>NC_052048.2:67299263-67632319 GCF_903992535.2 Arvicola amphibius | reverse complement strand
TATCATTTGAATATAACTCAATCAATGTTCTATACATTGCTTAAATATGGATTTATTTGTGTTCTATTTGAGTATAATTTTTAATCAACAAATATTAAAGAGCTCTTCATGAACTAGCTATTAACCTTTAAGGACCAATGAATCATATGGTGTCCACTCAACAGGACTGTTTTCATTGAATAGTATTTATTTATTATAAAATATACTTTAGCATAATTTATGACTTATGTCATAAATGTAGTATTTTAAATGACTTGCCATTTTTCCAAATTCCTTAATTTTTTTATTTATTTAAACAAGCAATTTTGTTCTTTGCTGCTGTTGACCATTCTGTGAGGACTGTGTATCTCTCTCTTTGTGTGTGTGTGTGTGTGTGTGTGTGTGTTTAGAGGCCACAGAACATCTTAGATATTATTTCTAAGATGCCATCCACTTTGCTGGGATCTACTGGTGTAAGCTCTGCTGTCTAAGTAGTGTGTCCCATGGATTCACCTATCTTCATTCTTCCAAAACACAAATAGTATTACTGATTTCTTGGGATCAAACTCTATTTGTCATGATTGGGTGGAAATCATTTAATGCAACAGCCATGCCAATTGGGAAAAGAGTGGTCCAATTACCTTGCCAAGCACTAATCTGTGTGAGACTCTTCCACAGGCATACACTGTAGGGGACACAATGGATGTACCTTGATTTTGTCCTTATAGCTCCCCATAATCAGATGTCCTAGGAAAAAATCACATAGTAACACATGTTACACATTAACAATATCCTTGAAGTTTTCAAGATTGTGTACATGCACTGTTCATTTCCCCTTTGTTTGGTAAATAATGCTGTCATGTAAGAAGCACCATGGTTACTCTAGATGATTTGTCAGGAATGACATTCAGAAGATCTTCATTTAATTGTTTGATTGTGCGTGTGTGTGCGTGCGCACACACGTGCTCATGTGTATGTGGTGATAAAAACAATCACAGTACAGATTTGATATGAGTCTATAAATAGTAAAATTGCATTTATCTTAGGTAATTATCTGAGAGTGAAATCAAAATTCATCTGACAAAATTTCTCATTAAAGGAAAGTACCAAATTATTTCCAAAGTAACTTTATCGTTTTTTTCTCATCTCAGTAATAATTATTAGTCCTCATCACTGCACAGTCTTGAAAAATGTAGTTATTATTATTTATCTTAGTCGGTGGCCTGGGAAGATCTTTGTGCTCTTACATTCTATCACCCCATAGGATACATAGGTTGAATATATTTTACTGTGCTTCTAACCAGCTCCATATCTTGTTACATAAGTGTCATGAGGTTTCTGTATAAATGTTCTGCCCACTCTTTCTTCCTAGTGCAGTGCTTGGCTTCCACGGTTGAGTATTTCTCCCCCTCTGCACACTCTGGTTTTTAATCATTTTTGCAGCATGCAGTTTTAAAATGTTTTCCCCAGACTTTGGCTTCCTCATTGCTTCTCTTATCAGTGTGATGCTCAGAGCACATCATTCAACGTTGATAATGATTTAATTACTGCTTTACACTGCATGCACTGACAACATCTGTTCTCGTTGGTGAATATAACAAATTCAGTTAAAAGAGCTATTGACTTTTTATTTGCTATTATAAATCTTTCAATTCATTTTATTTTGTTGTTTTATCATTGGAATTATTTGTGTTTTCATAATTTAGCTTATTGTTTTACAAATGACCCTCTACATACTCACTTGAATATAGACTTTCCTGGTTACTCCAGTGTTTCCTGTCTGCTCCTCTAGAACAATGCTGGGGTGTGTTTTGTCATGTATTTTATAGAATCAGTCTTCTTAGAGTCTTTGGGGGTGATAAATAGGTGAATTTACCACTTTCAACAGATCAAAAATGTTTAGGCGGTATGACCTGTTTCTTTCTGAATCATACTTTTACTTCCCATCATGAGTCTCCACATTCATCTCCCCAAATCTTTTTCTTCTTGCGTTTAGATAATTCTTATTATTTTGTTTTCAACTTCATTGCCTGGTTCCTGAGTAATTCTCAATCTCTCATTAAACCTGTTAATGATTTTTTTTTGCACTAAACTCTGAGTTTATCTACCTAATACTCATTTCTGTGCTAAGACTTACTGGTATTTATTTATTCAGAAGGCATTTGACTTTATTTCATGAGAATTGTCACAGTGGGTGTTTATATCCTTTGCAATATATTCTAGCAACTATGTCATTTCTGTGTCAACTGGTATATGTTACTTTTTATGAACTGTTTTTTGTCTTCTTTATAATTTTGACTTCTATCTTAGACACTGTTAATAGAAGGTTACAGAATACAATGTCTTGTTTATATTGCATAAGAATAGCAATTTTTGAATCTTTATGTGTGCCTGGTTTGCATGTATACAAATTCATGTTCAAGTGAGTGTTTGTGTGCTGGTGGATCTGCACAAATGTGCATGTTTCTACACAGGTCAGATGCTGATATTGGGTGTCTTCATCACTTGCTATAAACCTTATAAATTGAGGAAGCATCTTCTTTTTGGCAATTTTTAATGAAAAGCTTTAGAAAACTGCAAATGAAGATCCAAGCTGGGGAGATCTCTGAGTCAGTAAATAACTTTCTTCTCAAGTGTGGAGACCTGAATTTGATTCATTAAAAACACATGGAAAAGAGCTGGGAATGAAGACATGTGATAGCAATTCTAGTACTAAAATGACAGAGATAGGAGGTTCATGGGGCATCTCTAGCAGGCCAGTGACCCCAGTTGATGAGTCTAAGCTAAAGAGAACCTGAGTCTAAGAAAGTAGATGCCATTCCTGAGTAACTACCCTTAAGGACATCCTTTGTCCTCCACATGCATGTGAACATACATATACACAGCTTAAGATACACAAGATACTGCACACATACACATTAATAAAAAGAAACCCAGAAATTTTTAATTTTCATGAGTAGAAACACAAACAAAAAGTTATTAACTAGTTATCATAATGTAAAATATTAACATAATATTCTGCTTAACAAGAATTTAACATAACCAATTGGGATTGATTCCATGTGTGCAAGCCTGGTTAACTACCAAAATTAATTAAAATAACCCATATATCATTTTTTTGTTTTATATGACAAGGTTTCTCTGTGTTGTTTTAGAGCCTGTCCTAGCAATTGCTATGAAGACCAAGCTGGCCTTGAACTCACAGAGATATGCCTGTCTCTGCCTCTTGAGTGCTGAAATTAAAGGCATGTTCCCCATAGCCTAGCTAAAGATTTATTTATTTAATAAGTATATAGTGCTCTATCTGCGTGTATTCGTGCATGCCAGAAGAGGGCAGCAAATTTGGTTATAGATTTTTTTAAGGCTTTATAAGATTTTAATGAACTTCTTTATTTATTTATTATTATTATTATTACTATTATTATTATTATTATTATTAAAAATTTCTGCCTCCTCCCCACCTCCCATTTCCCTCCCCCTCCCTTAACTCCTCTCCCCCTCTCTTTCCAGTCAAAGGAGCAGTCAGGGTTCCTTGCCCTGCGGGAAGTCCAAGGTCCAACCCCCTCCATCCTGGTCCAGGAAGGTGTGCTTCTTAACAGACTAGGCTCCCCCAAAGCCAGTACATGCGGTAGGGTCAAAACCCAGTGCCATTGTTCTTGGCTTCTCAGTCAGCCCTCATTGTCTGCCACATTCAGAGAATCCGTTTTGATCCCATGCTTTTTCAGTCCCAGTTGAGCTGGCCTTGGTGAGCTCCCATTAGACCAGCCCCTCCATCTCAGTGGGTGGGTGTTGCGGGAGCTCCTTCTGCTCCTTCAGCCAATAGCCGCTGAGATACCAGCCCATTGGGGCGTGGTCTCTCTTTTTAAAAATGCGGCCACTTCCCTCTGCTCGCTCTCTGGCTTCCGGCTCCGCTTCTGACGACTAGGCTCCCTTCCTGATTGCGCAGAGGGCTGTTGTCTGGGACGGTGATCTGTAAGTTTTTTCCCCTTTAAATAAATAACCATTCTATTAATCATAATTCCAAACTGGTGTGGGATTGTTTGTGATTTACACCATCAGGTGGGCGCACTCCTCACTGTCCTGACTTCCTTGCTCATGTTCTCCCTCCTTCAGCTCCTCATTTGGGCCTTGGGAGCTCAGTCCTGCACTCCAAAGTGGGTCTCTTTCTCTATCTCCATCCATTGCCAGATGAAGCTTCTATGGTGATATGTAAGATATTCATCAGTATGGCTATAGGAAAGGGCCATTTCAGGCTCCCTCTCCTCAGCTGCCCAAGGAACTAGCTGGGGACATCTCCATGGATACCTGGGAACCCCTCTAGAGTGAAGTCTATTGCTAACCCTAAAATGGCTCCCTTAATTAAGATATCTTCTTCCCTGCACCCCTATCCACCCTTCCTCCATCACAACCCCCATTTCCCCAGGGTCTCCCCATCCTCCGCTCCTCACTTTTCTCTCCACATCTCCCCATCATCCCTTACCACCACCTCACCCCCACCCCCAAGATTCCAATTTTTGCCTGGCAATCTAGTCTACTGAGGAAGCATCTTCTAGTTGTGCCCGTATCTCACAAATTTATCTAGCTTAGTTAACCAACTTTCATTGAGGAGCTCAAGGATCGTGAACCCTTTCACATCTACCTTGCATTTACCTTGACATTTCAGATTTTGTCTTCAGATTCATGTGGCAAGCACTTTATTCCCTTATCCATCTACAAGGCTCCAATTGTTCTCTTGTTTATTCGAGCAAAGTTGCCTGAGCACTCACTGGCCAATGTAAGTGTGTGTGTGTGTGTGTGTGTGTGTGTGTGTGTCTGTGTATTTAGTCTTAACTGCATAAGCTTCCTTTATTCAATTTTAACTCCTTTGTGTGGTCACTGTTGCAGTCTACTTCCCTGAAGACTGTTATAGATGGCATTCCAAATTCCTAACTGTTTTCCAAGCAATCCTGATTGTCCTCCTTCTACTTTAAGGCAACACCTTAAATATTCCTTTGGAGAAAGACCTCTGCCTTCTTCCATAGTTACAAGTATACCTTAGCCTCCTATTTCTTTTTTTTTTTTTTTTTTTTTTTTTTTTTTTTTCTTTTTTTTTTTTTTTTTTTTTCCTCATGGTTTATTTTTTTTTATATTTAAAAATTTCCATCTCCTTCCCTCCTCCTCCCCCCTCCCTCCCCTCCTTCTCCCCCTTCCCTCTCCTCCCCTCCACCCATACCTCCCCTCCCTCCCTCTCAAGGCCAAGGAGCCATCAGGGTTCCCCACTCTATGCTAAGACCAAGGTCCTCCCAACTCCCCCCAGGTCCAGGAAGGTGATCGACCAAGCTGAGAAGGCTCCCACAGAGCCCGTCCATGAAGAAGAATCAGAGCCCAGAGCCATTGTCCTTTGCTTCTCAGTCAGCCCCCGCTGTTGGCCACACTCAGAGAGACGGGTTTGGTCGCATGATCCATCAGTCCCATTCCAACTGGAGTTGGTGATCTCCCATTAGTTCTGTCCCACCGTCTCCATGAGTGAACGCACCCCTCTCGTTCCTGACTTTCTCCCTCATGTTCTCGCTCCTTCTGCTCCTCATCGGGACCTTGGGAGCTCAGTCCAGTGCTCCAATGTGGGGCTCAGTCACCTTCCCCATCTGTCGCCAGCTGGAGGTTCCCTCACGGTCCTGACTTTCTTTCTCATGTTCTCTCTCCTTCTGCTCCTCATCAGGACCTTGGGAGCTCAGTCCGGTGCTCCAAGGTGGGGCTCTGTCATTTTCTTCATCTATCGTCAGGTGGAGGTTCTTCTTATTATCTTCTCAAGGATCCCAAACTTATAGGCTCGATGTCCTATAATCATGGCTAGAAACCGAATATGAGTGAGTACATCCCATGTTCATCTTTATGGGTCTGGGTTACCTCACTCAGAATAGTGTTTTCTATTTCCATCCATTTGCCTGCAAAATTCAAGATGTCATTGTTTTTTACCGCTGAGTAGTATTCTAGCATGTATATATTCCACAGTTTCTTCATCCATTCTTCCACTGAAGGGCATCTAGGCTGTCTCCAGGATCTGGCTATTACAAATAATGCTGCTATGAACATAGATGAGCATATGCTTTTGTTGTATGATTGGGCATCTCTTGGGTAGATTCCCAATAGTGGAATTGCTGGGTCCTGGGGTAGGTTGATCCCGAATTTCCTGAGAAACCGCCACACTGCTTTCCAAAGTGGTTGCACAAGTTTGCATTCCCACCAGCAATGGATGAGTGTGCCCCTTACCCCACAGCCTCTCCAGCAAAGGTTATTATTGGTGTTTTGGATTTTAGCCAATCTGACAGGTGTGAGATGATATCTCAAAGTTGTTTTGATTTGCATTTCCCTGATAGCTAGGGAGGTTGAGCATGACCTTAAGTGTCTTTTGGCCATTCGAACTTCTTCTGTTGAGAATTCTCTGTTCAGTTCATCGCCCCATTTTTTAATTGGGTTAATTGGCATTTTACCGTCTAGTCTCTTGAGTTCCTTATATATTTTAGAGATCAGACCTTTGTCAGTTGCAGGGTTGGTGAAGATCTTTTCCCAGTCAGTAGGCTGCCTTTGTGTCTTAGTGACAATGTCCTTTGCTTTACAGAAGCTGCTCAACTTCAGGAGGTCCCATTTATTCAATGTTGCCCTTAAAGTCTGTGCAGCTGGGGTTATGCATAGGAAACGGTTCCCTGTGCCCATTTGTTGTAGAGTACTTCCCACTTTCTCCTCTATCAATCTCAATGTGTTCAAATTAATATTGAGGTCTTTAATCCATTTGGACTTGAGTTTTGTGCATGGTGATAGATATGGATCTACTTTCATTCTTCTACAGGTTGACATCCAGTTATGCCAGCACCATTTGTTGAAGATGCCCTCTTTTTTCCATTGTGTACTTTTGGCTCCTTTATCAAAAATCAGGTGTTCATAGGTTTGTGGTTTAAGATCCGGGTCTTCTATACGATTCCATTGGTCAACTTCTCTGTTCTTATGCCAATACCAAGCCGTTTTCAATACTGTAGCTCTGTAATAGAGTTTGAAGTCAGGGATGGTAATGCCTCCAGAAGTACCTTTATTGTATAAGATTTTTTTGGCTATCCTGGGTTTCTTGTTTTTCCATATAAAGTTGATTATTGTCTTCTCAATCTCTGTGAAGAATTTTAATGGGACCTTGATTGGGATTGCATTGAATCTATAGATTGCTTTTGGTAGAATTGCCATTTTTACTATGTTGATCCTCCCAATCCACGAGCAGGGGAGATCCTTCCATTTTCTGGTATCCTCTTCAATTTCTTTCTTCAAAGACTTAAAGTTCTTGTCATATAAATCCTTCACTTCCTTGGTTAGCGATATTCCCAGATAACTTATGCTATTTGTGGCTATTGTGAAAGGTGATACTTCTCTGATTTCCCTCTCTGCTTCCTTATCCTTTGTGTATAGGAGGGCGACTGATTTTTTGGAGTTGATCTTGTATCCTGCCACGTTACTGAAGGAGTTTATCAGCTGTAGGAGTTCTTTGGTGGAGTTTTTGGGGTCGCTTATGTATACTATCATATCATCTGCAAATAATGAAAGTTTAACTTCTTCCTTTCCAAATTGGATCCCCTTGATTCCCTTATGTTGTCTTATTGCTATTGCTAGAACTTCAAGCACTATATTGAAGAGATAAGGAGAGAGTGGACAGCCTTGTCGTGTTCCTGAATTTAGTGGGATAGCCTTGAGTTTCTCTCCGTTTAATTTGATGTTAGCTGTCGGTTTGCTGTAAATAGCTTTTATTATATTTAGGAATGACCCTTGTATCCCTAATCTCTCCAAGACCTTTATCATAAAAGGGTGCTGAATTTTGTCAAATGCTTTTTCAGCATCTAATGAGATGACCATATGGTTTTTTTCCTTCAGTTTGTTTATATGATGGATTACATTAATAGATTTTCGTATGTTGAACCAGCCCTGCATCTCTGGGATGAAGCCTACTTGATCGTAATGGATAATTTTCTAATGTGTTCTTGGATTCGGTTTGCCAGTATTTTATTGAGAATTTTTGCGTCCATGTTCATGAGTGAGATTGGCCTGTAATTCTCTTTCTTGGTTGAGTCTTTGTGTGGTTTAGGTATCAGGGTAACTGTAGCTTCATAGAAGGAATTTGGCAGTGACTCTTGTGTTTCTATATTATGAAATACCTTAAGGAGTATAGGTATTAGGTCTTCTTGGAAGTTCTGGTAGAATTCCGCATTGAAACCATCTGGTCCTGGGCTCTTTTTGGTAGGGAGGTTTCTGATAACAGTTTCTAATTCTTCGCGACTAACAGGACGATTTAGAGCATTTACCTGGTCCTGGTTTAACTTTGGTATATGGTATTTATCTAAAAAACTGTCCATTTCTTTTACATTTTCCAATTTTGTGGCATACAGGCTTTTGTAGTAAGATCTAATGATTTTCTGAATTTCCTCTGTGTCTGTGGTTATGTCCCCCTTTTCATTTCTGATCTTGTTAATTTGCGTGTTCTCCCTCTGCCGTTTGATTAGATTGGCTAAGGGTTTGTCAATCTTGTTGATTTTCTCCAAGAACCAGCTTCTTGTTTCATTGATTCTTTGGATTGTTTTCTGAGTTTCTATTTTGTTGATTTCTGCCCTCAGTTTGATTATTTCCAGTCTTCTACTTCTCCTAGGTGAGTCTGCTTCTTTTTTTTCCAGAGCTTTCAGGTGTGCTGTTAAGTCACCAATGAGTGCTTTCTCCGTTTTCTTTAAGTGGGCACTTAGTGCTATGAACTTTCCTCTTAGCACTGCTTTCATTGTGTCCCATAGGTTTGAGTATGTTGTGTCTTTGTTTTCATTAAATTCAAGAAAGACTTTAATTTCTTTCTTTATTTCTTCCTTGACCCAGGTGTGGGTCAGTAGTTGACTGTTCAGTTTCCATGAGTTTGTGGGCCTTCTGGGGGTAGCATTGTTGTTGAATTCTAATTTTAATCCATGGTGATCCGATAAGACACAGGTGGTTACTAATATTTTTTTGTAACTGTGGAAGTTTGCTTTGTTACCAAGTATATGGTCAATTTTCGAAAAGGTTCCATGAGCCGCAGAGAAGAAGGTATATTCTTTCCTATTTGGGTGGAATGTTCTATAGATGTCTGTTAAGTCCATTTGGTTCATTACCTCCATTAAGTCTTTCAATTCTCTGTTAGGTTTCTGTCTGATTGACCTGTCCATTGGTGAGAGAGGAGTGTTGAAGTCTCCAACTATTAGTGTGTGTGGTTTGATGGCTGCCTTGAGTTCTAGAAGTGTTTCTTTTACATAAGTGGGAGCTTTTATATTAGGGGCATAGATATTCAGGATTGAGACTTCATTCTGAAGGATTTTTCCTGTTATGAGTATAAAGTGTCCCTTTCCATCTCTTCTGATTGATTTTAGTTTGAAGTCAACTTTGTTGGAAATTAGTATGGCCACACCCGCTTGTTTCTTAGGGCCATTTGCTTGATAAACCTTTTCCCAACCCTTTACTCTGAGTAGGTGCCTGTCTTTGTGGTTGAGGTGTGTTTCTTGTAAACAGCAAAATGTTGGATTCTGTTTTCGTATCCAGTCTCTTAGCCTGTGCCTTTTTATAGGTGAATTGAGTCCATTGATATTAAGTGATATTAATGACCAGTGGTTGTTAACTTCAGTCATTTTTAGTAGTAGAGTTTGTGTGTTTCCCTTCTTCTAGTTGTGCTGGTGAAGGGTCGCTAGATGCCTGAGTTATTGTCGGCGTTGTTGGACTCCTTGGTTTGTGATTTTCCTTCTATTACTTTCTGCAAGGCTGGATTTGTGGCTGCGTATTGTTTAAATCTGTTTTTGTCCTGGAATATCTTGTTTTCTCCATCAATGGTGAATGCAAGCTTTGCTGGGTATAATAGTCTAGGCTTGCATCCATGTTCCCTAAGTGTCTGTAGCACATCTATCCAAGCTCTTCTGGCTTTCATGGTTTCCATTGAGAAATCAGGTGTAATTCTGATAGGTTTCCCTTTATATGTTACTTGACCTTTTTCCTTTGCAGCTCTTAATATCTGTTCTTTATTCTGTATGTTTTGTGTTTTGATTATTATATGGCGTGGGGATGCTTTCTTTTGATCCAGTCTATTTGGTGTTCTGTAGGCTTCTTGTACCTTCATAGGAACATCCTTCTTTAGGTTGGGGAAGTTTTCTTCTATAATTTTGTTGAATATGTTTTCTGGGCCTTTGAGTTGTAATTCTTCTCCTTCTTCTACCCCAATTATTCTTAGGTTTGGTCTTTTCATGGTGTCCCAGATTTCCTGAATGTTTTGTGTTAAGAATTTGTTAGATTTGTTTAGTTCTTTAATCTGTGAGTTTATTTCTTCTATAGTATCTTCAGAGTCCGAGATTCTTTCTTCCATCTCTTGTATTCGGTTGGAAATACTTGTCTCTGAAGTTTCTGTTCGTTTACTCAGAGTTTCCATTTCCAGTCGTCCCTCAGATTGTGTTTTCTTCAATACCTCCATTTCATTTATCAGGTCTTGTACTGTTTCCCTTACCTGTTTGATTGCTTTTTCTTGTTTTTCTTGTTTTTCTTGGGTATCTTTGAGAGATTTATTTATTTCGTCTACCTTTTTGTTTGTCATCTCCATTTCTTTATGGCAGTTTTTTACCTCCTGTTTAAGGTCCTCTATTATTTTTATAAAGTACTGTTTAATGTCGGTTTCTTCTATATCTTCTGGGGTAGGGTGTTCAATTCTTGTTGTTTCGGGATGTCTGGCTTGTGGTGATGTCATGTTGCCTTTCATGTTGTTGGAGGAGCTCCTGCATTGGCGCCTGCCCATCTCTTCCCCAAAGAACGATGGATCCTCCTGCAGACTTTCAGGTCCCCTTGCAGGCCAAGCAGCTCTCAGACAAAGGCCTACCTTGCTCCGGGCAGTCAAATGAAGGAGGGGACCTCCCACCGGCCTGGGTGCACTCAATTCCAGGTCCCCAGAGCCCAAACAGGCTGAGCTGTGGGATTTTGTGGCCCCAAAGACGGGAGGATGAGGAAGGGGGAGGGGGGGAGGATTCTGGGTGCAAGCTGGGAAGGGACAGGGAGAGAGAGGCGGTATCCGGGGAGAATAACCCCTGCAGGAAGAGCAGGAAGTGTGCTGGTGGCAGAGGGGGTTGTGGAGAGTCGGTGGTCCCTCTCCGGGCAGCTGCCGCGGTTCGGGCACTCACTCCTCACTCACCCCAAAGAACGATGGATCCTCCTGCAGATTTTCAGGTCCCCTTGCAGGCCAAGCAGCTCTCAGACAAAGGCCTACCTTGCTCCGGGCAGTCAAATGAAGGAGGGGACCTCCCACCGGCCTGGGTGCACTCAATTCCAGGTCCCCAGAGCCCAAACAGGCTGAGCTGTGGGATTTTGTGGCCCCAAAGACGGGAGGATGAGGAAGGGGGAGGGGGGGAGGATTCTGGGTGCAAGCTGGGAAGGGACAGGGAGAGAGAGGCAGTATCCGGGGAGAATAACCCCTGCAGGAAGAGCAGGAAGTGTGCTGGTGGCAGGGGGGGTTGTGGAGAGTCGGTGGTCCCTCTCCGGGCAGCTGCCGCGGTTCGGGCACTCACTCCTCACTCACCCCAAAGAACGATGGATCCTCCTGCAGATTTTCAGGTCCCCTTGCAGGCCAAGCAGCTCTCGGACAAAGGCCTACCTTGCTCCGGGCAGTCAAATGAAGGAGGGGACCTCCCACCGGCCTGGGTGCACTCAATTCCAGGTCCCCAGAGCCCAAACAGGCTGAGCTGTGGGATTTTGTGGCCCCAAAGACGGGAGGATGAGGCAGGGGGAGGGGGGGAGGATTCTGGGTGCGAGCTGGGAAGGGACAGGAAGAGAGAGGCAGTATCCGGGGAGAATAACCCCTGCAGGAAGAGCAGGAAGTGTGCTGGTGGCAAGGGGAGTTGTGGAGAGTCGGTGGTCCCTCACCGGGCAGCTGCCGCGGTTCGGGCACTCACTCCTCACTCACCCCAAAGAACGATGGATCCTCCTGCAGGCTTTCAGGTCCCCTTGCAGGCCAAGCAGCTCTCAGACAAAGGCCTACCTTGCTCCGGGCAGTCAAATGAAGGAGGGGACCTCCCACCGGCCTGGGTGCACTCAATTCCAGGTCCCCAGAGTCCAAACAGGCTGAGCTGTGGGATTTTGTGGCCCCAAAGACCGGAGGATGAGGCAGGGGGAGGGGGGGAGGATTCTGGGTGCGAGCTGGGAAGGGACAGGAAGAGAGAGGCAGTATCCGGGGAGAATAACCCCTGCAGGAAGAGCAGGAAGTGTGCTGGTGGCAGGGGGAGTTGTGGAGAGTCGGTGGTCCCTCACCGGGCAGCTGCCGCGGTTCGGGCACTCACTCCTCACTCACCCCAAAGAACGATGGATCCTCCTGCAGACTTTCAGGTCCCCTTGCAGGCCAAGCAGCTCTCAGACAAAGGCCTACCTTGCTCCGGGCAGTCAAATGAAGGGGGGGACCTCCCACCGGCCTGGGTGCACTCAATTCCAGGTCCCCAGAGCCCAAACAGGCTGAGCTGTGGGATTTTGTGGCCCCAAAGACGGGAGGATGAGGAAGGGGGAGGGGGGGAGGATTCTGGGTGCAAGCTGGGAAGGGACAGGGAGAGAGAGGCGGTATCCGGGGAGAATAACCCCTGCAGGAAGAGCAGGAAGTGTGCTGGTGGCAGAGGGGGTTGTGGAGAGTCGGTGGTCCCTCTCCGGGCAGCTGCCGCGGTTCGGGCACTCACTCCTCACTCACCCCAAAGAACGATGGATCCTCCTGCAGATTTTCAGGTCCCCTTGCAGGCCAAGCAGCTCTCAGACAAAGGCCTACCTTGCTCCGGGCAGTCAAATGAAGGAGGGGACCTCCCACCGGCCTGGGAGCACTCAATTCCAGGTCCCCAGAGCCCAAACAGGCTGAGCTGTGGGATTTTGTGGCCCCAAAGACGGGAGGATGAGGAAGGGGGAGGGGGGGAGGATTCTGGGTGCAAGCTGGGAAGGGACAGGGAGAGAGAGGCAGTATCCGGGGAGAATAACCCCTGCAGGAAGAGCAGGAAGTGTGCTGGTGGCAGGGGGGGTTGTGGAGAGTCGGTGGTCCCTCTCCGGGCAGCTGCCGCGGTTCGGGCACTCACTCCTCACTCACCCCAAAGAACGATGGATCCTCCTGCAGATTTTCAGGTCCCCTTGCAGGCCAAGCAGCTCTCGGACAAAGGCCTACCTTGCTCCGGGCAGTCAAATGAAGGAGGGGACCTCCCACCGGCCTGGGTGCACTCAATTCCAGGTCCCCAGAGCCCAAACAGGCTGAGCTGTGGGATTTTGTGGCCCCAAAGACGGGAGGATGAGGCAGGGGGAGGGGGGGAGGATTCTGGGTGCGAGCTGGGAAGGGACAGGAGCCTCCTATTTCTTTAAGTTGAGAGCACAAGCTATAACATCCTGAAACTGCTTTTTTTCTTCACTGTTAGGGTGAACATATCAACATTTTCCAATAATAACTGTCATGTACAATATGTTCAATCAACAAGTATTGAAGAAGTAAATACATCTGCAGAGTACATCACAGTTCTCTGTTGTATGAAAATCACTGTCGTGGTATTTTTCAATTAAATTCATTGATTATGTCTTTCCTCCTCTGTCCTCTTCTTCATTTTTTTTTACCATTCTTGAGAAATTCAGAAGTTATCCAAATGCAGCTATACAAGTGTCACTAAAACTGCAACCTCAAATTTTAAAATAGATTAAAGTATAAAATACATTGATAACTATTAATGATTAGGAAACATCTAGACACAAAGAGTTATAATATTCATTGGATGAAACTAAAGGTCTGAGAAATGGTAAGATTTTAGACATAGGAGTTACACCTTTGTGAAGCATTAGACTAGATATTATAAAATATTTCTCTTTTTCTTTTTTATTGATTTTTTTAATTGAGTACTACATTTTTCTCTGCTCCCTCCCTGCCTCTCCACTCCCCTCTTCAGCCCTCCCCCAATGTCCCCATGCTCCCAATTTACTCAGGAGATAATTGTCTTTTTCTACTTCCCATGTAGATTAGATCTATGTTTAACCTGTTTCAGAAAGAGGTAAACTGTGGTAATGAGAACTCTATTATAATGTTCTTTAGGAAACAAATTCTTCATTTTGGCTGAAAACAAATAGCTATATATGTATTAATTGGGACTACTTTGATTAAAAGATAAAAACATAATGAAATTTCTGAACGTATGGAAGATACAGGTCCTCAAATTACCTCAAATTACAGCAGGGGCAGGTTTCAAAGGCCTCCATGGATGTAGAACTGAAATATAAACTTCATGGCCCATCTATTACGCTGGACACTTTTTCATGCCATGGCCATGCTTCCTTGCTGGAAAAGGTCTTTCTCATAAGCCAAGTCTATGACGTCACAGTCTTGGAAATAACTTATTTTCTATGAAGATAGTACTCCTTTGAAAGGTACTCTGGACATTCTTAGGGCTCTACTTGCAACTAATTCACTATGATCACAGGGTGAATCATACTGAAAAAACGTTATGTCATAAGCATATGTCTTTTTTTACAATAAAAAGGAAAACACTGTTTTCTTATTTGATTTTATTTTTTACAAGTCTGGGGTGGAAACCATGGCTTTGCACATGCCATACAAGGCTGTACCACTGATTTATACCTAAAAATCTATATTACCTTTCATAAAGCAAAATTTACCTTCCAAATTAAATGAGTTCATTTTGTCCATAAAGTATCTGAGGCATTGCCATACTAAACTAGAAGAAATATGGAAATGTTAGCTGCTGTCTCAATCAAATGCTCCCACTCTTTCATTAACCCTGGACTTTTTAGTCTTAGCACTGTTGAATATTTAAAATGAATAGATAGAATTGTCATGTGTTTTTCATGATATGATGTTAAGCTGCCACCACTGAACTCTACCAATTAGAAATAAATAAGTATAACCCTCCACAGAAATGAACACCCAGCATATGCTCTGTGTAATGCTGACCCTGAATAAGTAAGAAACATTTTGGTACAGTGTTTCCACCAATGTTCTGTTTTAGTCTATCACATCCTCAAAAATTCTTCATTGGAAAAAGCTCTTTATGATCAAGAATTAGAAAAAGCTACATACACACTATAAACTTGTGCCCACTGGCATTGATGCAGAACACAGACATCACAAACATCACTAAGGTCCTGCAGTAGAAAAATCTATTCAAAGTTTAGTTCAATTAGCTATTGTTAAATTTTAATTTCTCCTCAGCTGATCAATAACTCAAAAATACTTAGATATATTTTCCTCCTTAATTCTAATGCCTGTTTATATTCTCTCAAGCTTCTGTCTTTCTGAAACTATTATTCCATACAAAGAATTATTCTAACCAATATTTGCCAAGTTCTTTTGTTTTTATAAATATATCACTTCCACCCATTCATGATGTCCAGGACATTCCTGTTCATGCCTGTAGTATTCACATGAAAAAGTCATTGCTCAATGTTGCTTGTTTACACTTGTGAAATATAAACAACTTTCTCTCTAGGTCTTCTAGCATTTACTTAATATTTCCAGTTACCTTTTTTGCCTTCTTTTAATGTAGCAGATTTTAAATTAATATATTATATTAATCTGAAGAGCAGTTTACAAGTTTCTCAAAGAGTTAATATACTTTAAGAGGTAAAATAGATTAACATCCATCATCAATGAGAATAAGATAAGCACTGCCCTATAGAAAATATGAATTGTCCTTTTGCAGCTAAAATATCCCAGGACAGGGTATTGTCTGACATGGTGGAACAACAGGTAAGCAGATATATCAAAGTAAATTAGGGGCAATCTCAAAACAAAACCAACTTAGATAGAATGGGAAAAAAATAATAATAAAAAGACAACTCAAATGTCGTATAGAGTGTGTGACCGCTACAGAATACCACAACCAATCAGAATGCAGAGTTGGGGAGTCCAATCACAATGGATGCATCTAAAAAATCCCACCACACCCAAGGCTCAGGGAACACAGTAGAAGAGTTAGCAAAATGTTTGTTATATCCAGAGGATCAGAAAATTGGCTCAGAGACTGTCTCCGAGCAATGTCAGAAGTTAAACCCACAAAATCTCCCCAACATGACTGCTCAAACGAGCTGAACAAGAACAACAGACATGCTAGAGTGAATGGGGAAAGTCCACAAGGCCACAACCCTACACAAAGAACTACAAAGAATGGCAGAATGCTATCATTGGAAGCAATAGGCTACCTCAGGGAAGAGGGCATAAAATGATCAGTGTTGAAAACATGTATAAAAATAACATATTCAGATCATATTTATGTCTATATGTGTATATTTATGTAATATACACATATAGATATATATGTGTATATTACACATAACGAAAAAAGAGGCCATAAATTTGGAAAAAAATAAATAAGAGTTATATGAGACAGTTTGGAAGGAAAGGAAGGAAGAGACTAATTATGTAATTATGTCATAATTATCAAAAATAAAGGACGTTATAAAAGAGAATGTGTATCTTTCATATAACTGTAATGACAAATAGCCTGTGAGGGTTTAATTACAGATTATGAACATGAGGTGGTAAATAGAGAGGACATAGACATCATTTATGCACTTGGGTAAGATCAGATAAACACTGAAGAGGTCGCCCTACTCTGCATGATGTCCTAGATAAATACACGATAGTCCAACTCGTACTCATTATTAAAACTATATGTTTGAGTAAATAAAATTCTTACTCTCTTTACAATTCAAGGAATAGTAGGTGAATCTCCACAGCATGTCATTGTATTCTTACAGTATTTCATTTTGCTGGTGTGTTACTTGAAGCAGGGAAAACTTTATGTTGGGAACTTTGCTTGAATGTTCTCTAACTCAGATGTAATTTATGGCATTGTGTGATATACACTGTTAAAATTTCCACTCTATACACCCACATACTAGCTTAAAAAATAATTCTTCTTCACTTTGAAATGTGGATCATGCTTCCTGCACAAGGTATATATTTTTATACTATTAAGCAACTGGTGGTGTCAAATGCCTTCAAAGAACATTGAAATTGTGAGCTACAGGGGACAAATTGCAATCATTTCTGATGGTCAATATGTGATTCATCAAGAGAATACAAACACGGTGTCAGTATAAATGACTTTGTTTCTGTATTAACTTGAGTTTGCTGCTTATAAATCCTTCTCAGTTCTTACCCCCTCCATGCGTGTAAAAAGAAAAATGTATTTAAAGGTCAACAACTTACAGATGAGTTTGTTGCAATTAATTTTCTGTCATTTCAACATTTAAATTTATAGTTATTGCATTGAATGTAAATGCCTAACCATTACCTAGGAGTTATGATATGCCAAGAGTAATTACTTCCTTCCATGTATATAGCCATACAATCTTCAGAGAAGTATTAAATGGCAGATTTCACTTTTATCGATGTTTTTCAGTAAAAGCTGTGAACATAGCATGTCTTTAATGCCAGCACCCAGGTGGCAGAGGCAGGTGGATCTCTGTGAGTTTGAGGCCAGCCTGGTCTCTAAGAGCTAGTTCCAGGACAGGTTCCAAAGCTACAGAGAAAACTTATCTTTAAAAACAAAAAAAACCCAAACAAACAAAAAAGCTGTGAACATAGAATTATTATCTGCTTACCCCTAATTTGTGTGCTTTTAAATTGTGGACTTAGGGGCTAGAGAGATGGCTCAGAGGTTAAGAGCATTGCCTGCTCTTCCAGAGGTCCTGAGTTCAATTCCCAGCAACTACATGGTGGCTTACAACCATCTGTAATGAGGTCTGGTGTCCTCTTCTGGCCTGCAGGCATACACATAGAATATTGTATACATAATAAATAAATAAATATTTAAATTGTGGACTTCTTATTCTTTTGTTTATTAAGCCACATTCCACTAGCATTTCAACTTTGAAGCAATAAACTTCACAAGCACACATGCATTTTAAAGATTTCTTTTAATGGCTATATGTGTGTTTGTGTATGCTGTGTATGGGAGGAGTACCCCCAGAGGCCAGAGGAGAGCATCAAGAGGTATAGTCTCCGAGTGGGTTGTTAGCTGTCCAGTGTGAGTGCTGAGAACTGAATCCAGGTTCTCTGGTGGAGCAGCAAATACTTGTAAGCGCAGAGTCATTACCCCACATTACTCCAGCCCCTCAAATATGTAGATAATGAAGCTAGATGTATGCCAAGTCTCTCAAGGAAAATGAAATTGACTCCATGCAACCATTCCTTTTGAGAATTCAACAAACAACGTGGGTCCAATTTCTAAAAAATGTATCGTATCAGGATGTTGTCCCTCCCATTTTCTATGATATCTGTTTTATCTGCATGTATATCTTTGCATACGTAAAATATAAACTTATGGTTTTCCATGTCACTGGTTATATATCTTAGTATACATTCTAATGGGGAAATAAAGCAGAGGAAGGAGTGGAGAATAACGGATAGGCAGAAGGAGATACTCTGGAGAAAGTGGTTAGGGGAGACTTTTGCAAGAAGTTTGCACTGGAATGAAAACTAAATAAACAGATAAAACTGTTATGCTGTTTCCAACTAATATGTGTTATTCTAAACCATGGTGTTCTGAAATCAAGTCTGTTCAAATTGTCTCAGACTGTGGATCTCAGACAAAGAAAGCAGATAGGTTTTAGAAATAATGGAACAGGTAAGGCCAAGACCAACTACAGAGTGGTCAATGCCCATCAGAAATCTTCAGTTCCCCCAGTCAGGTGTAAGAGCTTTCTGATGGACTCATATAATACCTGTTTAGATATACACATGTTTGGGCTTTTATCTGTTGGTGCCTTAAAAAAATACAGCAGGCTATATTTTATAATAAAAATCATTTTAAGTTGTCATTTTATCATATAAAGTGAAATATTCCTTAAGTGACTATATCTTGCAAAGAATATGAAATGGACATATAACATGTCCCTCACAGCCACAGGAACTTCCCATTATTATATATTTGATTTCAAAAATGAGACCAGTTTTAAATAACTGTGATTTAAAATTATGAACATGTAGGCTGTGTGTGACATTCAACTGCAAATGTAGAAATGAAGTTGCAGTAAGGATATCTTACTTAGCAACCGAAATTGGTGGCATTTTGAAACAAAGTCTGTGGGTGTACTGGCCATGGTCACAACTGCAAGGCAGCACTGGTCTTAAGTGCTTAAGAATTTCTCACTGTACAAGAATTAGCAACCCATAGGGCCTCCAGCATTTGTAATTCGTAAGGCAGAGAGAGAGAGACAGAGACAGACAGAGAGAGAGAGAGAGAGAGAGAGAGAGAGAGCACCTACATCTACACTATGCTAAATTAATAAAAAGATAAAAAGATAACTATAAAATGCTATTTTAAAGTGTTTTCAAAAATTCATTTGAAGATAATATGGAGAACTTGTAAACATACTTTAAGGCAACTGATCAAAAAATTATAATTTAGTTGCTAGAAAACTGAGACTGCCAGAGGATGTGCTGAGAGCATGAGTCTGTCTGTCAATCATTTCTCTGAAGTATCAGTAAAACCATGTGTGTGTGTTAATGTGTGTGTGTGTGTGTGTGTGTGTGTCTGTGTGCCTGTGTGTCTATCTATGCAGAGGCACACAGTTGCAGGCAAATGACCATGTGTACAAGTGCATGTAGAGACAGAGATGAAACTCAGTTATTGTTCTTGGGTCCTTTTTCACCTTAGCCTCTGCAGCAGTAGCTCTTACTGCTCAAGAGCTAACCACTTATGCCTGTCTGGCTTGTGGAAGAGTCCCAGTGAGCTCCCCTAGTGCTGGGGTTACAAGCTGAAGCAGATCTGCATCGCCCATTTTTTTTACAGGAGTTCTTGGGATGATACCAAAGCCATTGTGTTTATACAGCAAACACCTTGCTGACTGAACCATCTTTACAGCCCCCAAAATTACTATTTGGGAGACAACAATCTCAAACGTGCAGAAGACATCTAATAGGCACGTGCCTATGTAAGTGAACACCAGTAGATGTCTGGCACCTCCACTCATCAGCATTCTGTCTACAGGTGATGAGACAGGGCTTCAACAACAAAGGCAAGGATTGAAAGAGCGGCTCTGATGGATACACATCTGCCAGGTCTTCTCTCAGCCCATTTGCAGATAAATGTTCTTTGAGTCTTGCACTCACCTCTCACATGATATCCAGGAGGCATTAAACATGATGGATTCACAAAGGACACTTTACAAGTAGCACTAAAGCTTCTACATGAAACATACTGACTGAGTTGAAGACATAAATGGAATCCAGAAGGCTGTGCCCAGGAGAGGATGTGGACCTGCCAACCACATGTAGGTCAGGCATGGCTTTGTGCCAGGAAAATGTTCAGAGCTAGACTGTCGACATCATACACAGGATTACATGGCAGCCCTTCACTCAGGTGATAGTCGCACAGGGACAGCAGAGTTTTGTTCCTATTTAAAGATTCAAGAACTGGAGCATAGGGCATCTGAGACCAAATAACTAGAAAATGGCAGAATTTGTGTAAATACCTAGGTCTGCCAGACCTCAAAGATGACTCTTCTTACTAGTGTTTGTATTAAACAATGCTGTATGCAGTGAAATAATTTTTACAAATTATTTTGAAAAGTTAAAGAATTAATGATATTAACAAACTCATGAATAAGTTTATCTCTAGTAAGAGTAGATGCCTTGTGGGACAATGTAGAAGAAGGGGAAAGGAGAGGAAAGGAGGGAAGTGGTGGATAAAAATGTGTCACACAATAAAAATAATAAAAATATTTTATATAAAACTGACATATGTTGAAATACTAATTCTCTATAAAACCTTTGATCCAATAAAATGAGAATATGTAAGAAATAAGATGAAGAAAATTCATTAGAGGCTATGGGAAGAGAAAATAAGGAGAGTAACTAAAAACTGATAGCTTATATAGTTTATAGAGGTTGGGTGTTAGCTCAGTGCTAGAGTGCTTGCCTGCCTAGCAAACACAGATTTTGGGTTTTATCCCTATACCTGTGTGAGGAATAAAAAAAATGCTATTTGCTAAGTATCTATTGTTTTCACTTTATTAAAATTTTAGAAATATTTTAGTCAAGATGTAAATCCATGGCAGCACTTTTACTTTTGCAATAGATAAACAAAGCACGTGTGTTCCAGTTCAGTCAGACACAGTTCATCTTGCAGCACTGTACCAGAAGAAGGATGGGGGAACTTCAGACAAAGGCACACAGCACTCTCTAGAGACTAGAGCCTCCAAAGATTATATGTGAATAACAATGAGAACATAACGCTAAAATTAAACGATTATGTAGTATAGGTGAGAGATGGAATAGAGAACAGTTACTGTGTATTGTATTCTACAAATTAAACAAAACTGTTAAAAATATGCAATGAATGTAGGAATGTGGACTCTTAATACTGAGAAAAAGCAGTTGGACCGATGATCAAACCTAAAAGAAGGTGTCAACCTATTGAAAGTGTAGTTTGATGTCTGATATGGTCAAAAAATTCTGTAACCACTGCCTCTGTCTCCACTACACATACTTCAGTTTGATAGAGCCCTGGGCTGGGAAGATTAATGCAAAATCAAGTTTATAGTTGTAAAAAATATATATTCTAAAATGTTTTCTAGTTACTGGAACAGTAATAGATCAATTATGAAGTTTTTAAAGATTGGCATAATTTTATATTTTATATGAGAATGCTTACCAGCATGTATATATGTGCACCAGGTGTATGCAAAGCCCAAGAAGGGCACTAGATTTGCTTGGAACTGAAGTTACAGATGCTTATGAGTTACCACTGTGTGGAACTCAGGTCCTCTCCAAGTGCTTTTAACCATTGAGTCATTCTCTCCAGCCCTTAATAATGCAATTCTTAAGTCTCCTTCTGTGAACTCTTCCTAAGAAATTCCTAAATTCACTATCTTCTGTGAAAGCCAATATTTACCGTTTAGTTTATCCATGTCTAAAATGGACTGAAGAAAATATGTCCAATAAACCTACAAGAAAAAAAGTAGGATGTTTGTTTTGTATTTTGCCAGACGGAATTTTGAAGCATTTTGAAAAAAAAATCAATAAAGAAATTTAGACAGTTTACAATATAAAATAGATTTTTCTAGAAAACTGAAAACAAAAATTCTTCCCAGGAAACATATTGACACTTGTATTATTCATGACAATATTTGTCACTTTGCCTTGATATCGAAATGTATTTGCTTGGTGCTACTGAAAAGCAAACCCAGGGCTAGGTGAGTGTTGTACCACTGAGTTTCATTTATTAAAATATGTGTCTCTTTCTGTCCATAAAAACATCCATTGTTCAGAATATTGGAATAGAATGCTTTATTTGTGTTTGGAATGTCCTACACTAGGGACTGATGAGGTGACTTAGTGGTTCAGCGGCTTTGCTTGCCTTTCCCCAGGAACTCAGTGATTCGTTCACAGTCCTCACACGGGCTAATCTTATACCTTCTTCTATGCTCCACATAAATATGCACAGGTGCCGCATACACATACTCACTTGCACACACACACACACACACACACACACACACACACACACAAAAATTAAAGTAAACCTTAGACAAAACATTTTTTAAAAGAACCATTCCACATCTATCTTATATAATCATGTTTGGTCAAATTAGCACAAGGGACTAAATAGTCAAATTATACTTACAAAATTAGGAATTTTACCCACTCTTTTATTTTCTTTCCTGGAGTTCTGATAAAACACTCTGGTGAAAGCACCTTAAAGAAAAAAAACTTGTTAATTATCCCATAGATCCATATTACAGTCCACCGTGAAAGGAAAGTCAATGAAATGGGAGCCTGAAATAGCTGATCAGCTTGCATCTAAGTTAGAGGAAAAAAGCAGTGGATGTATGTTACCATTTGACTCACTCTCTCCCTTGCCCAGAGACTGATTTCACCCAAAGTAGCTAGGTCTTTCTACTTCACTGAATGAAATCAAGATAATCTCTTCTAGACATAGTCATCTCCAAGATGATTCTAGGTGTTGTCAAGTTGGCAGCTACGTTCTCACATCTGCTAGTCACTCCTATTAAATTTTCTGAGAATAAAAGTAGCTATAAAAGTAGTCTCCTAACAGTTGGCGTTATGACTCTCTGACTCTTCTGCCTGATCTTGAGACCCTTTTTCTCCTATTGGAATGCCCTTTCCAACCTTGATGTGAGAGTTCCTGTATAGTCTTATTGCATCTTGTTATGTGTGTTAAGTTGATATCCCTAGAATCCCTGCCCTTTTCTGAAGGGAATTGGAAGAGCAGTGAATCTGGGGGAGAGGAGCAGTGGATGTAACAGGGGTAGAACTGGAAGGAGTGGAGGAAGTTAAGGCTGTGGTCAGGACATATTGTGTGAAAGAAGAATAAATAAAAATAAAACATTAAAAATAATCAAGTGATAACTCAAATGTGTCGTTCCAATTTTTCTCTTTTTGGGAACGGAAGGTTTTGCTCTGGACATACACAAAACCACGAAAGTTTCCAACTGGCATTTCTGCTTCCACATCTTTTTTTTTTTTTTTCAGCACCACTGCCAGGTGCCTGACCTAGTCTTGAAACTATTATTATTATTATTATTATTATTACTATTTGTTTCTTTTTGATTTTTGGTTTCTCTGTGTAGCCTTGGCTGTCCTGGAACTAGCTAGCTCTTCTATTCCAGGTTGTCTTGGAACTCACAGAGATCTGCCTGCCTCTGCCTCCAAAGTGCTGATATTAATGGCGTGTGCCACCACCACCTGGCTATGGCCTGATGTCCTGGTATTCCAGTTCAATGGTCTGGAAACTGGAGTACAGCCACTATACAGCAGCACCACTGCCAGGTGCCTGGCCTATTCTTGAAACTATTGTTGTTGTTGTTGTTGTTGTTGTTATTATTATTATTATTATTATTATTATTATTATTATTTTGATACACGATCTCAGTGCTCCAGTCTGGTCTCAAAGGCATGAGTCACCACTCCTTGCTTTGGAACAAAAATCTGACAGAAGATATATAGACACTGTCACCATGAGACTAGAGAAAAAGAGATAGATTGCCTAGTAGCCACACCAAAGTAGGCCTTCCATCACCTCAGAGCTACCACCTAAGAAAAGAGGCTTGGTCCAGTTATTTGACCACAGGTAGTATTCAGACCTCTTTGGCCATGACTGTTGCCAACGATACAGTGCTCAAGAGCAGAGGAAAGAAACACTCACTAGAATCCTGCTTCCACATCATAAAGCAGGACTGACCACTCATTCTCTCTTGCCTATTACCCCAGTAAATAGCACCCGAGCAAAGGAACGTACACACGCCAAGCAGGCATTTAGATAAACGGTGATTTTTTTTTTTGTCCACATCTAATTTCTCAACAAAAGTCAGTTAGCTCTCAGTTTGACCTTGGCATATGACCCTATAAGATTTGGTGTAGAAAAGGTATATTCTTTTGTTTTTCTTCTTGTGTTTTCCTAGTCTGTGCCATCTGAAGAATATATATCTGAGTTAAGAAATAATCTGTATACCATGAAGAAGAAATGAAGCTGAATAACTACAGAGGAATACATTAAAACAATTACAAATAGTTGGATCCCCAGTTAGATATACAATGTGGTGCCTTCTGTGTTTCTAAATCCACCTACTATTTGCAGCTTTTTCCTTTCAATTATGTAAACAATTGTTTGAATTGCATCATTGCCATTCTCAAACAGAGTGTTAATGAGTCATAATATATACAGTGCATCTTTAAATTGAGTTGTATTATTCCCATAATTGATAAAATGTCATTTTGATATTTTGACAATTTGACTTTTTTTTCTTATATTGTTAGATGTTCACAAACTGCCATAGTTTGAAATTCAATTTACCACAGAGAAGGAATGGCATGAGACTTTCTATGGTTTATGTTTCGAATGAAAGTGTTTAGAATCTGTTGGATGGGCAGCAGAGCTGTGAAGCCCTGTCTTCTGAGCATGGCACGGCCATAGCACTCAAGAACTTGTGGCGTCTATGGTGGTTTCCTACACAAGGTCAGGCCAGCCAGATTCCTAGCATAGACAGAGAAGGCTGTGCTCCAGGCTACGCAACTTTGGTGACAACCTATTGGTGACTGATAGCTGCAAGGGGAGGGAGAGTTATTCCTTTTTGTGCATTGGACCATTGGCAGGTTTCTCGAGCTCTGTTGTTTGGTCCTACATCCATTATGTATGGGCTGCACCATAGTCAGTTATCAAAAACATAAAAGACATAAAATTGGGAGCAGGAAATTTTGGGGAGAAATTGGGTAAACATCATTTTTCTGTGCATCCGTGTCTGAAATTCTCAAGAAAAAAAGAAAGTCTTATGCTATTCCTTCTCTGTGGTGAATTGAATTTCAATTTAAAAATAATTTTAAATATCACTAAAGGCAAAAGGGTTTTCTGATTAAAAAAAAAAAAAGTTCAGGGTTTGACAACATAGATGAATGCAAAAGTAAAAAAAAAAAAAACAAAAAACAAAAAAAAACAAACAATCTAGCAATGATAGCAACCATTACATGCTAACATGCTTTTTGCACATAAGTATAAAACAAATATATAAACCCAGAATCATGTGCATAGAAAACCACTACATTTTAAATGCACATTTTTATTGTTAAAATATATCAGAAATTTCTTTACATAATTGAAATTTTGTAAGTAGACTTTTGCTTAAAACTTATTTTTGTTGTTTTTAGCATAGAATAAAATTTATTGAGACAGCTCTTCTCTCATCACTCAGTAAAATATAAACAATTAGTAATACTTTAAATGCCACTACTTTGATTGCAATCAACACCATTCAATAAAGAACCATTATTAATTGGTTTCATGTCATCTCCTTCTGGGGGCAGTTAACAAGTCATTTGAACCATGTGGGAACATTGAACATAAACTAGAACAGAGAAACAAATAATTAAAAAAACCTCCTCCCAAAATTTTGCTGAAATTCTAATCAGCACTGAACAAGAAATTCTCTGCCTACAGTTCTGTCCTGTCAAATCACCTCCATCAAGTGGCATTAATTTACTAAGTGATATTTCAAAATTACAAACCCAAACCATCCATTCCAGTTTTGGAGGTTCTTGCTAAATCCAGTTAGCTTCTCAGTGAGAGGAGGAGGTGTGGCCCCTGAACTCGTTTCTCTTGGTCCTCTTGCCTCACATACTCAGCCATGCCTTAGACTCCATTGGCCCCCTAATCAGCTTCTATATGTTTTCTTGCTGAAAGAAACTCACTGCCTGGAGCTAAACAGCATCATTTAGCATAATGCTATTATACTAGGAATATTATGTACCCTTATGCATTATTTATTTACTTTCATCATTGCTGGGACCAAATGTCTGGCAGGAAGCAAGTAAGGGAAGATGTGCAGTTGGTCATGATGGAGGAAGGAATGTAACTGGAGTTCGAGGATGCTTGCTCATGGTTGGGTAGATCTAGGAACAGAGAAGGAGGAAACCTGTGTCTCAACTTTCTCTTTTTTCACCTTTACTTGGTCCTGGACCCCATGAGATGCTACTATCCACACTTTGTTTGGCTCTTCCTCCTTCATTTAATTCTCTGTAACATTCCCCTCTCACACACACTAAAAGCTAATTCCTGTGATTTCCCCTAGACATTTCTTTATCAATCAACTATGAAAGTTACCCATCTGGCATTGTAGCACTTGCCTTCTAGCCAACCTATTCTTGGGGGATTTTTTTTCTGAGCCCAGAGAAAGATACTTTGACCTTAAATAAGTACCTAAGTTGCTGTTGGACCTCTGCCTGTTACTTCCTTCCATTCAGTACTCAGAAGCCTGTTTCAAAGAATTCTGCACCCAGAGCATTATACTATACCATCTGACATATCAGGGGCAAACAGAAGTGATTCATCAGCTTGTTTCAGTTTAGGTGCCCATGGTGTGTTCTGAAATCCCTAACTAGGAATAAATCACCTGCTCTGTTCTATGATGAGCTCTGTTTCTCCCATACACAGTGCTTGTAAACCGTACATCATAGTTGAAGGCACTCTTCCTCCTGGGCTTCACATTTGCTCATGAATGTATAATATATTGTGGAAGTTATAGTTTTAGTAACTGTCATTGTAAGGCTCCAATCCTCGTGCCCTCAAACCATGACTTTAAATTGTTCCAGTGGTGGTGGAACAGAATAGAGGCAGGAAGGAAAGAGAGAGAGGAGGCAGGGAAGAAGGAAGATGACATCGGCCTCAGTATTACTGAAATCCCCCAATTTTTGGCTACAACTTGAAAAAAATGTAAACCCAAGCAGCAAGCTTCAGGACTCTCTGTGGAAAAATACGAGAACTCTCTGTCAGCAGTCACAAGCAGAGCAGGCACTGTCGTGCTGCCTGAGCCGGGACTTCATGTGTCTGGGATTTTTACAGAGCTGTTATTCAGCTATATTTAATAGCAACAACCTTCACCTGCACCTTTGAGCTCACTTGGACTTTAAATTTAACTTAATCTGAGGTTATATCAAGCCAGCAATGGAGTTAATGGATAAAACCGATTTGCTGAAATTATAACTTTTATTACCAAAAATAAGAGGTCACCCTGGGTTTACCGCAGTGTGTATTAAGGAAGACAGGCTCCTGTCTCTCCATACATGTATTTTGATAACATCAGATTCCAGCTATAAGTCCCCAGAACAGCAAATCTGGAAAGATACCTCTCTGCCCTAAAGTTTTCACATTTTTGGCACTTGCTTTTTTTTAGCCATGGCTTCCCTTCTTTCTCCAGATTCACCTTTTCTTTCTCTCCCTTTCAGTCTTCTTGACTATTTCTACCATTTTGTGGATGCTTTTGTTCTTTTATTCAGTTCATTATCCCGTTTAAAAGATTTTACAATTTCTTTTTTATGTATATTTTGACACAGTGTGTATGTGAATGCTCCTACAGGGTCCCAGGAGGCCAGAAGATGGTCTTGGAGCCCTTGGAATCAGAATTAAGGAGGTCATGAGCTACAACATGAGTCCTAGAATTTTGCTCTAGTTCTCTACAAAAGCAACAAGCATTCTGAGCAACTGAGAAACCTCTCCAGTCCCCCTTTGCTTACTTCTTAACTTTGCATGCTTCTCTCACTTACTTTTATGAGGGGCTTAAGTGGAATCATTCTACAAACAACTCTTTCAGTTGCAAAAGTAATCTGTCTAGAGAAGGGAGGAGAACCTACAACTGGGTGAAGGAAAAACAGAAAGCTAACAGCGGAGTCTATCTATTTCAAACACAAGAATCACACAATGATGAATGACCTTATGTCTCCTGTCTCCCTTTCCCTCCCCATCCAACCTATAGCCTTTTGGCCTTCTTTCTGGGACTTACAGACATTTAAATGATTTCTCCAAGTGAAAAGAAATATATGCTATGACCAAGGAACAATTTTGCATAATGATCTTTGTTATGTATAACCAAATAACTTTATTGATCTTTATATGCTACTGATTATGCTGGGAAAAGTAAAAACAGAATTCTACTTTCATGGGATGTATAATGTTAACAAGCTGTAGGAGCCAACTCTTAACACTGTATATAAATAAAACCATACACATTTTTATGTGACCCCATCTTTTACTATTATTTTGTAGTAATTTGTTCAGTGTGAGGAGGCACAGAAGCTACTTGAATTTACACATTGCTACCTTTTGGTTCTGTGAGATCTGTGAATAATTGAATACAATTAGGTACATTGTACATAGTGTGAACTGTCCACATTTAATTGAATAACAGCTTTTCTTGGTCTTTCAACACATTCTTCTTAGTAAACAGAATGTTTACTAAGACTAAGACTAGCAATGGTGATGGCTCAACAGTTAAGGTGCTTACTTTCAGACAAGCCTGGTGGTCTGAGTTTGATCCCTATATCCCTTGGTGCTAGGAGAGAACCAACTGATGCTTGAAAATTGTGCTCCAACCTCCTATAGTCACACAATGATGTGCAATCCCCTACCTCCACATCCCCACACACATACTTTAGAGGTCACAGCAACTTGATTGTCACTTCTCTGACTCTACCACATGGGTTCTGAGTTTTAGACATAAGTTCTTAGACTTTGGGGCAAGTCCATCCATCTGCTGAGCCATCTCACGTTACTGTTTTCTGCTGGTTTCACAACTGCCAAGACCTCATGCTTTATTCCACATTACCTAAATCCCTTTTGAGGTAAATGATGAACAGTTTGGATACGGCCTACAGTCATCTCCTACAATGCTGATACATAGCCTAGTAATTTTTATTATAAAAAGGAAAGCAATGGGGTTCGAAGATTAAGAGTTCTTACTACTCCTCCAGAGGAATAAAATCCATTTTCCAGGACCAACATCTGGCAACTCGCTACAATTAGTAAATGCAGCTTCATGGAATCTGATGCCCTCTCTGGGCCTCTACAGGCAATGCACACACAAGATACACATAAATTTATATAGCCACACACAAACCCATAGAAAATAAAGAAACAAATAAATTTTCCTCATTTTTATGTGTATAAGTTCTTTGTCTACATGTATGATTGTGTAACATATGTGTCCCATGCTTACTGAGGCAGAAGAGAGTGTTAGATCCCCTGGAGCTGGAGTTACAGATGGGTGTGAACTGCCATGTGCAGGAGCAACCAAATTCTGAACTAGTGCATCATCTCTCCAGCATCAACAAATTGTTTTCTTCAGCCCAATACACCTTTGTAAGGAAACTGTCACAGAATTTTTAGTAATATGCACTACAGGGAGACAAAAGGAGAAAACATTCTGATACAATTGAAGAATATCTTCTTCCTTACACCAGTCAGCAAGGCAAATCTCCCAACTCTCAATATTAGTCAACTGGTCCTTACAGAGGGTACAGAGTGTTCCGTAACAATGGCGCCCAGACAATTCTGGTTCTTTGAGGATAGAGTCTTTGACCCATTCCCTGTGCTATTTTTTGCCTTTCTCTGGTATGTTTACTTTTTTTGATATCTACACAATCCAATTTTATTTCCATGCCTTTCTTAAGGCCAGAGCTCTACAGCTGAGGAATAGCTTGACATCTGTATTTGTTTAGCTAATAAGTGTCTTAAACCAAATATGTTCCTCGCTGAACTTATGTCTATGACAGGCTCTAGGTAAGCTCATGCAAAATTTGTTTTGGTAAAATGATTCAGACACGTATTTGAAATCTTTTGGCTTTCTGTTGTTGTTGTTTTATTTCAGGTTGTTTGGAGATGGGAATTTAAGTTTCAAAATATTCTGCTGATTCTCACTGGGCTGTGGGTCTATCAAATGACAAATGCACTAGCAAGACTCTGTAAAACATTTAGAATGTGAGGCTAGCAGTTGAAATTAGCAGTAACTATTCTACACTAAATACTGTACCAAACCAGAACCCTAGTACGTGTGAGGCCAAGGCTTGAAAACTGACTTGAGTGTGAGGTCAGCAGGGGTTGCATAGTGACTCTAACACCAACCAGTACTGCAGAGCCAAACCCTATCTTCAAACCCAGCAAAAAACCTATCAAAGAAATAAAAAAAAACAAAACAAAAAAAAAACAATTGGTGGTTCAATGATGAGACGTAGATGTATGAACTTCATGGCATCTAATTATCAATGGTATTTGATTTCTTGTTTTATTACGTCAAATTCTTAAAAGATGGCTGATGTAGCTATTGTGCCTTTATTCTATAATCACTCTTGACGGAGGTAATAATTTTGCTCAAGACATAGCTATTCTTGAAAATCTACTTGCTATACTTATCCAATTTATACTATAACAAATTTATATTGAAGTGAAACCATACCACTACATTTCTTAAGTCTCTGCAGGTAAATCCCCAAATCTACAACACACCTTCCAAAAGAACACATTGCTTAATTTTAGATGAAAGTATTTATCTTCCTCTTACTTTCTAAACTATAGATGAGGCACCACTTTCTGCCTCCATCTTACTTTTGTGCATTTTTTTTAGTAATATGTATGTGTGAGCATGTGTTTGTGTTTATGAACTCAACCCTTCAAATACTTTACAGTCCATAGGCCTGTGACGCCTCTGGAAAGTGGGAAAACCTCATCACATTTGCATTTGCTACTCTCCATCCCTTCTCCCAAACTCTTTAAGACAAGCTGGAGCTCTGTAAACGTTTGCCAAGGAAAAACACAAGCCTGCCGTGTACTAATTGGATATAGAGAAAAGACTAGAAATATTGCAGTCATGCTAATCTAAGCTCTCTGAGACCCCTGCCTATTTTATAATGTTGGTAATGAGTTTGAAAATTTTTCATTCTGTTAGAAAAGTCTGATAGAAAATATTAAATGCAAACTTGGTAAGAATAAGTGACCTACTAAATACTGGGTAGCTACTTCTCTAGGGTGCTTTTCTCAGCAATTTGTGTATTAACTTTTGATCTTCATGCATATGCAAAACGTACTGAGGCTGGAAATGTGGCTAATGGGTTAAGGGCACTTGCTATTTTTGCAGAAGACCTGGGTTCAGTGTCCAGCACCCACAAGGTGATTCACAACCACCTGAAACTTCAGCTCCACGGAATTCAGTGCCAATTCTGGCTCTGAGGGAAACAATATTCAAGGCACGCATATATACAGGTATGTGTGCTTAAACACACATAAAACAAAACAAATAAAAATAAAAACCTAAACTAAGTCTTTTTTGTTTTTTGTTTTTTGTTTTTTTTTTTTTTTGTTTTGTTGTCTCATGGTTTATTTTTTTTATATTTAAAAATTTCCATCTCCTTCCCTCCTCCTCCCCCCTCCCTCCCCTCCTTCTCCCCCTTCTCTCCCCTCCTTCTCCCCCTTCCCTCCCCTCCCCTCCACCCATACCTCCCCTCCCTCCCTCTCAAGGCCAAGGAGCCATCAGGGTTCCCCACTCTATGCTAAGACCAAGGTCCTCCCAACTCCCCCCAGGTCCAGGAAGGTGATCGACCAAGCTGAGAAGGCTCCCACAGAGCCCGTCCATGAAGAACAATCAGAGCCCAGAGCCATTGTCCTTTGCTTCTCAGTCTTTTTAAAGAGATTATTGTTACTACAAGTTTTCTTTGAAAGAACTTGAACAAATACTGTAGAAAGTAAGGTTCAGGCTCCTAGTCTTGTTTGATGTTACAGAACTGGGTTTGTCATTCAAATAATGTAGAAGGTAGGGTTCAGGCTCATAGTCTTGTTTGCTGTTTGAGAACACAGGTTCTCATTCAAAGAGTTTTATCTCATTTAGATAGAGCTTGGCTGACTTTCAGACATGTGATCGAAAGGAAATCCTTTAATGCCACTGGCTATGTGCACTTTCCTTTGGAACTGGGTTCTTCCTAAAAACATTGTCTCTCCCAGTTGGACCAAACATGGTATAGTTACAGTGGGGAGCAAGGAAACCAGAATGCCTACCTCCTTTGACACTGAGTATAGATTTGCTTCAAGTGACAGAAACAAAGGTTAAACCTAGTCATAAAAAATAAATATAAAGGCTTGGTTCCTATAAACAAAAAGTGCAACTGTTTTTTGGGGTCCTCGCATAAAGCAGAGATTTAATGATGTTTGACAGGGTTCTGTTATCACTAGTGCCAGTTTTATTTTAAGTCAGATCCCGGTTTGATCTCAGACAACAGGAGATCGGGGGAAAGATTAATTCTCAAAACCAGCAGTCACTTCCTGGGAAAACATGTTCTTGGATTTACTATTTGAAAGGATTTTGGTCAAGAAGTAATCATGATCAATGGATACTAATCATTTGGTGTCCTGCAGAGCTTAGTAAGAGAAATAGAAAAACTGGATGAGGCTGGTGTGTGATCAAAACAAAAAGGGCCACTAACTGTTGTCTGTGACATGGCAGAAAGGGACTAATGCCAAAAAGGAATTTTGAATGCTATTGAGAGACAATGAATAACGGATTTTCTTGTGCATGTGTGTGTGTGTGGGGGGGGGGTGGCATCATTTTCGAGATATGCGCACGAGTACAGATGTCTCTGGAGACCAGGAGAGGATGTCCGATTCCTTGGAGATAGAGTGAAAAGCTAGATAGAGTGAGATACACTTCAGAGGTGATGAGAACTGAACCCAGTTTTTCTGAAAGAATATTTAGCATTCTTAACTATTGAGCCCTTCTCCAAATCCTGGTTAGGGGCTTTATAATACTTTTGACTCATGTTCTGCAGTATCTATTAATGTTAGGAACTGAGAAGGTAAGTGTTTCTGACAGAAGCAGTTTCCCTATGAAACTATGCCAACCCTTTACTTCCACCATTGCCTTCTGGATTCACATGAAGTAGCCAGTCACTGGTTAGGTACAGAAGTATTGCAACATTTGGGAAGGTATATGTTAATCTAATCGCTGAAAGCGCCATACAATTTAGTGCAAATAGAAGCTTTTTTTTTTCAATTGTGTGGGTGGGGTTACTGTGGTGTATGAGCTTATCTTGAAGCCTTGAGAGTTTATTCATAGAATGATTTTAATATCTGGATACACAATGTGCGCTATTTCTGTCAATTGTGTTACTTAAGCTGATTCATCAGGACTCTACAAGAATGATAAGGAAGGATTACATAGTGGTTAGAGGTATTTACACATACACAAGGAAATTGGGGCCACCCTAACTTCATCTCCCAACACAAAACCTTGGAGTCTGCAAAGCATTGGAGATGCCTCTAGAAACTGCAGCCTAAAGGAAACTTCTTCACATCTCTGCGTAACACCTTAACTTTATCTAAATTAGCCTTGAAGTTCAATTTCTCCATGTGTACAAGAGGTAGGAATTATTTTTTTTTAAATCTGTTCTTTACCCTCCTGCAGATCAGAATTTCATATCTTAATTTTCAGTTGGAAATAATCTGCTTCAATTTCCACCAGACAATATAGAGATGAGCATTGCTGGATTAACAACAAAGCCATGCAGCAGTCCTGGATCTCTTTGTTCAGTTCTTATAATTCACTGGATCAATACGCTGTCTGTAAACCTCCTAGAGTAAGGCTTGCCTCTATTTTTGAAATCTTAAAAAAATATAAATTATTCTTTGTATCATGATCTCTACTTAAAAATAAAATACATCAATTTACTTCTTGCTCATGTTAAATTCACTCATCAGATTTGAGCATGACAAAACATATCTGCTTTATGAATATGAACTCTGAAGATATCCTCAATTTAGTCTCACCTAAGATTGTATCACAACAATTAATTTATTTATTTTTCTTCACTCATCAGACATTTATTTGGTCTATGGTATTTTCTAAGGTTTGACAGTTAAAAGACTTCCATTTAAATTTTGTAGTATTTGCTTTTAGGGATTGCAGCCAACAACTACCTCCTAGTTATATAAGAAGGATTTAGGTCAGAAAATGTTCTCATTTATATACCTAATATTTCCAATAAAAAGCAAGCTGAAAGTATTGATTTCCATTTCTGTTCCATGTGCAAACACATAGACTAAACCATTTTACCAATAAAAATTACCTCCTCTTCCTGTGACTTGTACAGATAGAAGAAAACCTGTTCAGGAGTGCAGGAAGAGAGGCAGTTTCCTATTTCTTTCTTAAAGATCTCAGGACAGACAGATGGAAGATGTATACGTTTCTACTAACCAGCAGATGGTGCTTTTTGTAATAAAGTTATGAGTTCTCTTTAATATCCCCTCTCTGTAGAGTTTTCTTTTTAATAAAACTATCCAGAAACTAGACAAGGTGATATTTTCCCATGACATGAGCAAAGTCTATATATTTTATTGTTATTAACCTGTGTTCTGACAAAGCTCAGTGCGGCTTATCAAATATCAGCGCTTATCAAATAGTGAGAGAGTTGAGATAGGCAAGAAACTGAAGCTAGTATAAGAAAGGATAACTCAGCAATATGTTTTAAGTGTTATGAGTATATGTAGTTCAAGTAAACAACCAAAATAATTCTTATTACAGATACATTTTGTAACCGTTTCTTGTTTTAATTCATGTTGGCTTTATGATACATTTCCTTCGTTATTTTTAAGTATTAGAGATTGGGTATTTAAAATGTGTATGTGTGTTTGGATGTTTTAAAACTATATTAATCTTTTTGTTTGTATTGTCATGCATTTGTTTTTCTTCTATCACATTCATGGTATATGTTTACTGACTTCTTTATGCACTTCTTAAGAATTGACATATAATAAACATGGGAATAACATTAGGCAACATTTTGCTAATAATAATAAATTCAAACATATTTTTAATAGTAAGCTTTATCTTTGAAATGTTCATGCATTTATACAATGTAGTTTTATCATATGTATATACCCACTACCCACCTTCACTACAGTTCCCACTCTCACTCACTCCCAAATTCACATGCATTAAAAAATACGAAAAAGTGAGTTCAGTTAGTGCTGCTCATATGCTCAAGGTATATGGCCATGTGGCATCTGACTAATGGTCACATCCCCAGAGGAATGTGGTTCTCCTTCTCTTAGCAGCCAGAACTGCCAATAATTTCTGCAATAAGGTCTGATCCTGGAGAGCTCATCCCCAATCTGTGCTTGAATTTTTTAATTTTTTAATTTTATTTTATTTAAATATTTTTTTATATATTTCACATACTGACTGGTTATCCCTCCCTCTTCTACTCCCAATTCCCTGCGTCCCACCTTCCCATCTAACCACTCCCCTTCCACTCCTCCTCTACCTCCATTCAGAAAGGGGCACATCTCCCATTGGCTTGAGCAAAGCATGGCACATCAAATTGAGGCAGGACCAAGCTCTTCCCCTTGTATCAAAGCTGGCAAGGTAATCTTAGCTGGCTTTTCAGAACCTGTTAGATGCTGGAATTTTTATTAGGCTGTTTCTGTACATCAACTATGTCTCACCCAGAAGTCATCACAACACAGTTCTGCTTCTCATCACTGCTCTGAAATTCCTTCTGTCCTGTCATCTGCAAAGTCCCCCCAGCCATGGATAATAAGAGTTTGATACAGATGACCCATCCCCTGGGGCCTCATTGCTTTTAATACTCCATACTTTAACCCATTATGAATCTCTTCAAAAAGATATATTTTTAAAAAATTTGGACAGGAAACTCATGTTTGCTTGATTTTTGTAATGAATTGCTCAGAACAGCTTTGAGATAATGAGAGTGCAGTGGATTAACAGGTCATATTTACAATTTCTAAAAGACTTTCATTTTGCACATAACCAACTTAAAGAAGTGGGACACACTTGTAGGAAATTGTGGGTGTGCACAAGGCTAACCTACTGGCTTCATCAGTCTGAAACATGAGAAACCACTGCTACTTTGAGAGCTATTTATATGCTTCCATCTCTTGTTAAAATGCCATTAGGCCCGTGTGCTATAGTTATCATTTAGTACTTTCCAACTTGAATGTGAAGAGATTTAGTGGAACTGACACCAATACAAAAATCAGTAGGAGATAAGAAATAAAGTAACAATGTCTGGGAGAGTTGAAAGACTACAAAGGAAAGAAGGCAGAGGGGAGAGAGAGAGACCTAGCCCAGGAGAACTTTCTGTAAAGAACAATCAGGGGCCAGTTAGAGTCTGAACTTTTCCTTTGCACATTTTATTGAACGTTTATGTAAAAGGAATTCCCTTCTAAGTAGACATTGCTGAAAAGCCTGCCTGGTGACCTTCATACATAAATTCCAAGCTCACAGGCTTTAACTTTGAATTTCCCAATGTAAAAGCATAGATGAATTTACACCTTTGGGAGTGAACAGAACATCCTCCTCCCACAATCAGTTTCTATTTCAGCATCACCAGCATCTGTGCATCACTATTATTCCAGAACATAGATGTCTTTACTCTTCAAATCCAGTTGTAAATCACACCCAACCTGCTTATTTCATGTTTTTTCTTTTATATTTAGGGACCTTTGTGAACATCAAACTATTAGAAAGTCTGGCACCCCTAATTTCCCTAGTCCCCACTTCTCTAGGGACAAATCTGAGTTTGAAGGGCACCTGGCAAAATGTCTACATCCCTGGATCTCTGAACCATGGTATTGACAAAGACACAAAGACATCAATAGAAAAGGAGATAGTTTATTAGAAGAAAGAAACAAAGAGATTTGGATACTGGCCAGGGCTCAACCCAGGTCCAAAACAGAGCTATTTGGATGCCTTTAATGGGTCATTTATTATTGTGCATTCTTTCTTTTCAAACTCTGTTACATGTAGGCAGTAGTCAGACAGTTTCCATTCTTCCTCTGCTATTTATTCCACATGTTAATCTTGATGCCTCTGCAATTTCTATCTATTATGTTCTATATCACCATGGCACAAAAATAGGAGACACAAACCCAAACTATAATAAGTCTTTCTCTGTCATGCTAGCCAGCTCCCAAATAATGACACAGAGACTTACTATTAATTATGAAAACTTAGTCTTCAGCTTAGGCTCAATTATTTCTTATAGCTTAAATTAACTTATTTACTTCAATCATTAATATATGTTTTGCCTCATGTTTTCTTTTTTTACCTTTCATTCTGTATATCCAACTCTCATGACTCCCTTTATGTCTTGGTGGCATCCCTCTCATGCATAGCACCATCCAAAGTTCTGTTCCTTTTTCCTGGAAGACCTGTCCTGTCTAGCTATTGGCCGTTCAGTTTTTTATTACAGTAATCACAGCAACACATTTTTACACAGTATACAAATATCCCAGTACACCAAGTTGAAAGTAGTTAGAAACTCTCTAGAGTCTCTGCTTCTCTACTGACATGTTAAAGAATAGATATTTGAGTCAATATCAGAAAGGATTTGGCTGTTATTTGATTTTCATTGAGATATAGGACAGGCCCTGTGGCAATGCAGGCATATTTTAATATGTAACCATTAAAATTAATATCAATCCATTAAATTTTTGCCATTATAGTATTTGAAATAAGAGAGGATAAATCCTAAAAATATACCTTGCTGTTTTTGCAAGGAGGATCCTGGGGAGAGAGAGACAGAGAGACAGAGACAGACAGAAACAGGCAGAGAGACAGAGACAGGCAGAGGCAGGCAGAGGCAAGCACAGACAGGTACAGACAGGCACAGAAAGGCAGTGGCAGGTAGACACAGGCACAAACAGACAGAGGCAGGCAGAAAAAGGTACAAAAACAAAGAGAGACAGACAGAGATAGGAGATAGAGAAAGAGATGGAGGTAAGTGTATATGTGTGTCATTGTAAGGAGGCCAGAGGATGACATTGAGAGACCTGTTCTGTCGCTCTTTCCCTAGTTCTCTTGAGATAGAATGTCTGACTGAACATGGAGTGGGATGGCAGCTAGCAAGACCCAGAGATCCTCCCATCTCTGTCATCTCAAGGCTGCATGTTGGTGGCCACGCCCAGCATTCCTTTGTAACCTGGATGCTTAGGGCTAGGGTTCAGGTCCTCATGAATGTGTAAGTAGCACTCTTATAAAAGAAGCCATATTCCCAGTCCCATGTCTTGCTTTTCTTAATGGTAATTGCTTGTCAGACATCAGATGAATTTGAATTATTCAATACAAACATGAATTCAGTATCATCACATGCTGGCATTTGCCATGGCAGTTCCCAGACTGTAGCCTACTATTCAAAGCAAAAGGGTGACAATGTTGAACAGTGTCCTATAGAGAGGTTATAAGATATACTTGTGCTGGCCCAGCATCATTTCTGTGGTGTTTTTACCAAAAGTCCAGGATACTTCAGCTGTAAAAAAATGTCAGAAAAAAAAAAAAAAAAAAAACACACCTAAGTGTGTTGTACAAATAATGATAAGTACTGATTGGAGTTATTTAAAAGCATTAAGATAAAGTCTTAGGAACTGCCATAGCTTTCGGGGAGATAAGGAGATAGGCTAGAACAATGTAATGCAGCATACTGGATTGGATCTCAGACCTGAAAGGCTAATTAGTGATCTAACTGGAAAAACTATATTTTACTAAATTAGTTGAAAATACTGATTCAAACTTATCTCATTATTTCTTTTTTTGTAATTTTGTGTCCACTAATATTTTGGATGTATGTATGTCTGTGAGAGTTTGTCAGATTCCCTTGAGCTGGAGCTACAAACAGTTGCCATGTGGGTGATAGGAATTTAACCTGGATTTTCTGGAACAGCAGCCGGTCCTCTTAACCAACTACCCATCTCTCCAGCCCTACTTCATGATTTCCCCATGCATGCAACATTTTATGTCTAACATTTCATATAGAAAGTAGAAAAAATGGAAAATAGCAATTATGTGTTAATGCTCATACCTCTCAGAAGTTTGTAAAAGGCAATCAAATTTACCCTGGTTTTCAAGTATCACTCTTTTTTTTTTTTTTTCCCTCATGGTTTATTTTTTTTTATATTTAAAAATTTCCATCTCCTTCCCTCCTCCTCCCCCCTCCCTTCCCTCCTCCTCCCCCTTCCCTCCCCTCCTTCTCCCCCTTCCCTCCCCTCCCCTCCACCCATACCTCCCCTCCCTCCCTCTCAAGGCCAAGGAGCCATCAGGGTTCCCCACTCTATGCTAAGACCAAGGTCCTCCCAACTCCCCCCAGGTCCAGGAAGGTGATCGACCAAGCTGAGAAGGCTCCCACAGAGCCCGTCCATGAAGAACAATCAGAGCCCAGAGCCATTGTCCTTTGCTTCTCAGTCAGCCCCCGCTGTTGGCCACATTCAGAGAGACGGGTTTGGTCGCATGATCCATCAGTCCCATTCCAACTGGAGTTGGTGATCTCCCATTAGTTCTGTCCCACCGTCTCCATGAGTGAACGCACCCCTCTCGTTCCTGACTTTCTCCCTCATGTTCTCGCTCCTTCTGCTCCTCATCAGGACCTTGGGAGCTCAGTCCAGTGCTCCAATGTGGGGGTCAGTCACCTTCCCCATCTGTCGCCAGCTGGAGGTTCCCTCACGGTCCTGACTTTCAAGTATCACTCTTACATTGCCATGCCAGTCAAGCTTTCAATGGGAGTGTTCAAGAAAGGGATCCTCATCCTGTAAGACATTACCCATGTTTGAATTATAATATCACTTCTGTACACTGAAAAGTAAATATAACACAAATAAATCAATAATGCCTCTTTAAAAATAAATTAAGCTACACAATTTCAAGCCAAGTGATATTAAACAAAGAGATTATTAGATTAGGACTTTGTCCCTTGAAATGTTTTCTTCTATTTTCTAGGTGTCATTTTAATTTCCAGCAGGAAAATAATGTGATCCTCAGTAGAGCCTTGGAAGTGCAGGTTCTCAATTTGTTGTTCCATAGAGTTTTCAGGTAGAAAATATTTCATTTCAGCTGCCTGTATTTGTCCATAAGAGCCCTATTTAACCATATAAAGCCTTGCCACTTCCCTACTGATTCAGCATATGCACACGTTTTAATCAAAAGAAGAGCATAAGGAATTTAAAATGAAATGTCCCTTTAGAGACAAAAAATTTTAGTTTGATTAAATAAAATCCTCTACAGAAGACAGAGTAAACCATACCATGAATGTATAGTGAGCTTGTTTATAGATCTGATGATATTTTTAAATTTCATTTATTTGTAACTCAGCAAGCAATGGTCAGTTCAAGGCATATTTATGTAGATGGGGAACAGAAATCAACCATTAAGTTAAGTTCATTAATTAAATGTCAGACATGTGACTGATTTCCCAGCCTCTCTTGAGACTGTGCCTCTCCAGTGAGTTGGCACTATCTAATTATAGAACACCATTTAAAACCCAAATGAAGGCATACACAAGGTGGGAGGACGGGCCACTTAGGTTAAGGGAAAGAATTGTGATCATAAAACATGTAGGGAAACCTTTTGGTTTCTGGGAGATAATAGGATCTGGGGGAATTAAATGGAAAATAGTGATAAAAAGTTCTATGTGTTGTTTAAAGAGAATCAGATAAATGGTGTGGAAACACACAATTTCTGTGAGAGACGAAGAATGGATGGTGATCTTTTTCACTAGATGGTGATTACCAACAGGTCTACTTAACTATATCACATTCATGACCTTTTAATTGTTAGTTATGAACTGATGTCAAGAGCTAAAGATTATAATTAGATTTCATATTTTGTAGTATGTGTCCCGACATAAATTTTCTTCTTTCCTACTATGTGAATGACAGGGTATTAAATATACACTGTCTTTTCTTATGTATTTTATCATGAAAATGTTCTAGATTAACCAAAGATTCTTAAAAGCTGTTCTAAACATGTATCTAATACATTCCCTTGTATATAGATTTTAAAAAGCTGTTTCTTATAATTTGATTTCTTTTATGGGTTCTAACTTCTAATTACTGGAAAAAATCTACATCAGGGAATTTACCAAGGGTGAACTTTTGTTATAGATTTCCATATGTGTTGACAGACTGTCCTTCAGAAAACAACAGACATTTCTAAGTCTACTTCTTTATGATTTGTGAACTACCACACAGTATGCAGGACAAGTCATTACTGTGCTGGTATGTTGTGCACTAGTTAACAATTGATTGTTGCTTCAACTTTCTTTTTATAAAATTGCAACACTTGTCTGTTTCCTTTGTGTGTTTATTCTTATATTCTCACAATTGCTTATTGAATCTCTTAGAAGGTATTTTCGGTTCTATTTTACTGAGCTTCATTCTTTCTAGTGTTGACCTAGGTCATTTCCTTTGATTTACACAACAGGCTACTGGCCAGTTGTTTGAAATTTACTTTTACAATTTGGAAAATTAGCTGGATGCGGGTATCCATGGCTGTAATCACAACACTTGGGATGTAGGGAAGAAAAAATCATATCTAAGTCTTCTTGGCTATGTGAGACTATCTCAGAAAACCAAACTAAACCAAATTAAAAGCCAAGCAGAAAGGACAACAACAAAATAAACTGAAATTGAGATTTAATCCTATAGCATGTCCTACACAAGGACAGAATCACTGTTTGGCTGCTAGAGAAAGCCATACACTAAGGAGCTAAAAAAGAGAGAGAGAGAGAGAGAGAGAGAGAGAGAGAGAGATTTCCAGCAAAGGCAGAACAAGAGCCTGCCAAGGCTAGATTCCTTCTTTCAATAATAATAGTAGTAGTAGTAATAATAATAATAATAATAATTAATAATAATAATAACAATAATAAAGTTTTTTTAAAAAAGATTTTAGATTGCTTAGAGACATAGACCATCTGTTTGCAAATTAACCTCATACAAGTAAAAGTAAACTCTTGTACTCTTTTCAGGTCAGAAAATGATTTATAGTTTAGGGCAAGGCTCCAGGCAGACTTCTGCTCCCTTGGCCTCAGGAAAAGTAGCTGAAAGGTCTCTATCCTGATTACTTTTAAAAGATGGTTTCTAGAGCCTTGAGAAAGACAGGCCAGGGTTGTAAAATCTGAAAGAGGCTTTAAAAATATTTACATCTCAAAGGGCAGAAAAAGGATTTACAGCGGCATTACCTTTACAAAAGGAATTGTTGAAAACAGGGAGGTCAGAGGTCTCCAGTCAGTACTGAGCCTATTTGATGCTCTGTCCAGCTGAGGGGGGAGAATTAGGTCTTTGGGGTCAGTTGCAATAACCAACAGTATTAAGAAAGAATCCCGTGGTAGAAATCATGGCAAAGATCTTTCAGAAAATTTGCCTTGATTTATAATTTGGTAAATTTAAAGTTACTGGAAAATTACAATGTAATATTAGCATAAAATGAAAAAATAGTCTAGGGTGTTTCTTTATGCAAATGTGTTACTTTTCTAATTGATAGTGCATTTTAAAGATCCCTTTGAGAGGCAGGGAGAGGAGCCGAGAAAAAATGTAGAGCTCAATAAAAATCATTAAAAAAATCCTTTTGAAAGTAGCAGCATGTAAATCACATTGCAAATTTCAAACTGATAGAACATATATGTATATACACAAACATATATAATGAATGCATAACTAAGTGTGTAAAAGTGTGTGTGTGTGTGTGTGTGTAATTCAAACACACATTCACTATTACTGAGATCTCCTTCTGAATTCCTCTTGGCTCCCCATTCTTTGTGATCTGCATAGACAACTCCAGTGAGATACAACCCAATGTACATGACCCAGTTTTTCACAGAGTAGAGAATAGTGCCCTCTCTAGGAAGGAGAGAAGTTTCCCTTGCAATTTCCATTTCTGTAATTCCTAAAGCCCTAAAGCCTTCTACACAGAAAGTTTTCCTGTCCAGATGACTGTTGGCTCACTTATATTGACACAAGAAAGGGCAGTAGCCTGGTTTTTTTCTTTATCAAAAAACCTCATGCTAAATAGAAATCTTATAATACTTAGAGCTCTTTTAACCAAGTTCAGGTGATTGTCAGCTGATGGCCTTCATTGCAATTAAAGATGTCATAAGATTTCACAAGGCTGGAGATATCACTTGTTTCCATTCCTTAGACCAGCAAGAGAGTCCTTGCAGTTATGGTGTTGGAAGAACTGACCTTTTTTTTTTTTTTTTTTTTTTTTTTTTTTTTTTTTTTTGAGGGTATGCTATTGCTGATATGTGGGAGGAAAGATTGGGAACAAGAATACTACATATGCAATCTGGTAGTTTTAGAAATGGGTCCCAAGAAAATGACCACAAACCCAAGGTGTGGAGAAGCCACCAGTTTTTACTTCTGTAGAAAGGTGTAAGGATGTCCTTGAGGAATTAGGCAGGCATATTTTGTGGGTTACCACTGGGATTTTATCTCTAATGGAGAAGGATGCTGTGCCTCATCTAAGTAGTTAGAATTCAACATGGTACAGATACTGACCATCAAAATGCAACTTTTGGCAATATCTTGAGGAAATATTTTGATCTTAGAAAAATGCAGACATGACTGATTTTTGCCAGATTGGATTTATACATTTCTGTTCAATGACTGACTAAGACAGTTACATCCTTCAAGGTAGCTATAGATAAAGAGAGATCCTGCACTAGGTCTGAAAAATAAAAGATAGGGAAAAATACATAAGAGAACTTTGAGAATAATACTTCTGAAGACAGGATGTAGGAGGAAGGGAGAATGCTTCCAATAGTTCCAGTGTCTGGTAGGCTGGTTTATTACTTAAAGCAGTTATGATGAAAACATTTTCAAAACTTACTTCTCTGTACTTGACTTCCCTCATGAGGAAGAAATCCAAAGTAACCAACAGAACCAAAGAAAGACTGACTGCATGCTTCCTATATTAAATTTGATAATTCTGTGTAATCTCATCTTCAGAAAGACCTATTATCAATCACAAGAACTCTCTTCTTGGGACTTACATTCCTAAGACTATTCAGCAAAAAAGTGTCTGACCTAGTTCACTTGACTTGGTTTCTAGTGTCTTCAGTGTTTTAGTATTGCCCCCTTAGCACCTGAAGCTTAAAAATCAAAACAAGAACTGGTTTATTTGTTTTTGTTTTCTGTGTTTCATTATTTGCCTGAATGTATATATGTGTATATTGTGCTTGCTTCGTTTCCTTGAACCCACTCCTCTGAAACAGTAGGAAGTTCTCTCTCTTAACCATTGAACCACCTCTCTATCTTCTCCCTAAACATTTGATGATTCTAGAAAAACCATGTTGCACCTCTTTCTTTTTTTAAAGTTCATTTAATTGCATTTTCAATTTATTTTTAATCTAGTTTAGATGAAACTCATTGGATGACCGATTTCCCTTGAATTACACAAGATTTTGCAAAAGATTTAAGGCTTAACTAATGATTTGAAAATGATAGTCTGTTTAATTATCATATAGATAACTCATTAGATGTTTTTAACTTAAAGGAAAAGTAACGGAAGAAATATGTTTATATTAACAAACAAAAAAAATTAATCAATGCTTTTTTCTTCTGAAAATTTAGATTTGCTTTTCTAGGATTAGAAATTGAATCTCAGCCTGGAGTATGTGGGTGTGCACTCTGTCACCAGGCTGGCCTCCAGCTCTGTCAATCTCAGGGTTTGAAACTGAAGTCCAAAGCAAATAATTAAAACTGTGCCTACAGATCTAAAATTATCTGGTACTGTCAATAAAATAAAATTGCATTTGCATAATTGTTTTGCCATCTTGTTGATGTGACTGAACCAAATTCAATAGCAGCATTTATCCCTTATTGAAACAATCAAGAGTCCAGAAAGGGTTGAAATACCACAGGAATAAACAGGTCAGCTGTACGTCATTAGGAAACTTTAAGTGACACCTGGTTAATGTTAGGAAGAAATAGTACACTGCTATAGAATACATATACTGCAAAAACTAGAGGAATAAACTGATATTTAGGGCAAGGGATGGGACAGAGACATGCATGGAAGTCATAAAACCTTTCAAAGAGATACCACATAGTATAGTGATGCCTGAGGGTCTGGTGGAAGGACTGAACTCATCCATACTCCAATCCTGACAGGCTCTCCAGAGAAAGGAAAATAACATATTCTACATCTTCTAGGCATTTTTGAAAGAAAGCAGAGAAAGATGGAATTACACCAGGTGTACGGAACTGAGGGATGGGGCTCTGCTTGTCTTATATCTAAACAAGACAGCCAGAGTAGGAGTTAAACAAAATTGATTGTTCCCGTTCATTCATTCATTAGACCCTTCTCATTTTTTAAACATTTTATTATTTATTTATTTGTTTGTTTATTCATTCTCTGTGTACGTGTGTGTATATATATATGTATTCTGTGTATATATGTAAGCAGATAAATGTATGGTGCTCATAGAGTCACAGGACAAAGTTCTGGAGTTGATTCTTTTCTTCTACCATGTACGTCATGGGGATTAACTAAGGTCCCCAGGATTGGTGGTGAGAGTCCTTTACCCTCATAGATCTGACTCTCCTAAGTTTTCGTAAAATTTTATTTTGTAACAGATAGAAATCCCAAAGAATTTATATCTGGATTTCGTATGATTTTCATCTGTGTGAGGTTTATATCTTGGGCCTATAACTATGTGAGCAATACCTTCTTAAATCATTCCTCAAGGGGCTTCTATGCATTGCATTTGAATGGAAGTTCTTCACAACACTAATAGTCAAAATCCCATTTTACATCGCTGGCTGTATCTCCACAGCTAGGGTTTTATACATACAGTGGAGCTGGAGAGAACGCTTAGTGGATGAAAATATTTGTACCAATTTAGGTTTCCAACATCCATGTCAGGTGGCACTTAGACTCTATAACTCCAGCTCTAGAAATCCAATATCCAATAAGTACTTCTGGAATCCAATATCCAATAACTACTTCTGGACTTTTTTTTCCAATCTTCTTCAGAAATGTAATACTTAAATCAATCTCTCAGCTTTATACAAATGGTAGAATGCATGAAAGATAAATCAATGATACAGATAAGAGCTAAGTTGTGGCTAGAAGATACCTTCGGATTCAAGAAGGCATATCTCAGCAATGTCCATTTGTTTTAGTTTATAATTTATGCTAAATTTTCATTTTATTTATTTATTTATTAAAAATTTCCACCTCCTCCCCTCCTTCCATTTTCTTCCCATTCCTCCCACTTTTCCTCCCCCTTTCTCTCCAGTCCTAAGTGAAGTCAGGGTGCCCTGCCCTGTGGGAAGTCCAAGGCCCTCTCCCCTCCATCCAGGTCTAGGAAAGTGAGCATCCAAACAGACTTGGCTCCCAAAAAGCCAGTCCATGAAGTAGAATCAAAACCCAGTGCCATTGTCCTTAGCTTCTCAGTCATCCCTCATTGTTAGCCACATCGAGAGAGTCCGGTCTGATCACATGTTCATTCAGTCCCAGTCCAGCTGGCCTTGGTGAGCTCTCATTAGATCAGTCATACCGTCTCAGTGAGTGAACACACCCCTCATGGTCCTGACTTCCTTTCTCATCTTCTTCCTCCTTCTGCTCTTCATCTGGACCTTGGGAGCTCAGTCCAGTGCTCCAGTGTGTGTCTCTGTCTCTATCTCCATCCATTGCCGAATGAAGGTTCTATGGTGATATGCAAGATATTCTTCAGTGTGGCTATGGGATAAGGCCAGTTCAGGCACCCTCTCCTCTGCTGCCCAAGGACCTACCTGGGGACATCCCCTTGGACACATGGGAACCTCTCTAGAGCCAAGTCTCTTGCCAAACCTAAAATGGCTCCTTTAATTAAGATATCTTCGTCCCTGCTCCCATATCCACCCTTCCTCCATCTCAACCATCCCATTCTCCCAAGCTCTCCCCAATTCTCCCCTTCTCCCTTCTCTCTCCCCATCTCTCCTTCCCCCAACCCCACCCCCACCTCCATGCTCCCAACTTTTTCCTAGCAATCTTGTCTACTTCCAATATCCAGGAGGATAAATATGTCTTCCTTTGGGTTCACCTTATTACTAGCTTCTCTAGGATCACAAATTATAGGCTCAAGTCCTTTGTTTATGGCTAGAATCCACTTATGAGTGAGTACATACCATATTCATCTTTTTGGGTCTGGGTTATCTCACTCAGTAAAGTGTTTTCTATTTCCATCCATTTGCAGGCAAAATTCAAGATGCATTGTTTTTTTACTGCTGCGTAGAACTCTAAAGTGTATATGTGCCATACCTTCTTTGTCCATTCTTTTATTGAGGGGCACCTAGGTTTTTTCCAGGTTCTGGCTATTACAAATAGTGCTGCTATGAACATAGTTGAACAAATGCTTTTTTAGTATGATAGGGCATCTCTTGGGTATATTCTCAAGAGTGGAATTGCTGAATCCTGAAGTAGGTTGACTCCCAGTTTCCTGAGAAACCGCTACACTGATTTCCAAAGTGGTTGCACAAGTTTGCATTCCCACCAACAATGGATGAGTGTTCCTTTTACTCTACATCCTCTCCAGCATAGGCTATCATTGTTGTTTTTTATTTTAGCCATTCTGATAGGTGTAAGATGGTATCTCAAAGTTGTTTTGACTTGCATTTCCCTGATTGCTAAGGAGGTTGAACATGTCTTTTGGCCATTTGAACTTCTGTTGAGAATTCTCTGTTCAGTTCAGCACCCCATTTTTTAATTGGGTTAATTAGAGTTTTAATGTCTAGTTTTTTGAGTACTTTATATATTTTGGAGATCAGACCAAATCTGATGCAGGGTTGGTGAAGATCTTCTCCCATTCAGCAGGTTGCCTTTTTGTCTTAATGACAGTGCCTTTGCATTACAGAAGCTTCTCAGTTTCAGGAGGTCTCATTTATTCATTGTTGCTCTTATTGTGCTATTGGGGTTATACATAGGAAGTGGTCTCCTGTGCCCATGTGTTCCAGACTACTTCCCACTTTCTCTTCTATCAGGTTCAGTGTGGTCAGATTTATGTTGAGGTCTTTAAATCATTTGGACTTGAGTTTTGTGAATGGTGATAGATATGGATCTATTTTCATTCTGTGCTGAGTAAATCCACTCAGACGGGTGAGTGTTTGCCATCCCAGAGTGGATGGTCTGGAAAGGAGCAAAGGGCCCCTCCAGCTCCTGCTGCAGGGGCTTCTTTGTTCCATACTTCTGGACTTTTTCAGACACAGGTGGCATATATTCTTCAAGCCACACACACATATACACAAATAAAGACAGCAGTAAATTTTAAAAATAAAACAAGTGCTTCATAAATGTTGACCCATTTGATGTTCAAAACAATTTTATAATAGAAACAGGAAACAGTCTCCTACAATTTAATGGCATGCAAATGAGGGTTTTAGTTAGACGTAAATGCTAATAGGGCTAAATCCACCTGTTCCATACACTCTTCTGGCTCCAAAGATTAAGCCCCCTTATTCTCCTTGGGCTCTCAGCTCCTGTGTGCCTCTATTAAGCAATTTTCCCTAGCTCGGATTCTACTTTACCTCTTAAACCAGCAGAAAGCAAAAGTAGTAAAACACACACACACACACACACACACACACACACAAATAAAACACAAAAAGAAATGAGAAACAGTACACACAGAGAACCTAGCAAAAGTCAAAAGGCTTTTAAGTTTTTAGTTTCTACTTTATTTAGGGAAATGTTTTAAGGACAAATATGAATTCAAGAGGTCCAAGTAATTTAAAGTCTATTGCTATGATTTTTCTGTGTGTATGTGTGAATGCAGGTTTGTGTGTATGAAAGTACGTATTCAACTATGCTCTCTAGGCTGATATCTGAACTTGGGTCTCTTGAGGATCTTGTATTTTCCAAGTAGGCTAGGCTGCCTGACTCAAAAGCCACAGGGATTGTCCTGTTTGTGCCTCTTCAGTACTGATATTACAAGTGTGTACCACCACGTCCGATTTCATTTCATGTGTGTCCCAGAGATTGTACTTACGGCTTTGTTCACTTAATGGCAATCATTTGAACAACTGAGATATTTATCCAACTCAAATCATTGTTACTTATTCTGCACAATTTACTAATACTAAAAATATAGTAAGTTGTGCTGTTCTGGCAAGGCATGGAGGTGTTGACACGGTGGCTGTAGACACTTACCCTGCTTTCCTATAGCAACTATGGGGACTCAGATCAGGAGAAACCTTTTGCTGCTACTTCACACAATAGATTAGTGACAGATGTTTTATGTTTGGCTGAAGGAACACAGACAAAAGTAGCAGACTTTCTATTCTTGTGAGACTACGACCAAAATGAGCAGTTGTTCCCCTTCCAGACAGCTGCTATCAAACTTGCAGAACCTTGACTTGATGTGGAGCATGCAATGCCCTGTACTAGGGCGAGGCTCCCGCAGTCTCTGAGACAGCCTTCCCTTCACTAACAATCCTCTCTGCCCTCAAACCTAGGTTGGCTCCCTTTTCCTTCTCTGAAAACTCATCGTTTAAAACGTTGCATTTGCACATTCAAAGGAATAAGCTCCTGTAGTTTCTGTAATTTGCTTCATTTTGTATTTATAGCTATCTTTCCCTATTTTATGTAAGCAATATTTTTTCTTTGTGGATAAATTTTAAGAAACAGAAAAAAATTGAATCTGTCAATGAAATGGTCCATGTTAACGTTGTTGTATGTACCCCATGTTATACTCTAATACATGCTTCCCCTATAAACAAATAAATACTCAACATTCAGACTTTGGTACCATTCTTTTTTTTAACAGGGTACGAGCTCATAAAAAATGTATCACAACTGTAAATGTTTAAAATCTGTAGCAGAAGTTATGGAAAAGAACACATAGTAGGTATTTCCATGTTTTCTCTCCATATGTTATCTGTCATAAAGATGAAACTTTTTAAATATATCAAAAAGTCAGTAATGCTTTATGGATAAATAAATGGGTGAGACTTATAAAAGCACGAGTTTGTGGGTTCAGGTTCCAACTTCGCCCTTATTCTTATTTTAATAGCTGCATAAACTTCCATGCTGTCAAGAAGGCCTGACTCATTTAAACCTTTTACTCCCATATGACATTCTTTGTGCTTCCAGACTTGTGTTATTTTAAAAACTGATTGCCAGGTATTCCAGTAGGCACTGTACTCAATGCAGCAACTGCTGTCTCTAAAGCTAGTGTTTTAACTACCAAGACTATCTGACTGCTAAGATGAGCAGTCCATCATCTTCCTGATCCAGGCTTACATGGGCTTTAGCTAGATCTACTACCTGTTAAGTCAACACTGTTTCAGTAGACACTAATGCCAACACATCCATTGATGAGCAAGTTTTTTAATAGCCAACTCTGTATAATATTTTGCAAATGTTATGCTTCTCTTCTCTTATAATGTTTGGATGACAGCCACCAATCTCTCTTTACGTACATACGAGAGTATGGGGGGGGGGGTAGGGTGCCTGTGTATGTAGGTTTTTGCATAGATGAAGTCACACATCCTTGCAGGTGTATGTGCATATAGAAGTCCCAGGTTGTAGACAGGAATCATTATATGTCACTCTTCCTCCTTGTTCTTTCACGCAGGGTCTCTCAATGAAATATAGAACTCATTGATATGTCTGGTCTTGCTAGCCTGCATGCCCTTGGGGATTCTCTATTTTCATGTTCCAGGACTGGAATTATGAGCAGGCTGTTTTGCCTACCTGGTACATAAGTGGTTCTTTGGAACCTGAACCCCAGACCTCATGTTTGATTAGTAAGGGCTTTAACCACTGAGGCTTCTTCCCAGGCCTGGATGAATGTTTTACACAGCTTAGAAGGTGGTTATTATTTTTCTTTTAAGGTTTCACATTCCCTAAACCTTAAATCTTAAGGATGGAAAAAGCAGAGATCGACATTTGTCAGTCCACTGTTCCTTGATGATGTGCCCCTTTGGTTTTACTCAGTAACTGTTTACAACCTAACACTATTTATTTGGACTGTGCCCAGTTTTCTCTGCTCCATTTTGTAAAGATTGGGCCAAGCTTATTAAAGTGACTTAATTTCTGCCTCTTCCTCTTGTGATCATTTGGTTTTCTGACAGATACATTAGCAGACAAGATTGCTGGTGTTCACTTTCTTGTTTGACAATTCACATTACCCAAGCCAGGAGATACAGGATTTGACAAGATGACAGTAATGATTTTGAGATTATGGTTAAGATTTCTTTTACAGTTGTCCTGGTAATTTCTTTGGTTTTTAATTTTGCTCGTTAAGATTAGAGTCTGGTATTTCAGGAGCTGTAAAACCTTACTGAACTGAACTGAACTGAACTGTCCCCATGCCAAAATGAAACAGACCACAATAGAAATTTTACACATGGAGAAACAAAAGTTGACTTACAAAAATTTTTGTCTTATATGAAGGAATATTGATGCAAATGTGTTGTGGTAATAGAATTCAGCAAGTGGAGGGAGATACAAGAGAGAGGGAAAATTTAATAGGGTTTTTGTATGTATCTACATAATGTGGATCAGATGACTTTATCTGAGCTGACAAAAAAAGGACTTAAGTATGTCATTTAAAATAAAAAAGATGATAAAGTAATAACTGCTACAAAACTCACAGAATGAAGGACAAAAAACCTAAGCATTCAGACTCAGAGTTAGCCAGTTGATTGTTCTTTAAATCTTGAAATAAAAACACAAGATACTAGTATCTTATTTCTAATTATAGTTATATTATCATATTAAACCTAAAGGAGCAGCATTGTTTTCCTTCGGATTAGAAGTTAAAAAAAAGTTAAAAATCAGAACCTAGAAAAATAACTCAACAATTAGTGGAGCATGATGCTTTTGCAGAAGAGCCTGGTCTGGGTCTTAGTATATGCACAGTGGTGAATGGTTTTTTGTAACTCCAGGCCCAGGGCATCTAAACCTGTCTTCTGACCTCCATAGGTACACATGTAAAATAAATCTAAAATTAAAGAAAGTCCATGTCTTTTTATTTCCATGATATCACTCACTAGCATTACATCTATAAAATGAGTTTTATTTTTTCATGATTGACAAGCAAATCACTACATTTCACAAGCATCTTATTACTATATCACAGGCCTTTTACTAGAGTACCAAATAATATTCCAAGCAAAAATAAATCTGTATGGTTTAAGTGATATTGTGTGAATATTAATATTACTGGATTTGCTCTTCTATTTTTATTATTTAGAATATTTTTTAAAATTTAAATATAATTTGATTATATTCTTCTCCTTCCACAAGTCCTCATTGATCCTCTCCCATTCCTTACCCACCCAACTTTTTTCTCAAGAAATAAATAAAACAAAATATAGCAACAAACCCCCCAAAACAATAAAACAACACATCAAACTTTAATCAAATAAAAACATTCTAAAAAAAAAAACCTGTGGAGTCCATTATATGTTGGTCAACTCTTCTTACCCTGAGGCTTGTTCTATATACCCAGTGTCACTCAATTGAAGAAAATTTAGTTTTTTCTTCTCCCAGAAGGTATAAGTGACAGTTGAGTGGTTAACCTATACTCTTGTGGCTAGGTTTGAACTCATGTATGCATGCATTCATACATTTTTTTAAAAAATATAACAAAGTAATACATAATAAGATAAAACAAAACTATTATATCTAAGTTAGACAAGAAAAACCATCAGAAGGAAAAGAGCCCAAGAGAAGGCACAAGAGTCAGAGATGCACTTGTTTATACCCTCAGCCATCCCATACAAGCACTAACTGGAAGTCATAATGAAAATGCTAAGGAGCTGGTACAATCCATGTAGGGCTTGTGCATACTGAATCAGTCTCTGTGAATGCATATGAGCTTTGCTCATAATGATTGAGAGGTTCTTTTTTTCCTGGTGTCCTCCATCCCCTCTGGCTCTTATATTCTTTTGGCCTCTTCTTCACTGGGGTAGCCTGAGCTCTGCAGGAGGGATTTGGTGAAGACATCACATGTAAGATGCAGTGTTTCAATATTTCTCAGTCTCTACTTATTGTATGACTTGTATGACTGTTGGTCCCTATACTTGTTCTCATCTGCTGCATAATGATGGCTGAGCAAGGTTCTTGTCTATGATGATAACAGAATATAATTAGAAGTCATTTTATCACTCCTTTTTACTTTTTTCAGGGGCTTGTTTGCTTGTTTGGTTTTGTTTTGGCCAGTATTACCTGGTTTTACCTTTTGTCCTAGGGTTATCTAGACTTATGGTCTTGGTCAACGAAGCAGTGTTGGCTATGGCTTCCCTCTCATAGAGTGGCCTTAAGTCAAACCAGTTATTGGTTAGTGACTATTACAATCTTTGTGCTACCATTGACTTAGCATATCTTGGAAGTTGCTGCAATCAATGACCCAAACAGCTTAAGGCAGAAAGGGTTTGTTTTAAGTTCTAATAAAAGAGAAACAGAATCCATCATAGAACAGAAGACATAGCATGATGGCAGGAACAGGAAGCTGGTTAATTCCATTTTTATCTAAACACAAGAAGTAAGGTAAAGCCATAAGCACCCAAATCCAATCCCAGTTAAATATTACATCAAGGATCTACATCCAAAGGTTCCAAATTTAGCCAAATAGTGCTGCCAACTAGAGATGATGTGTTCAAATACATGAGCCTAATAAAGACATGTTTCATTCAAGCCACAATAATATGTAACATTGAATTATTAATTTAAATAAACAGATAATTGTCATGAATATTACTAAGGGCACTTACTCTACTTGCAAATAACATGAATTTGATTCTCAGGGTCCAAATTGGGTAACTTGCAATTTTCTCTAACTCCAACTCAGGAAATCCAATGATTCACCAACTTCCCATAGCCTATGTGGACACTTTTAAATTTGTGGTGCACACACTCATATAAGCATATCCCCACCAAAAATATTAATAAAAATCTAAATTAAAGTTATATGTATGATAAAAATTGTGCTAGTGAGCCTCATAAATCTTGGATATTAGATGGAGCAATATGAAAAGTAAAAGTGGAGAATAATTCCTAGTATAGAAAATCTTAGTTCGACTTGCAATCTGTTCATTTTTGATATAATGATATTTTAATACTCATAGTAGACTACAAAAATCAGAAGAGCAGGATTTAGCTACTACGTTTCAGAAAAGTCACACGAGTCACCAAGGCTACTTGATTTTACCTTTACATGAGTAAGAGCTTTTGCAATTTTATCCCATCAATCCCAATTCACTCCTTGACGTTTTACTCTCCTCTCTGTTTCAACACTTGCTACCTTAATTGAATGAAGTAAAGATATTTTTAAATCAATATCACTGCCCTGCACCCTTTACATTGAAGCTGTTTTGTTGTTTTTTTCTCATATTCTGAGTTGGGACAGTATCACCATCACACTATCATTGGGTTTTTAGCAATTGGTTTCAGTTCAATGCTTTGGGGAGGAAAGTATGAGATTTTAAGGATGTATCACCTGGTAAAGCTGGATGATTATTTCAAAACTACTAGGGTCACATTTGAAAAATATTTGAAGGATGCCAATTCCCTGTGCCTCGGTTGCAAAATAATTAACTATCAAGTTTAAGGGTCTTTTAATATGGGAATAATTTGCAATATCCACTAGTCATAGTGAATTGTTGAAAACTGGTGTGGAGGAGTTCAGTCTCAGGCAGATATGAGCCATGAACCCCACACCCTGTCATCCTACACTCCATATACAGCATTACCTGGAAACACTGTATGGTGCAAAGGGTATAGATTTTCATTCCTCTTCTTCATATACTAAAAGGTAGTGGACAGTCATTTTCAAAACAATATGTTAAGATCTGAGATTTCTCTGAAATTAATTTTGCTTGTATATATTATCAGACAAACAATTAATAAAAATATTGGAAAATTGAGCTTAATTCTGAACATCCATGTATATAAACAGATAAACAAATGAGGGTGCACTTGTACAATGCAATTCACAGTATGCAGACATGTAAGAAACATTTGTATGGTCACATAAGCATAGTTACATACAAGTAGGAATGATGACTAAATGGGTACAAACACATGCTGTCTTTTAGAGGATCAGAGTTCAGTTCTCAGCACATTAGGTGGGATACAACCTTCTCTAACTCCAATATCACAGTCTCTAACATCCTCTTCTGGCCCCTGCAGGCACTTGCACACACAGGTACACATACCTATGTGTGTAAATACATGCATGAATACATTCACACATACACATAATTTTTACATGTAATCAAAATAGAGATATATGATTCAATTTATATACCAAAGTATATTCAATTATTCTGGGTTATTTATGCTTTTGGTATGTATATAAGAATTAGTTGTAATGATTTTACTAAAATAATTTTCCATCTTTAAGAAGTGCAGTCTTATTATTTTAGTGTAAAATATAAATTAGATGATTCTAGTTATATCATTAAAGCATAAAATGGAATATTTTGATTATGCTAACACATAACACATTGCTCAGAAAATACAACATTCACAATTCTTTGTGAAGTAACTTATCAAAAAGTCATCTTATCAACTATTAGTAACATAACAGAGCAATAATTTAGAGTTAACCAGAAGCACATGGGTCTGTCGGTGCTATGTATGTTGAATATTAAGCACTAAGAATTACTTGTGCCTAAAGCGATTCATTTGGTATAATATGTACCAACTTTGGAATCATTTTAAGTTTCTGTTTTAATAAATGAAGTACAACGTAGGGGAAAAGAGTTTACTACAAAATATTTTGTCATACAACCAATTATGAAAGCTACTGCTTAGATTAAAACTTGGCTCTGCAAATATGTAGAGTTAGAAAAATGGCTATAGGGCTAATATTTAAACATTTTGAAAATTTAAAATAAACTTCAGAATATCTTCTTTTAAATAGTCTTAGAGTACATGGAGGCTGGGTGTAGTAAGTAGTTTCTTGTACATCCCAGCCACCCAGACCAAAAATAACCACACAGAAACTATATTATTTAAATCACTGCTTGGTCCATTAGCTCTAGCTTCTTATTGGCTAAATCTTACATATTAATTTAATCCATTTTTATTAATCTGTTTATCGCCACATGGCTGTGGCTTACCTGGTAAAGTTTCAGCATCTGTCTCTGGCATGGCTGCATTGCTACTCTACACTCTGCTTCCTTTCTCCCAGCATTCAGTTTAGTTTGCCCTGCCTAGCTCTACTCTACCCTATCATAGACCCAAAACAGCTTCTCTATTAACCAATGGTATTAACAGCATACAGAGGGGAATCCCACTTCTGCTGGGTACATGGATCTGTGGTAAAATCACTTGCTCTATAAGCATGCTTGCCCAAGTTCTGATTCCTAGCATCCATGTAAACCTAGACATTGAAATACCCACACAACCCTGGCTTATCATGAGACAGAGAAAAGAGAACAGCCTTGATAGAGAGATGGCCAGCCTTGGTTGAAAACAACAAGCTCTGCATTCAATGAGTAACTCTTTTTCATGACAACTTTTATAAATAATTCTTGTGCACACAGACACACAATTTCTAAATATTGCCCCTGTTAAGTCTGTATAATGTGGCTTCTATGTATGTTTTTAGGACTGATCACTTAGTATAGGATAACAAGTTGGTGTGTTTGTTCCTGGAAAAAAAAACTACATCTCTGACTCTCAGAATTCCTTAATTATTCATAGTTATTTGTGTAAAGTTGAAGCTTCAAGGGTTTTCTTTGACATATCTATTTTTGACATATCAACTTTGGCATATCTATTGTTGTTGTCCTTGTTCATAGCATATTTAGAATTAGGTAGGCATGTTCATGAAACGTTATGGGTGTTACTAGGAGATAAGTCTCACAGCAAACTCCCTGATCTGCTAACTGATATATATGTATTTACACACACACACACACACACACACACACACACACACACACACACACACACACACACAGTTTTAGGAAAATTTCCAGTTGGATGGAAAAAAAAGTCCTTCTGAGAATCAAAGACCCCTTAATAACAATTCCAATATCAGAAAAAAAAGTTTTAAAAGAAGGCGTTAGTATGTCGAGTAGTTCCAGCTTCTAGTGGCAACACAAACACACTGATGCTCAAAGGACCGTGTGAGGCATCAGGCATCAGAGTGAACGTGAGTCAGTGTTTGTTAACAACCCCTTTCCATACCCACAATATACAGACTATGTACCCACTTGTTTCTTATTTAATCCTCACAGCAACATGGCAGGAGATTTTGATTTTAAACATGAAATATTTACTTTTCTAACAACTGCTTCAGAGAGAGTCTGGATTGTCAATTTTAACATTTTGAAACCCATTTGCAGATATTTCCACTTGCTAATTATAAATTTCAGTGATTAAAACAAAAGAAAAATTTAGTAATGCAAATCAGCTTAAAACTTTTGGTGCCACAAAGAGTTATCTATTGATTATTTGGTTAAATAATTAAAAAGAGTCAAACACTAGACTGGGGTGAATGAAGACAGAGAACGTTGTGACTCATACTTTCTGTGTGCCTTTGGAATCCTTTTTATTACCTTAAATTTAGAATGCAGTTTGGATGTCTTTGATGGAGATTTTACTGCCTCACTATGAATTTGCACTGATAACTAGAAAAGTATGTCTTCATTTCTATCCATTCCTTTCTGGCTTCTCTGATGCATGGAAAATGAGCTCATTCCTGCTCGGCTCTCTCTTTCTACCTAGATGATATAGAATCTCAGAACCTATGTCTAAAATAGTTTTTAAATGATTTTCTTTTTTGCCTTTTCTCATTCCTGGTGAGTCTTCCATGACACTAATATTTTAAGAAGTTGCTAGGCAATATCTTAACTTTTATTTCATGCAGTGACTTAGCTGTTCTATATTACTGTTAAGTCACAAGCCGAGGTCATAGACACAAAATGTGGGATATCTATCTGGAATTTGAAAATTCTCCATACCCCAATAATGATCAAGTTTAATAAGAAGTAAATAGGATAGAATTCATCTACTGTTCTATTAACAAAAGTTCTGGCAAAAAATTGAAACACGGGGAGAAATATAATTACAGGAATAGGTTGCCAGCTGCCTCCTGCATTTCTGTGATGTCTCCTGGGACAGGACAAAAGTGATTGCTATTATAGTCAGTGTCTCAGAGGGACATTAATGTGACAGCTTTAGCAATCAGCTTCTTATTTTGTATCAAGTTGTGTTAATAAAAAGGATGACTCTGGTAATTTGGGAAACATTACATTTTGTTAATAGTAATTACAGCTGAATTCAGTCTTGGTGAATGACATACAGAAATCTTCCCAAGACACACAATACCCCTGTGTAAAGCTTTCGATGGTATTCTTATCTGTAGAATATTTTCTAATAGTATTTTAAGGTAGATATGCCTACTTAAATTGTTTGTGACCATCTATTCTGTTCATCATGATGGTACATTTTTCAAAACAAAAAAAAGGTAAACAAAATTAAGAGGTATTAACATTTGAAATGATAAAGTTTACAAGCACAGATATTATTTTCTTAGGGGTTGTTTAAGCATGTATCATTGAACAAAAGATCAATCATTAATATCTTAAATATGTGAAGTGAATTTTTCTATTACTGGCATATACTTATGTTCTTAACCCCAGCTGGACTGAACAATGTAAAGGAGATGTTCACTGGCTTGGTGAACTTGTTTGTAAAATAAATAATGACAAAATCCATCCCTGTAAATATAAAGAGATTTTCCCCTCCCTACAACTAACTGCTATTATTAAATAATAGTATTTATTCTTTGAAAATTTCATACATGCACACAATTTTAAATTAATTTGTTTTTCTACAGCTCTGCTCATGTTCCACAACACAGTCCCTTATCTATTTAACATACTTAAAAAACTAATAACCAACTGAGTTCAATTAGTTCAGCCCATATGTGAATGGGTAAAGGGCTGTCCACTGGAGCATGGGCAACCTACCAGTTGCCACACTTCCAAAAAACAATATCTCACCCTACCTTAGCAACCATCAGTTGTCAATAGCTCTACAGCCAAGATTAAGGCCTAAGGATGCCGTCCCCATCCATGTTGGAACTTTGGTTGTTTTGATTTTGGTCAAGACTTTTGTAGGTATCCAGACTTGCTATGAAGTTTAGGGTGCACCTTTCATGCCAGAAAGCAACTCTCCACAGCTCTCTATATCTCCAGCGTTTACACTTTTGATATCCTCTCGTTCATGATGTTCCATGACTCTTGGTCAATACTTGCAATACAGCGGGACCACCCATGCACTTCTTGTCACTTGTCTTAACACTCACCAGTTGTCAGTCTCTCTACATCAACCACCACATAGAGTTCAAGAGATTTCTTGGCTCAAGGTTGAGAGAGCACGAACCTTTGGGTTTAAAACTGAACATTATACGTCTTTCTTTAAATTACTGGCATTGCAGTTTTCAACTTGAAAGAAAAGAAGGCAGAGGTTATCACATAATACAGATAACTAAATGGTAAGAACATTCAAGTATGCATATTAAACAAATGTCTATGATTTCTTGTTTTTTTTTTTTTTTTTTTTTTTTTTTCGAGACAGAGTTTCCCTGTGGCTTTGGAGCCTGTCCTGGAGCTAGCTCTTATAGACCAGGCTGGCCTCGAACTCACAGAGATCCGTCTGCCTCTGCCTCCCAAGTGCTGGGATTAAAGGCATGCGCCACCACTGCCCAGCTATGATTTTTTAACAATCAATAAGTAATGACATACATGACAATATCTGATGTACAGAAGCAATAGCTAACTGTTACTAAGGACCTCCTGATGCTACACACTCTGAAGAGCAGACATGATCCTGATAAAGTTTTCTTCATGACTGTATTAGGTGCAATATACAACAAATCCCATATCACAAAAGACAATTAGAGCCATTTCTATCAAAAGATCTCAAATTGCACATCTAGTATTTGGTAGAACTTGGGCACAATCCTACATTTAATGGTTAAAATCATTCTTGATAATATTGTTTTCTTTTCTAAGTATTCTGAACAACGTAAGAAATATGTTTGTTGCTGGGCAGAGGTGGCACACGTCTTTAATCCCATCACTCAGGAGGCAGAGGCAGGTGGATCTCTGTGAGTTCAAGGCTAGCCTGCTCTACAAGAGCTAATTCCAAAACAGGCTACAGGCTCAAAAGCTACAGAGAAACCCTGTCTCAAAAAACAAAAAATACTGAAAAATCCCAAAGAAAGAAAGAAAGAAAGAAAGAAAGAAAGAAAGAAGGAAGGAAGGAAGGAAGGAAGGAAGGAAGGAAGGAAGAAAGAAAGAAAGACAGAAAGAAAGAAAGAAAGAGAAAGAAAGAAAGAAAGAAAGAAGAGAAATATGTTTGTTTCCACTGGCCCAGATGTATCTAAATACTCTAGCTTGATAAAAATTTTGATTAAAGACAAAGGCTTGTAGATAACTTTCACAAATTAGTTACAAAATAACATCGTAAAACTTTCTAACATCACTTTCATGTATTTCTTAAATATATAATCTTCAAATAAACTTATAAAAATCATGTTTATCTCACATATTGTCCTTATACTCGTTGACAATGTACTGTGATGTTTCCACATAGCTGTCAACCTGTTTTCTTTGAAAGTTCAAGAGTGTTTCTTTTCAATGAGTGAGCTATAAGCTCTCCCAGATTCCCTACTTTATAGAATCAGAATATATATCTTACAATAAATAATAGAATTTTTATCTAGATATGCTTTTATTTCTCTTCCACTCCATTTCAGCACAAAAAGGATAAAAAGGGAAAATATTCAAGTACCATATGAAGAGAATCAAAATACCAGTTCTTAGAGTTAACATGGAATTTTACTTTAAAGATATGTCGAATGTTCATTTGTATGCATGTGTGTGTATGTGTGTGTGTGTGTGTGTGTGTGTGTGTGTAAACGGCACATATGTATAGGTGTTCAAAGAGGCCAGAAGATAGTGTTGGATCTCCAGAGCTGGAGTTCTAGGTAGTTGTCATTTGCAGTATTAGGGATTGAACCTGGGTCTCCAGGAGCACTGATAAATACTTTTAAACACTGACACAATTCTTTAGCCTCCAGATATTTCTTGTTAAAAACTAGTTTCCATAAAATGATTGAGGAGAATTTGCATATCAGTGCAGAAGAGAAATAAAATTAAAATTAAAACATCAACAAAACAAACAATAGTAGACAGATGACTAATGACAGAATCGAGATGTATATCTTCACTGCTTCACAAAATTGTGGTGGGGAGTGAGGTGCAGATATCTCTCTCTGTATGTCTGTCTCCTTTTGTCTCTCTCCCTCCCTCTCTCACTCTCTCTCCTTTTAATTTGGGATCACACAAAGTCAGCAGTCGTCATTCCATTCATTTCATTTGGGCGTAGAACTCCTGGAGAAGAAAGGCAATCCTTTGGCAAACTCAAGTTTCATGTGAGACAGGAAAGAGTTTTCTCACCCTCTTATTTTACAGCTTTCTATATCCACGTGAGAAAATAAATACTCAGAACACAAATAAGAAGAGTATGTGAGGAATGGTGGCCCAGTTTCCTATAGGACTCTCAAGAACGTCAGAGCAGCCAATTGTGTGCAAACTCAGGTCTTCAGGCTTGGAACTGAGCACCTTACCCTCCGAGCCACCTTGGTTTGCCCTTTTCTACCAATTTAAGAATCGTGATGCTTACTTTGTGAAAAAGGCGAAACATAATAACATTTCTCTAACTTGTCAAAGTATGTGTGAATCAACCATGCCACAAAAATAAGTTAATGTTATTCGTTGAACATGTTATTTACCAAGTTTAGCCCATATACAGTTCTCAAAACAGTACAGAAGCAACACCATAAAAGATAGTGAAATAAAATAAAACATTTAATTAAAAGAAATTAACAACATTACTACTAAATTTATAGAGAAACACAATTGAGAACGTTACCATCTACATGAAAGACAAGAGAGACAATGCGGAGGTGCATCTCTTGGGATCATGCCCATCATCATGTGGCTGTGGGGAAATGGTACACACATAGCTTTAGTTCCTTAATTAAGAGAAATGTTATTTAACATTTTTGGTGATTCTGGAAGTCAAATCCAGATCCTCAAGTTTTCAAGCCAAGGGTTTATGACCGAAATACAACAAATGTTTCCAAAACACTCATTAGAGAAAATATTTAACTTTGCTATTGGGAAATCCTGGAGAAAACTCTTCCAACTGATCTCTTATCCACAAATTCCAATGTATTTTCAGGTAGAGGTCTTTAAAGGGGTAGTGAAGTTTAAAAATATTCTCGTGCACAGGAATGTTGTTCAGCTGTTAAGAATGTGTGTTGTTCTTCCTCAGCTCTCTGTGTGCACATCAAACAACTCCTAACTCTCCCCAGCTTAAGGGTCCAGTGAAGCTGAGGTCTCATTTTGGCCTCAGCAAGCACCTATACTCACACTACTCACCCCCACATCCCATGTAAATAAATAAGAAATTAATAAACATTAAAAATTCTTGGTCTTGACTGGGCACTGTTGACACAAGTCTTTAATCACAACAGTTGCGAGGCAGAGGCAGGCAGATCTCTGTGAGTTTGAGGTAACCCTGGTCTAGGGAGCAAATTTCAGGAAAGTTAGGGCTTCACAGAGAACCCCTGTCTCAAAAATAATGCTTGTTCATTTATGGATAAGAAATAACTGAATATTTATGTTGAGATTTAACTGCAAATCTACTATAGGATTTCTAGGAACACAATATCCTCGGGGGGGGGGGAAACATTGTTTACAAATTGATAAAATAAAATGATAAGTATATGCTACATTGGACCTCCCTTGAACCACCTAAAATGACTATATTTCATGCTTTCTTTCAAGCAGCAATTAATTTCAAATCTGTTAATGAGGTGAACTCTCATCCTGTGTTTCTGCTTTGCTCACCAGGAAAAAGAAAATCAAGGCTGGCAAGTAAGTTCGTGCAAAAGTATTTGTCTGACTGCATGAAAGCCCAAGTATGATTCTTAAGACCCTCAAGGGAGCCAGGCTTCATGACACATGCTTATAATCCCAATGTAGAAGAGGTGGAAATCAGCAAATCTCCATAGCTTGATATCCAGACAGCGTATGTTACTTGCATACTTGGCAATTCTCAGGTGAGGAAGATAGCCTATCAAAAACAACCACCACCAAAACAACAATAAAACCATCTACAAAAATATTCTCATGGATGATGATACAGTTATGGAACTAAAGAGATTCTTCACCAACTGTCACTTTCAGTGAACTAAAGTTTGTTTTCTAGCACTAATATCAAGTGGCTCATAACCTACACTCCAGCTTTAGGTATTCAAAATCTCAAATCTCCCTGCCCCCTTTTTTTTGCTTCTTCAGGCCCCTGTAGTCATGTGCCAAAAACTACACTTCCACAAACATATGCATAATTAAAAATAAAACCTTAAAAAATGAAAATGCCGTAATCATTTGTTGATAATATTAAAAATTACTAAGAAAAATAAATACTGCACAATGATGCTTTATCTCTGAACATAAATAAACAAATAGCAAAACAAAAAAGAGAAGATGCATTTTTGCAACAATATACAACAGAAACTGTGCTTACTTTAATCACTAAGAAGAATGATTGAATTTTGTTTCCAGAAAACTACTAAATTTATCATAAATGGTAGTAATATAAGCAGTATAAATCTCAGCACTCTGCAGAATTAGAAAAGTTGGCTGCACCTAAGAAATACTAGGGCTTTAATTCACCTGCCATCCTTCTGTGTTTATCAATTTTAATGATGATTCTGTAAATGTGTTTTGTGTTACAACACCTGCATAATATTTTGATACAACAGAGTTAAGAGAACTTTCTATTATATTATTTAAATTTTATTTAGATGCCACTCATATATTAAACAAATTAACTAATTTATTGTTCTGATTGTTTACTTAAAGATTTCCAGTTTTGAGATAGGCATTTTCATGGTATACATCCTGGGTGTATTACCCTGATAGCCTGTGACAGAGTGTACATCCTGGGTGTGTTTTCTGCACTGTGAGAAGCAGTTCTGCTCCTGGGGCATTTTGAGCTCCCTGTTGCCATAGTTGCTGCTAAGAAAATGCATTTTTCTAAAAGATTTATAAATAATGATTGCAATGTTTTTTAGCTCTTTGTAGTGAAATACAATATCCAGAGCCTCTGAGAAGAAAATAAATCCAAGCACAAGGGAGCAATTTGGGGCACACTTGAGTCTAGTTACAAGCAGGGCAGGAAAAGTGTCTCAGTGCCGTCCATTAATGTGCACTCTCCTGCCCACTCAAGAGATAAATTTCACGTTGTTAGGTTGGAAGACATATGGAAGACAGGCTCTGAGCGTCAGTTCTGCACTTGCTGTGCTAATACCTTACCAGGCACAGAACTTCTGATTTATCATTCCTTTATTTCATTTTGATGCCGCCTATTTCCCTCACTCTTCTAAATGCTAAATTAACATATTTAATTTATATCAGCATGCTTTACCAAATGCATGCAACTTTTACTGCTACCCCTGAAAAGTGGGGACTTTCTACATTTTACCAGATGAAAAAGCAAAGATATCTACAGCTGTTCAGCTCGGTTTTATTATGGCTCTCAACATAAGTGAAGGATCAATATTCAAGAGCCATATTTTGCTTTATTTTATTTTCTAGGAGCATTTGCTATATACCAATTGAAAATCAATTTTGTCATTCATCATATACTGCAGATAACAGAAAAGCAAATATTCCCCCTAACATCCAAGTAGTAAACACAGAGAAAATAACATAGAAGCACCTGGCACACAGTAACTAGTTAGTGTTTGGTGAGCTCACACACATACTTACACACAGATATACATAATATCCATTTACACACACACACACACACACACACACACACACATATATATTTGTTCTCATTTCTATATGAAGTCCTATATTAGTCATGCAATCTTTGTGAGTAATTATATATATAAATATACATGCTCATGTATTAATATATATATATATATATATATTGCTTGAAACAAAAATATTTATTAATTCTTACTCATAGACAAATGCAGACGTGTCCAAAGAAGGCAGTAGTTTTTTTTTTTTCAGTCTCTCAGGAACCCTGGTCAACTTGCCTGGCGTTTTGTCACACTGTGACATGATGAATCATTATGAGATGTCAGGGGTCACCAGGACAGGGGAGGAACCCACTAGAGCTGCAGTATTTTCTCTAGCTGTCACCTACTTCTGCCATCATCCAGTGAGTCCCATGGCCTCATGCTCACACAGGTAGTGGGGGAGTGTTCCTCACAGAGATAGCAGTCACTGTGAACAGCATGTGAGGGGCCGGCAGGATAATATTTTATCAGATTTGCCCTGTCTTATTCCTTTTATTTTATTGCTTTTTTTCTCTAACAATCATATACAATATTTGATATTAAATTATGTTAATAACATTTGTGGATGCCAATCAGCAATAGACACCCAGAAACATTAGCATTTTCATGTTAGTAAGCAGATTTTCATTCTGCATGGTGAGGAAGGTTGAAGGTTCTCATACATTGACTGCAGCAAGGACATTAAGCTAGGAATGTCATTTGAGCAGGGGTTTGTAGGACTAGCATGGGAAATATCGGTCTATGTCAAAGTAAATTTTCTTTTGTTTCACTGTTTATCCACCATAATCACCATTATATCTATGATTTTACTATTTCTTATGGCAATATTTCAATTCATTATTTATTTATGACTGCTTTCCTCCTGAATTTTAAAATTTAGGTCTGGTTTCTGAATAAGGAAGAAGTTTTAGAGAAATAAGCAGAATGGGAATTTCAGCATTCAGCCAAAAGATTTGAGATTTGTCCCTGGAGAGATAGTTCACTGGTTAAGAGTACTTTATGGTGGTCTCCCATTAGTTCTGTCCTGCCGTCTCAGTGGGTGAACGCATCCCTCATGGTTCTGACTTTCTTTCTCATGATCTCTCTCCATCTGCTCTTCATCAGAACCAAGTCCACTTGGAATGGGACTGATGGAACATGCGACCAAATCGGACTCTCTGAGGGTGGCTGATGGTGGAAGCTGACCGAGGAGCCAAGGACAATGGCGATGGGCTTGGTCTCTATGACATGGACGGGCTCTGTGTGAGCCTTGTCAGTTTGGTTGCTCACCTTCCTGGACCTGGAGGGAGTTGGGAGGACCTTGGACTTAACATAGTGTAGAGAACCCTGATGGCTGTTTGGCCTCAAGAGGGAGGGAGTGGGGGTGTGGGTGGAGAGGAGGGGAGGGAAGGGGGAGGAGGAGGGAGGAGATGGCAATTTTTAATAAAAAATAAATAAACTGGAAAAAAAAGAGTACTTTATGTTCTGCCAGAAGACCTGACCTTAGTTGTCAGCTTCCATATCAGGTAGTTCATAACTGCCTGTAACTCCTGCTCCAGAGTATCCACCAAACTCTTCTAGCTTTCATGGGCACCTGCACACACATATGCACATAGCTTATCCCCCACCAACACACCACACCATACACAAACATACACACACACGCACACACATACGTAAAGAATAATAAAAGACAATGTATTTAGCTAAGAGTGTCCATTAGAAAACTATGTGAATGGAGTTGCCAGTGCATAACCATGTATATTTGCCTCTAAACAAATTTTACTTGCTGATATCTCCAGATAAATTTTATCTTATGTAAAAAAAATGAAGTACCAAGAAATTTCATTTGTATCTGAAAATTGTTATTCTGTTTGTAAGTCCATAGTTTTAACCAATAATGTATAAGTTGACGTAATTAGAAGTAACTATAATGACTGTTTTAATTTCTGTCACCTTGGCACAATGCCCAGTTGAAGAGTGGGAGGAATGAGAATATGAGAAAAGAGGTCAAGCCATGATGGGTACACCCAATAAAAGAGTCTACCTGAGCTAATGGGAGCTCACTAACTGCAGCCAGACTGGAAAGGAACAGGGATAGAACCATACTAGCTCCTCTGAATGTGGCTGACAGTAGCGTGGTTGGGGCAGACTGAGAGGACACTGGCAGTGCAACTAGGATTTATCCCTACTACATGTGCTGGCTTTATGGGAACCTCTTCTCTTTCGAGGGATACATTGCTCAGCCTAGATATAGTAGGGAGGGCCTTGGACCTTCTCCAAAGCAATGTGCCTTACCCTCTCTGAGGAGTGGAATGGGAGGAGAGAAGGGAGTGGGAACTTGGATAAGTGTATATAATGAAATAAGATAGCTTGTTTTCTTTTTTAAAAATAAATAAATAAAGCAAAAAAAGCAACTTGGGGAGGAGAATGATATATTTTACTTACTATTCTAGGTTATAGACATCCCTGAGGGGAAATTGAGGCAGGAATTCAAGCAACTAGTAGCATCGTATCGTTAGTCAAGACTGTAGAAGAAAAGTACAGATGAGTGAATCGTTGCTTGCTTGCTCTCAGATGCTTTCTTTTCTAGCTTATATTCTTCAGGATGCCCTGCCTAGGGAACAGTTCATACCACCGTGGATCAGGTTCTCCTACAACAATGAACAATCAAGACTCCCTCATAGACTTGAACACAGGTTAACCAGATCTACATAATCTACACAATTCTTCACTAAGATTGGCTTGTTGCCTGGTGATTCCAGACTGTGTCAAGTTGATGATTTAAACTAAGCAGCACAGAATATGAATAAAGAAGACAGTGTAACTGTATGGCTTCTTGAAATGTAGCTGCACTTTTGAGTTTATAATGTTCAAAGGGTACAAGGAGAAAACCTGAGGATATAACTCCCTTATGGGGTGCTTGCCTAACATGCATAAGGCCCACGTACAATGTCAAGTATCAATAAAAACAAAATAGAAAATGCATAAGGCTGGGCAGTGGTGTCACATGCCTTTGCTTCCAGCACTAGGGAGGCAGAAGCAGGGAAATCACTGTGAGTTTCAGGTGAGCATGGTCTACAGAAAAAGTTTAAGAACAGGTTCCAAAGCTACACAGAAAAACCCTGTCTCAAAAAATGCAAGAAGAATTTGAGAAACAAGGAGCTTTATATTGAGATCTTTGTTGACTTTCTATTTCCTTCCTTTTTCTTTCTTTCCTTCCTTCCTTCCTTCTTTCCTTTCTTCCATTCTTTCTTTATTTTTGTTTGTTTTGAAAAGACACAGTAAAATTTCATGTATTTTTACTTAAAATAATATATATTGAGAGATAGGTAGATAGATAAATAGATGATAGATAGATAGATAGATAGATAGATAGATAGATAGATAGATAGAGATATAAAATATGGTCTGAGATGATAATGTTTTCCTCAAAAATCAGAGAGACTAAACAAAAATTCCAAATTATCAAGCATTGGAAAGAACCCGTTCTGTCTTTGAACTGTTGGTCAGCAAACTCCAATAAATTTAAAAACAATATAAAGTGTTGTTATTGTCTTTGGTTGCCCACCAGAACGTGAAGTTACATCTCTATTGCTAAAGACACCACACTCTTAAGGCACAGGATTTGCTGGAACTGGGCTAGAACTGATCAGGAAGCCTCCTCCCAGAAGACCTACTCTCGCAGTGTCTGGAGGTTCTGTGCAACATGCCAACAAAGGAAAGCAATCAGTCCTTCTAAGTAGCTGCAAAGCTTGTGAACCTCAATAAAGGCCAGCATGGGTAGATATCCACAAGGGTTCAATACTGGCACATATATCTTCAGGGTAACTAACACTTGTCTAATTGGATGTAAGCCCAATTCAATAAGAGGGAATTCTTGCCTCTTACTGGAAACTGAGCCAATTACCTGAGGTTAGTGAGTCATACACCCTAGAGAAAGCCCTACAACTACCAGTTTCCTAAATCAAAGTAATCTGTAACTGTAATCTAAATATCTAAATATCTATCTTCACACCCGCAGATAGCTCTCACCCCTCAGCAATGAAACTTCTTTTTGCATCAGATAAAAACCACAACTGAAACCCATAACTTTTTAAAATCCAGATAACATATGGCCAAGGGTTGCTAAACTCCAGATACATGAAATCTAGAAGTGAAAATTTTCTTCCACATTTTGTACATGTATTTGGCCACAGTGGAAAAGGGATTGGAATTGATGATGTTAAAGGGCTAACAGATAACTTAATAAATAATAATAGGGAGAGTGGGGATAATAGAATAGCGGATGTGCAGAAGGAGCAAGCCCCTTAGGACACTAATCTGGCAGCTTCTGTTGTTTTCTAAACATCTTTAAAACAGTTAAAGCCATGATAAAAATTGATTTTACTAGTAGTTCCCACTAATGGAACCAGATTTTGGCACAATACAAAAAGTACAAGATGACAGTCGTGGCACATCCCATTGATCCCAGAACTCAGGAAGCAGAGGCCAGTACACCTCTGTGAGTTCCAGACCAGCTTGATCTACATAGAGAATTTCAGGACAGCTGGAGCTATGCAGTGATACCCTGTCTGAAAAAAAAATAAACAGAAACAACCAGTCAAACAAAGAGTCTTTCCATGTTTTCATTCATTCTAATCTGTTTATCTGAATAATTATTTCTCTTTCCTTTTCTCACAAAATTTCACCTTGCACAAATCATTGTGAATGCTGGGACAATTTTGTTAACGCCAACACTCTAATGTAAAGTGGCGATAGAGCATTCATTCCTTTGTTAGCACAGCCATAACTTACTCCCATCTCTCAGTAGTGTGACAAAATCCTAATTTTCTTTCTATTGAGAAATGTGTGGCAGCTTCAAAATATCATCCCCGCACTGGGAGCACTGTTGACTACAGCACTGTATCTGTCTTGTTCCGTTGGTTAGGACATGGTGTTAGCTATGGACTTTGATAGGCAGTAAGGGGCTTATGGTCTCAGTTCCATCCTTCTATATGAAGTTTATCTGCAGTGAAATTGAGAGATACCTGACCTGCCATGACCCCTGAGGGCTCATGAGGCCTAAATATGTCAGGCAACTGCTGGCAAAAGGAAGAACACAAACTACAAAGAGCTGTAAGTATCTCAGTGTCATGAGCCTAAGGGAAGTCCAGGGCAAATAAAACTATGAGTAACTTGAATTATTCTCAGAACTTGGGCTTTGAGAAAGAGCAGATGCCCCTGAATTTAAGCATCAGTTGCTTAGGTGCCTCTAGATAAACAGCATGCAGTGAGTGTATCTTTCACTGTCCTCATTGTTGTAACAAAATACTTTACAAGGCACCTTAAGAAAGGTAGAACTGGTTTTGGCACACAGTTTGAGGGTAAAGTCCATCATGGTAGGCAAGGTGGCAGGGGTGTGGGGCATACGGTTATATATTGTCACCAGTCAGGAAGCAGAAAGAAATGAACAGTTACACTGACCTTCCTCCAGTTTTATTCACTGCATGACTCCAGTCCATAGAATGATGTTACTGACATTTAGAATGGGCATTCCAACCTAAGTGAACCTAATCTAGAAACTGCCTAGAGATTTCTTTTCAAGCTGACTATGAACATCAATCATAGTGATGCCCTGCGATGTCCTCACCAAGTAGTGACTGTCCTTGTTGTTGGAAGGACCTAGATAGGTAGACAGGACCTTTTAATCTGTAATGAATCTAAAGAACCACATTGTTTAAGATTTCACACCCAGGCTTTTACTTGTTTTTATTTCTTTTCTCCTTGTTTTACTGTGCAAAAAAATTGATTGCTCATAAATATGTATTTAAAGAAAATAACTGTCATGGATAAAGACTTAAATACCTTCATATTACCTCCATCAGAATATAATTTGTCCTGGATAGTACTGATTTTTTTCTTCAGGGAATTAAGAGCTAAGATGAATGGGGGGCAGGAGTCAAACAAGGGATGAAGAAATATTATTTTGAGAGATAAGGAACCGAGGAAAAGACAGACAGTGAAGGCTTATTTATATACCAGATTTCACCTCAGAGCTTGTAAACAATGAGGGCTGAGAAGACGGCTGGGTAGTAAAGTGTTTGCTTTACTAGCATGACGACCTTTATTGCGTTTCCAGAACCTTTATGAAAACAATTGTGATAATGCAGAACCAAAATCACAGTGCAGGGGAGGGAGAGATGGGTGAATCCGGAGGCTCTGAGCCAAGTCAGCCTTACCAAACTGCCAAGTTCAAGCTTTGTGAGAGAGCCTGTCTCTACGTAAAAGAGAGATAGTGATTGAGGAAGATACTGATCATGGACCTCTGGCCTTCACATCCATACATACAGACGTACGCATGCCTTTGTACACACACACACATAATTGAATTACTACTAATACAAATGTATAATCATCACACACAAAATTTAGTCACTCTGGTACAATTCAAAAGGAGATTCAAAAGGAGACATGTTGGTATATAAGCCTACACTCCAAATTGCCCATGCTTTCCCAACTTTAATGCTACAAGGAAAAGAAGCAAATAAACAAAATCTACAAGTATGCCTTCTTGCTCCTACACACACTGTTTTTGGCATGAGATAAAATAATAAGGTTTTATCATAAGTCATGCATTATGAAATCTGTGACTAATATTAATGTCAATATGAATATGAGAGGAACTCCAGGGAGTACAATAATCAAGTAACATAGGAGGCCTTCAAGGATGCCTCACCTCAAGCATCAACTTGAATTAATTAACAGCAAAATCACCTAAAATACACACAGATTTGAAAAGTTAGAGACTGTGAATCCTGAATCTTGTATTTTCTGTAATGTTTTTCCTTTTTATTTATTTTTCTCATACAATGCCCTTGACACAGCCTCCTCTTCCTCCAATCTTCCAAGTTCCCCCAAACTTTCCCTCTCCCCCAGATCCACTGTTCCTCAGTTTTCCTTCAGAAAGGAGTAGGCCTCCAAGTGAGAGCAACCAAAGTCACAGCGTAACAAGATGCCATAAGACTAAACAAAATCCCTCACAACAAGGTTAGACAAAGTAACCAGTAGTAGGAAAGGGGTCCCAGAGCAAAAGAGTGAGAGATAGCCCAACTCAAAAGTTCCACTCTAAACAACCACAACATATGCAGCGGACCTAGCACAGGCCCATGCAAGCTCCATGATTGTTGATCCAGTCCCTGTGAGCCCCTATGAGTCCTGCTTAGTTGATTCTTCTAGTGTTCTCAACCCATCTGGCTCCTACCTCCCCCTCTTCTGTGGGATTCCTATAAGTTCTAATATTTTACTGTGTGTCTCTGTATCTGCTCCCTTCAGTTGTCTGAGGAAACCTCTTTGCTGATGATTCGGCTAAGCACAGATCTATGAGTATATTAGAATATCATTAGGAATCATTTCATTGACTTTTTAATTGTCAGTTGTATTTGGTTCTACCCTAGGTCTCTGGACAATCTAGCTTCCAATTTCTGATCTTCTGGGAATGGGTTTCCTCTTTTAACTTGGGCCTCGAATTAGACCAGTCATTGGTTGGCCACTTCTACCACTCCTGAGCCAACATTGCCCCACACATCTTCCAGACAAAATAAGTTATAGGTCAAAGGTTTAGTGACTTGATTGGTGTCCCAGTCCCAACACTGGAAGACTTGCCTCATTACAGAAGATGGCCAGTTCAAATCCTTAATCTTTTAGGATTGTTCCTTTTGAAAATGAAACTCCCTCTTTTTCTAACATCTAAATTAATATATGCAATTGGCACAAAAATAAAGAGATAAAAGCTTGTGTTAGAGAGGCTATAAACTCCTTATAATAACATAGAGCATTATTTTGGTGAAAAACATGGTTGACATGTCAACTGACTTGTGACCTGCTTAGAGCACACACACACACACACACACACACACACACACACACACACACACACACACACACACACACACACACATATTCTATGTAGGCATATTTCGCAAACAATACATCCTTCTCATATTATGATTAATAGAATTTCCACCTTGTCAATGATTAGTTAATTCACTGATCAATGGCTTCATTAAAAATAGTGGTGATGGTCTTGTAACTTGAGTTTTATGGCTCACAGGGCTGATGCAAACCTCAGCTATTATCTCACGAGTAGAAAGTTATTGTTTATTGTAAGGCAAATAATATGATTATGGTCCAAGAAAATAGATTCTGGTTGTCTGAAATACCATTTTCTAACAAGAATGTGGTTATATAAATGTTTATAATAATAGAACATAAGGAAGTCTTTAAGCAAGGCTTTAAAAGATACATTGTAGGAACATCAGACAGAAGCATTAAAAATGTAGAAAAAAATCTCTGCTATAGGGCTCATGTTATTTGACAGCATCTCTGGCACTGGGGCTAGTTGAAGCTGGTTGTCTCCTTAGAAGGCAGTTCAAAGATTTTTTCTGTGCATTGAAAGTCAGGTCAGACACAGACCTGAACAGTAAATGTTACCTAGGAGACCAAATATAGCTCAAGATAATTCAGGTCCATATCTGCACATTCTACAGTTATGAAGTTTTAGCCCATCAGTCAGCCTGTAAAATCATCAACACAGAGAGGACCTTCTATCCATAACACAGTTGAATTTCTCCAAAACACTATAGAGGGGATCTCTGTCATTGAGTACTCTCTGCTGCAGAGAAGTTTAAGAAGGAAGCTATTAGGACAGTCACAGTGATCCTGAGCTATGGAACCCTTTCCCTAACATCTTTTAAAACAAAGAATTGTTTCTTATTAACTAATTTTTACAGTATCAGAAATTTGAATCCACATACCTTTTATTCCTCTGCATTTATGAATTATTTATGGTCCAGAAACATTGGGATATTGATATATTATACATGATGATATAAACCAATGATCTTGTAGTATATTTTAAATTATTTTGTGTGTAAGTATTAATGGCTATGTAATATGATAGCATGGGTGTGGGGATCAGAAGACAGCTTGTGGCAGTCACTTGTTGTCTACTCTCATATATGTCCCTGACATCAATCTCATCAAGGTGGAAGGCAGGTATATTTACCTGCTGATCTATTTCTCGTGCCCCAACAATGAAGTTTTGAACTGCTGGAAATTTCCCTCTGACCTCCACATGAATGTCACAGCATGTGCATGCCACCCAAAGACAAATAAATACACATGCACAGCACACACTCACCATATGCACACACAGGTACACACACTTAATAAACCAATTAGTAAAAAAATAAGGTAATAATTCTTAAAAAAAACCCAGAAATTTAGATAAAACCAACGGTAATTTCCTACCCTCGTGTGATACATAAATATACCATGATGGTACATGATTCAGATTGCTTAGAAATAATTTGAAGTGAAAATGAGATGGAATTTTCTGTTCTAATTAAATCATTTTTAATCTTAGATTAATCACAGAGTTATGAAATTCTTCTTTCCAAAAATGAACTAAATCTTTGTCTTCTAAGAAGACTGTATTCCTTCTCTCCCACAGTTTATGGACATCTTCGTGTAGGAAGCATCTTTACGACATCCTCTCATCATCACTGAAATGTATCTTTGCTCTTTCCTTCAGAAAGATGAGCCTTTTCCTTGTTGTTCTTTGCAGAGTCACTGCCCAATTTTCCCTTTAATGCAAACTTCTTAGTTATCTTAAATAAAGTATAAAGTTTATGTCTCATCTCTCTTGAGATTAATTTGTTTATTGATGTTTTTTATGTTTTAATTATTTCCCCTATTTCTATTTGTCCCTTTTTGTGCCACTGTTTTTTAAAAATAATATTCCCTAGTTGTTAGAATTACCTGATTCTTTCCACTTAACAGTTCATTTCTTATTCGTTGAAAAAAAAAAAAACCCTATGATCTTTAATTTGGCATGTGATGTCTTTGTTCAGGGTTTTTATTTAAAATTCCTTCTGTGTCATACTTGCTTTCATGTTGGCGTAATTATGTCTTTTTCTAAATAGAAGATTAACATTGTTCTAGCTGGCAACACTGTTTCCCTTGGCAAGTATCCAGATAGAAGATTTGTCCAGTGATCCACTCTGCATGCGCTATCCTTTACTACATTCCAAGAATTTAGGTTGTGTGTGTTTCTCCCATCTGCAATTGCCATGTTTAATGTCCATTTAATAGTTGAAGGTGCTAGGTGACTAGGTTCCAACAGTTATTATCAGGTAGAATTTATTCAGTGGTTGCCTGGTGCATGAATATGATATCCTTCTCCATAAGCTACTAGGTTTTCTACACTCAAATCAACACAGTGTGAAAACAGCCCTGTGCTAGGCTGGGGTTTACTCATTGACTTCATTTCATCCCTCTTCTCTATTGTAGTCTGTTAACCCACATGGGATTCCTTCCTCTAGGTAGTGCACTGCAAAACACATTTTATTCATTTTAAAGATGGTTTGGTGAAGGCTTCTTAGGGACTATGCCCTTCATCCTTTTATCCTTAATGTGACTGCTCATATCTGTAACTCCAGTCCTGAGAAGATAGAGACAAAGAGCTTCTAAATTGCAACTTATTTTACATTGATTGTAAAAATAAGTGCTATTTTGAGCTGATGATAATTAATAATCCTGTCATTATGTAATTATATCAACTGTTTAAGTACATCACCAAACTAACATAGTTGAGGTAAATATAATTTTACCTCATATTTGGAGTTAAAGTTCCTTTCTCTTAGCACTATAAAATGAAAATGATTGTTTTCTTTTTATTTCATTTGACAAGCTTTTATTTACTACAACAAAGCAGCCACATTACATGTATGGAAATCTTAAAACATTTCTGGCAATGAAGAAAGTGTCATCACAGAACGTCACGGCAGAACTGTAGACAAACAGGAGATGCAGAGGGGACAGCTGTTAAATTGATTTCTTGTAATGACTCCCCAGTTGGGTCTAGTCCAGACTCTATGGAAGTTATCCTGAGAAACAAGGAGAAAATTATAATATATGAAGTGATTTTTTTTATGATGGGGGATTCAAATTGAACTTTCAGCTACTTCTCCACTACCATGTCTACCTGTGCGCGCTCATGATTTCTGTCATAATGAATATGAATTAAAACCTCTGGAACTAAATGTTTTTCTTTGTAAGAGCTGCGTTGGTCAGGTGTCTCTTCATAGTAATAGAATGCTGAGTATGACAGGATCTGAACTCAAGTCCTCACTTTGGGGAGCAGACACTTTACTGACTAACCTTCATTTTAACCCCCGTTTTGTTACTCTAAGTAGGTAAATTTTCCTAATCTGCTACATTTCTACTGCTGTGATAAAACATCACGGCCAAGGCAACTTATAGAAGAGTTTATCTGAGCTACTATCCAGAGGACTAGAGTCTATGACTCTGGGATGGAGGCAGCAGACATGGTAATTGGAGAAGCACCTGAGGGCTCGCATCTTGGACCTCAAGCAAGAAGCAGAGTAACTGAACTACAAATGATTTGAGTCTTTAAATTCTCAGAGCCCACTTTCAGCAATATATTTCCTCCACTAGGTCCACATCTCTTAAAACACTACCGATAGGAATTGAGCATTCAAATTCCCGAGACCATGGGAAACGTTTATCAGTCAGACCGAACGTTTGTAAAAGTGGAGACAAGCATAGCTGGTAAAATTTAAAGATTGCCTTTATTTGTGCTTATGGGCTCTTTTATACCGTCCACAACTGCTTTTTTAAAGGATATTTTCTGTTTATGGATGTATGTACATGAAAGAGGTGGAGTGTGTGTGTGCGCGTGCGTGCGTGTGCGCAGGTGTAAGCAGATACCAGAGGAGTGTATCAGTATCACTTCTATGACTCCTTACTATTATTTTGAGGCGGTGTTTCTCACTGAACCTAGAAGTAACATTTTTTAACTATCAGCACTCAAGCCTCAGCAAATTATCCTATCTGTCCATACAAGCGCTGGGGTACCAGGCATCCCTAGGCCTGCTGGGACCACTTCTGCCTATTCAGTGAGTGCTAGTGTACCAACTCTCATGCTTGTTTTTGCATAGCAAGTGCTGTTAACTGCTGAGCCATCTCCCAGACCCAGTATCTAATTTTACTACTTTTTTTCTGATAAAATTTCTCATTTTGCTTGCAATTCCTCACATTACTATAATTTATTGGCTCCCTTGGCCTGTGGAATTTTTCTATCTTGTTTTTAATTTTATATAGATTGAATTATACTCAATGAACATTTAAGCAACCACTAAGGTATTTTCTTTCACTGAAAATTGAAATATTGCCACTGGTTTCTAAAGAGAACATGAGCAAAAGTGGTCTGACTGATATTAAAATATGTTTCAGCTGCAAGAAAATAAATATTAGAGAAAAAGATAGCATGTTCATAAAATAGTTTCAGCTGGTAGATATCAGAGGTGTATGTCCTTTGACCTTTAGTTAGATATTCCAAGCCTGCAGGAATAAAGGTTTTCTAGCAGCAGCAAGTATTATTACTGTAGATGATATTATCTATCATCTATAAATGCAATGTGTGAGCTACTTAAGATTCACCTTCTATGCTGCATGCTTTCTTAATAGCTCTGTAATTGTAAAGAGGACTTTGATGAAGGTATTAAGGCTTCCCTGGCTTCTGAGCCAATTGCCTGTTTAGTAGTAGATAAGGAGACTTCAGGGGCTGTGGAGATTACCAACATTCAATTTCTTTTGATTTCTTCATTTTCTAATTTCTTCAACACATACCTTTTTCTATACTACTGTGAAATCCTGCAAGCAAGCATCATGTTAAGCTGAAAGAAGTATAGAAAACATTGTAGTGTGTAAATTCCATTCTTAGCACCATCACTAACTTCTTGTAAAGTTTTGATAAAGTTGCTAAAGTGTCAGGAAGATTGGAGGGCATGCTGTCCCAAAGGCTACCTGACCTGGAAACATGGTTATTTAAGAATGTGCTTTCCACTATAATATATATTTTCTCAGTGATTCATTTATATTTAATTAAATAGCTTATTCTCCATTAGAGTTTTAAATATAGTTTCAGGTTTTAAAATTATTTTTTATATTTAATGACATTAGTTCCATCCTTTTTGATAAGTTTGGGCATGGGATATGTACTGTTATCTATTGGTAACAGATTAAGAAAATCGTTCTTTTGTTACACAAAAGAACATAGCATATTATGAGTGCTATGCTAATAAGTGAAAATGATTGGTCTGTTCTTTTCCTGTGTGAAACATGCCTCATGGAGACATGATCCTCTAGCGAAGTAACTCACACTTGTCTAGAATGTGAAAGAAGCCCTGGTTTCTATATCTTGACAGCACTGAGAAGTGTTGTCCATCAATTTCCACAGAGTTCAAATTCATTTATTTTACCAAAAAGGAAAAAAATTAAAAATTTAGAATATACCTAAGATCTATCAATAGTAGTTTTTAAAATTAATTAATTAATTAATGTATTTTGTGTGTGTGTGTGTGTGTGTGTGTGTATGTGTGTGTGTGTGTATGTGTGTGTGTGTGTGTGCTCGCACACAGGTATGTGTGTTTGCAGAGGTCATATGAAAACTTGCAGAAATCAGTTTTCTCCTTTCATCATGTGGATTCAGGGATTGAGCTCAGGTTTGGCAGCAAGTGCATTTACCCCTGAGCAATCCTGCCCACTCATATTAAGACTATATTCAGAGATGCAGAAGATGGACAGCATCACCGTGAATAATTAAATCTATACATTTTAAACTATGAAAATAACACAAAACTCACAAAGAACTCTGACTGACAGGACTTTCTAGAATCCTAAGAGTGAAATGGGCTATAAGTTTTGTGTAGACAGCCATGACGCCTGGTCTTTCCCAAAGCATTCAGTATGGCTTCTGGAATGAAGACATACCAAGTGGAAGGCTCCAGTTCAGCATTAGCCAAATGAGATCGACATTGATTTCTGGTGAAATTCTTGATCCAATTATAATCAAACTTATTAACGATTTACTCCAAGGAGGAGCAGACACCACTCTACTTCAATAATGGTTTGCCAAGACTAAGCCATGTCAGACTAATTCAATTGTTTTCTTTTAATAGGGTTAGTAGTTTAATAGATGAAAGGATATTAGAGACTACAGAACGGGCAGGAGTTCAGAAAGCCATTTGACAAGTAAACATTTGATGTTTTCCTTGTTGACAAGACAATTAGAAAGAGCTAGATTTAGAAATAATTTTGCTTAAAGGAAAATTTCTTGTGATGTAAAAAGAATTTTTTTTTTAAAAATAAGATAATAGTGTTGACTCATAGGTCTTTCCACGCAAGCTGCTGATGTGTGTGCTGAGTGTCATTACTGCCGTTCTTAACACACAGGATCTACTGCAGTATGAGCATCTTTTTGGTCAGAAAACTGAAATAGTAAAAATGGAAGGACAAGACATTGAGAAGAGTAACTAACAGCACTTCAACTGAATCTAGAACTTTAATATCTTACACTTAAGTGCATCATGTGACAACAGACACATTTTTAATTTTTAAACATTTTAATTATTTACAAGATTGAAGATAGAAAGAACATATGTATCAGTTTTCAAACATGCTGTGTCTAAAATAATAAGAAACACATAAGGCAATATAGTTCATGGAAGAATGATTCCACATAAGGCCAGAGAGTTAGCTCAGTGTGTAAAGGTGCTTGCTGCCAAATCTAATGACCTGAGTTCAATTTCTAGAACCCATATTTTGGGAGGAAATAGCTAACTCTTGCAAGTTGTCCTCCAGTGATATTGCCTAGCTGATAGAGTGTTTGTCCAGAATGTAAGAAACTCTGGATTCTAACCTCAGTAACAAAAAGCCAGACATAGTGACACATGCCTTTCAACTCATTATTGAGAAATAGAGGGAGGATAATTATAAATTCAAGGTCATCCTCAGTTATGGTGTGAACTGGTTATGTGGTCCTGTCTCAAAAAAAAAAAAAAAAAAGAAAAGAAAACAGAGGGAGGGGGAGGGAAGGAGAGAAGAAGAAAAGAAAAAGAAGAAAAGGAAATAAGAAAAAACAAAGAAGGAGATAATGAGAAGAAAATAAGTAGACAGAAGTAAAGGAAAGAAATGGAAGTGGTATTTCTGAAATTGTGCCAGTGTCTGAAGTCATGCAGACATGCAGCAAGCTCTGAAGGATTTCCACTGCAGAGTTCCCATCACCATCACCTATTAGAACAACACTAAGTGATTTGCACCAGTGATGTCTCATTGCTTTGAACCAGTTTGTAGAGCCTGTTATTCATCATAGTGGACCAAAGTCATAAAATATATTAGTGAATGCTGAATTACTAGGTTCATGGGAGGGGTCATGGGGGAAAAACCAGTACCTGTTCATGATAACTAGTCAGAGCAGGCACAACTTTCTAATGAGAACTCTACAAACAGGTCAAAGAAGTTGAGGGCATGTTACCTGCATCTCTCAATCACAAAGATCTTACTTCTTCTGTCACATTGCAGAAAATGTCCCCTTTTATTCTTTCTAGCTTTTCTTTGAAGTCTGGGATTTTAGATTCCTCCACTCAGTTTCTCCTCATATAGCACCAGGGGAATATCAGTTAGGAAAACATTTTTGTGAGTGACATTTGGTGCTCTAGCACAATTATTCTCAAGCAACCCCAGTCTCTTATCTATTGTCATAGAGATATCTGAAGAATGAAAGCCATAGTTCAGAAGTGTCAATCAAGCATGCACAGACATGTATGGTGAAGTTGTCAGCTCCTTCTCACTGTCACCGTCGATGTTACATACAAAGAAAGGATTTTACCTTATAATTGGAGTTTGAATTCATTTGTGTGTAAATTTAACTGCTAAATTTATAGGCTTCATCAGTTTAATCTCTTTTGATCTCTACATGAAATGTTAAAAGTAGAAAAGACCTCCTGGAAATAGAAACTCATCTCCTTTTCCTAAGGTCATTTTGCTGATTAAAAGTGGGCAAGGGCAGAATAGGGGCTATAGAGGAGGAGAACCTGGCTTTGAACCTGGGACTTCTAATTATAAGTTCTCTGCTCTTTCTACTATGCCATGTGACCTTTGCAGCTAAAATGCCACATCTTTCCAGCATGGTAATGAGCTTTCATGACTTAGAAGCAGGTATTCTTCTGGGAGTACAGAGAGAAATTAAGAGGGAGAGAGAGATAAGAAAAGAGTGAAGAAAGGAGAGTGGAAAGAGGGGAGAAAGATGGAGGCAGGATCCCAAATGCAGCAATGCAACTAACCCTGGAGAATGATTTATTTTTCTTATGAGACTAATCAGGATTGTGATCACGCTGAAATGAGTAGTCTCAGTTTCCCCATCTCCAGATTGCCAAAGCACGCAGTGACATTTCAGTAAATATGACAGGTGGATGTAAATGTAGTTACACAAATCATCTACTGCCCGAGTCATTTGTAAAGTTCAGTATGGATTAGTTACACAGCAAGGGGTCCATTTGTCACCTCAGGACAAATTCCCATAGGAATGAAGAGACTTAATCTTGAAATCAGCTCATCAGAAGCCAGAAAATGTCCAAGTTCCCTTTTCTGGGAACTTATCTTCTGTGATAACACCCACCCATCCCCTCTCTATATAATGCATGTTATCAGAAAAAAAGCAAAAAACAAACCAAAAATCCACATAGCATGAGAGTAACCATCGATACAGGCACGTGAAAGGGTACATGAATAAAAGATGGATGCCCATGCAGCCAAATTGCCAGGATTTTAGGTCTCTATGGTATATGCACTTACCATCAAAAGTTTTGACTATTCTTTGAGGAAATAGGCAATTAGCAGTAATTTTCTATCTGATGTACTGGGCACATTTGAAAGAGAAGAAGGAAAAAGTTGCAATGAACTATAATTGATGTATGTAGGTCCTAAACCCTGAAAACAGTAAAAGCTCAGCTGGTGTGTGTTCTCTTTATTGTCATTGATAGCAAACTGTAATTTTTGTATACATGTGTGTGAATTTTTAAGTGTGGGTATATGTACATGTGTATGCAACTGCGTTGGTGGATTCCATATTTTATAAAATCAGGTGTCCTTTTCTATCACTCCCCACAGTTATTCATTCATTCATTCATTCATTCATTCTTTCATTCATTTATCCAGACAGGGTCTTATTCAGTAGACCAGGCTTGCCTTAAACTCATGAAGATCTACCAGCTCTCCCTCTTAAAACATGTTATTCTCTCTATTTTTGAGGCAGAATCCTTCACTGGATCTATAGCTCACCAAAATACTGGTTGAAGAACTTTGGCAACCTAATTATCTCTGTCCCCAGAATCCCAGAGCTATAGTAACAGGTGTGACCTCCATGAATTTTAATACAGGTGCTGGGGATCCAGACATCTTTATACTTACACAGTAGATGCCTTTCAAACTGAGCCATCTCTCAAAGGCCTAAATACCACAATTTCAAAAATTATTTTAGAAATTACTGATATGCTAATTGATCTTGTCCAGCACCATAAACATTGGGTACTGAAGTCACCACATCAAGAACAAAGTTAAGTAATGGGCACAAGTAAGTAATCCACATTTGTTCTCTTTCGGTGGACTAAAAATGTGGTCTCTTTCCTAGACTATTTTTGTTTGTTGTTAAATTTCACTGGACCCTTTTTTAAAAAGCATATTTTATCTTTTCAGAATACAAGAAAATAAGGATTTCTTCTGACAACACTCTTCTGCTTTTGTCTTTTTAGTCTTTTCCTCCATTAATTTCTCTAGCAGCTAGAGTTGGAGAACCAATATGTAAATATACATATATAATTGAAAAATTATACAATAGTTTTTTCTATCTACACTTTCCTCAACAAGATCCAAATTATATTTTTATCTCACCTATCTTCCATTTACCCTCCTGACATTCTTTCTCTCTTAATTGTGAACTTCCTTGTTTTAAAATATATAATTTTACAGTATAATGTTTTCCTGAGTCTCTGAAGTAGTCACATCAGAGTTTTCAGTGTTTTTTTAATTCATGGGCTGATTTGAACAACCTAAGCAACCAGCTCCTATTTCTTAGTTGGAAATATAATGTGATGATATCCAGATGGAGTGAGGGGGTGACTGGGCAGTTTTAACCCTGAGAACAGTAGTTAAAATTTAACCAGAAGTTTATATGCTGTTGTATTGTTACATTGTTTCCTTTCTGCTTGTTTTGGCTTCTGCCCCTTATTCATGGCGATTGAAAATTCCTAGATTGTGTGCTTACTGTTTAACTCCCAGTGTGTGCAAATCCAGTCTTACTCAGTCGCTTGAAGTGGGATTCCCATCTCTATTGTGAAGAAATCATATGAAAACTCTCAACAATGGTTAAACACATGTCAACGGACTTTCCCAGAGAAAACTGTCAGGAAAATTTTCTCACCTTATATAGCCCTTTATCTATATCATCTCTCTGTCTGATTTGTTGTTATTTTAACCTTCAGAGTCTGTGAGCTCTTTCTTGTCTGCCTTGGAATACGAAGTATAAGCTAAGCTAGCACTGACTCAAATCAATTTGCCCATTTCTAATTCAATTTGTGGGAATTATTTTTTTGCACAATAACCTGGATTGGTGAATAGTTTGTCAGTCAGTCATAATTTTAAAATGCACTTAGGTATATTTGCTGCGCTTCTATTGTTTGTATCAGGCTGTATTCAGCTCCATAGAAATACACACAAAATATTTTGCACCATGTAGGAAACTGATGAATATTCTTGAGGGAGGGGATGACAGAAACATTAAAAAGAGCCACTGTCTTATAGGATTTTGTGGTCTAGCATAGAAAAGTTACAACAAAATTCCTGAAGGAGCAAATAACAAAACAAAGCAGCACAGGTGGATGATAAATGTGGGGCATGAGAAACAGTGGAAGCTTTGAGACAGGAGCTTATTTGCAGCCTGCCCTTCAATACAAGAGTTAGGATAGCTTTGTCTTGTCCCCAGTCAGCATCCTGCCCTCTCTTCTCTGCTTCTCTTCTTTCTCCTTCTCCACCTCCCTGTTCTCCTTTCCTTCCTCCTGCTCCTCTTCCATGTTCTTCTCCTTTGGGTTTTTATTCTTCTCTCCAACTCTCTCCCCAGAGAGTTTAAAATTAACCAGTGGGGACAGAGCTAAGTGGAAGAATGTGTATCTAACATATCTGAGGTCCTAAATTTCATTTCTAGTATTGCAATAAATAAAAAAAGGGAATATTCTCTTTAGACAGTCTGTGGCACCCATCCCATTTGGGGATTCCCTATTTTTTTTTTTTTTTTGGCCCTGTTCGGTGATTTAACAGGAGGGATTCCCTATTTTATACACTGATTCTCGTCTTCATGTCCTGGTGGTCCACAGCTACGCTGACACACAGTGTAAACTTCATGGTTTAGATGATGGGATCTTACATTAATGGGGAGCTGTGATTTCCTGTGTCTTCTCCAGCTTCACACATACAGTCTCTCTGGGTTTGGATATCTTGTAAAAATGAGAGAAGCCATCGAGAGTTGCAGTATATTTGTCTCTGGTTCTCCGAAACTCCTTTTTAAAATTAAACACAAGGGCTGTCATGGATGCTGTGACTGCACTAGAAAATCAACAAAAAAGCTGTTGTATTATAGCCACAAAGTTATACAACCTCATTTGGTCCATGTATTTTACATAACACCAATAATCAGATTTGTTTAATTACACATTTTGAGATTTTCTAAATGGACTTTATTAATGTGACTGATTGAATATCTCAATTATAGTCTTTGAATGGACTAGGTGGAGGAGCCACAGGGCTTTAAAATTTTTCCTGATTATAAAATTAAAGCAGTTCTTTTGACTATAAAAAGTTAAAGATTTTTTATATTAATATGATTAATAAGAGGAGCTGACTTTCACCAGATAGCATGGTATCTTTGCACTCTTTTACTTTCCAGTTTTCTGCAGCTTGTGAGTTCTCAATATCACAGGTCCAGATACAACTGGAAGTTCAGGCTAAAATTCAAACAACCCTGTGAACACCTATGGGTCCCTTCTTGGCACCCATTGGTAGTGAGTCTTGTGATTGACTATTTTCTGTATTAATACGTAGAAAGAGCAAATGAAAAAAAATCCTGCTTGGTTGCCTAAATTCTTAATATTCTAAGCATAAGTTTGTGTGTGTGTGTGTGTGTGTGTGTGTGTGTGTGTGTGCATGAGAGAGAGGGAAAGAGAAAGACACATGGGGGGAGGGAAGGGTATTGAAGAAAATATGACTGTAAGTCTTATAAAACATAATCTGAGTATTATAAGACTAGAATGAGTACAAATGCAGCCACAGTGATCAGAAATCACTCCCAAAGCTGTTGGAATATAGCTATAACAGAGACTAAAATCTCCACGTGTGTTGTGAATCTCTGCTAAGAAATTTCTGATAACTGAAAGTAAGAAATAAGTACACTGCATTGCTAGAAGGAAAAGGAGGTCCAGGTTACAGAATTTCAGCATGTGTTACCTGCCACAATGTTTGTAGACTCAGGGAGAGATGAATATGTGGCAATAAACTAAAAACCTTGCAAGTTGTGTTTTTTTTTTTATCTGAAAGGTTTGAGATGTCTAAGGTAAGACAAAGAGGTATCAAAACTCCCCATACACTCCTCTGCTTTGATACTTTGGTGCTCTTATTTCTGAGTAGGAAATAATGCTTCCCATGATGTCTTACATCTATAAGTCTGAACACCCAGCTCAGGAGGCTGGGGGAGGAATGATAGGGAGATGTAGAAGGGCTGTAGGTAACAGGGAGCTTGGATTCTGTTGTAAGAAACTATGCCGGGTTAGTCAATAGGAAATATTAAATTTTAATGAATACAATCTCTTACTAATTCTTTGAGAATTCCATTTATACAGGCCATGTATTTTGATCATAATCACCCCAAAAACTTCTACCTAACTTTTCTCAGACAACTACCTCACCCTCCCAATCCCTTCCCAATTTCATGTCCTTTATATTTTTAATAAGCCACTGAGTTGAATTTTAGCTCATATATGCACACAGGACCATTCACTGGAGTAAAGTTGATATAGTGCAGTGGTTCTCAACCCTCCTAATTCTTCAACCTGTTATACATTTCCTCATTGTGGTTACCCCCACCCATATAATAATTCTATTGTTAGTTCATAACTATAGTTTTGCTACAGTTATGACTCATGCTGTGAATATCTGATATTCAATGTATCTGCCTGATGTATGACCCTTGTGAAAGGGTTGTTTGACCACCCCCAAAGGGGTCATGACCCACAAGTTGAGAACCACTGATATAGTGTCTTCTGTTAAGACAAGTACTAAGTTTGAGAACGTATTGCAAACCCACATTCTTTTTACATGCTAGAGATCTTTTATCTGCCTCTCTCAAGCTTCGAAACTTCTAGGTGTCATTGTGTAGGATTCCTAAATAATAATTCTCATTCAAGTGTATTCAGAGTTTGCAGAGGAGAGGGTTCTGCAATCACCATAGCAAGAGGAATAATGATCCATGGGAGACCAGAAGACAGTGAAGGTTGATAAAACTCAACTAGTGTTGGTTTTAACTTTGGCAGTAAGACACTAGAAGATGAATAAAGAAATAAATAAGTGAATAAATAAAAAGCTGGGTGAACACACAGACCTAAAGACATATAAGCTACATTTGAAAGATGTCCCCCACAAAAATTTGAATATCAACTTATGTGTTTTCTTGTAGTAAGACCATATCAAAATAAAAAGAGAATTTTGGTGACTCAAATGTTTGCTACGGTGATTATAAAATTAGAGCAATAGATAATCTATGCCAGAGGTCTGTCAGTTCACTGCATGAGAGAATCAAACTGTTGAAAATAAAATAGATGCCTTGAAAGTGATTGGACATGTGTTTAATTTATGCAGTTTCCTCACTAATAGCATTATCTATTTAACACATCCATTACACATTCTCAGTGTTAATTTAAACAGAAAAAAATGTAGCTCCTTCAAAAGGAAATCTTCCATTAAATTAAGGATATTGACTTTAATGGATGTTCTGAATAGACTTGAAAATTAACAGGAAAAAACAATTTGATTAAAAGCGGTCTCCATTAGACGTTGTTATACCACACAGAATGAAAATATTCAGATGGAATGTACTGAAAATATCTACCACAGAAAGTCCTGTGCATTCTAAAATGTACTGCTTAAAAAATATCTAGTCTCAAAATCATATATAAAAAATACAGCATGTGGGAATTCTGAATAACTTGGTATCTTGCAAGAAAAAGAGCCTTAATATTTGCAAGCTGACTCCACAGTGCTGGTCAGGGGATTAGAAAATGTGACCAACATGCTTGTTAAATTTTAATTACCTTGCATTATGAAATTGTCTAGCTTCCTCAGGCATGGTGATTTGTTGCTCATCCCTCTTCTCTTTCCTTCTTTCTCCTTCTCTTACATTTTTCCAGATAGTCCTGATTCTGAGCATTACAAACTTGAAATTCACTCAAATAATATTTTCTAGCTCCATCCATTTTCCTGCAAAATTCAAGATGTCGTTTTTTTTTCCTATTGTGTAGTACTCCATTGTGTATATGTACGACATTTTCCTTATCTATTCTTTGGTTGAGGGGCATTTAGGTTTTTCCCAGGTTATAGCTATGACAAACAAAACAATGAACATAGTTGAGCACATATCCTTGTGGCACTATTGAGCATTCTTTGGATATATACCACTTTTGGTATTACTGGGTCTTGAGGAAGGTTGTTTCCTAATTTTCTGAGAAATAACCACACTGATATCCAAAGGGGTTTTTACCAGCTTGCACTCCTACCAGCAATGCAGAAGTATTCCGGTTTTCCCACAACCTCTGCAGCATAAGTTGTCATTAGTGTTTTTGATCTTGGCCATTCTTACAGGTATAATGTGGAATCTCAGAGTTGTTTTGATTTGCATTTCTTTGATGACTAAGGATGTTGAACATTTCCTTAAGTGTCTTTCAGCCATTTTAGATTCCTCTGTTAAGAGTTCTCTGTTTAAGTCTGTTCTCCAGTTTCTATTTTTTTAATTGGATTATGTGTTCTTTTGGTGACCAATTTCTTGAGTTCTTTGTATATTTTGGAGATCAGACCTCTGTTTGATGTGGAGCTAGTGAAGCTCTTTTCCCAGCTTGGACACAGAAAGACAATTATCACATGACTCACTCATAGGTGGTTTTTAAACATAAAGCATAGAAAACCATTTTAGAAACCACAATTCCAGAGAACTTAGAGAACAATGAGGACACTAAGAGAAACTTATGTAGATCTAATCTACATGGGAAGTAGAAAAAGACAATATCTTCTGAGTAAATTGGGAGCATGGGAACCTTGGTGGGGATTAAATGTGGGAGCAGAGGGGCAGAGAGGGTAGCAGAGAAAAATGTAGAGCTCAGTAAAAATCAATTTAAAAAAAAGAAAGCTTGATATTCCTGTTGTAGATCCATTCTTTGCAGCTTAATAAATCTGTCTCTTCTCTACAAGATCCTCATTAAAGTGCCAATATGACAGAGTCATCAACTAACAGACAGTTTAGCAAAGTCAAGTGTGGTGAGGATTTCTCAACAAAAATAATGAAATTCTCTTCTGAGTCTGTATAATATGTACTGTGTTGATAAATGCAAGGGGAAATGAGTGTTTCTGAGGAAGTGATAACTATGCTGTTTCAGAAGGTTGGGATCAGTGAGAAGAGTGCCATGAAAGAGTTTGGCAGGGACCCATCTCAAAGGAGGCCTAAATCTCAAAGGAGGCCTAAGTATTTGCCAAGAAGAATTCATAGTAAAAGAACCAGATTTTTATGAAATTAAAAGGCTCACTTAATGTCTTGAACATATTAAATGACAGAGTAAACACATGAGTTTGGTTTCTATCACTCATATCAAGTGTTTTGCATCTACCAGTAACTTCAACTCCAAGGTGTTCAAAGCTGTCTATCTTCCCTGGGCACCCTGTCTACATGTGGTGCACATAAACATACACATAAATAAAAATGAATAAATAAATATTTAGAGGAAAATGTTAACATTACATAGGAAACTTCAAATAATTCTTCATAGTTAAACTACTCATGTCTGAGAAGTAGCTATGCATAACTGGGGTACGGAGGATAGAATTTGTCTCATTGAGAGACAAGAGTGAAGAATAACATTCTAGATCATGGGACACATTTAGTCACAATAGGGGAGATTTGAACAGAAGCAAAACGTCAGTGGTTCCTGAAGACGGACAGATGTGATATGGACAGTGAGACTGATGTGGGAACAATTTCAGTGTGAGTGACAGCCTAGAAAATTAATAAGACAAAGAACAGCAGAAGTCAGGGAATGTTTTAGGAGATTATTGCATGGTCTATAATAGGCAGCTAGTAAGATGAGATAAGAGAGTGAGTGTTGGGAATAGCAACCCATATGGCCATGGCCAAATGTTGAGGAAGAATTTTAACAGGGACTTTAATGAGTTCTGAGTGGGGTCTCATAAAGGAGGGGCATACGGTCCAGGAAATGTCCCCATACACTTTCATTCATTGTGCTGTTCATCCTAAATTTATCATGATAGTATATTAAAAATTATCTCTTAAACAGAGGAAAACATTTTGAAGAGAGCTAAACAAAAGCACTCTTTTCTTCGCACCAGTTTTTACTGAGGGGCCCCAGTGTAAGTTATCTTCTTCAGAGGGTCAAAGGGCAGAGGCATGTGATTCACAACCCTCCTATCCGAAGCTGGAATGAGAACCTTTTCAATGTTTTCCCTACAATGAAGCCCCAACTTTTCGATTTTCTAGGTCACTTTTCTAAACTGTCCCTCTCTTTCTTAAAAACCAGTGACCCAAATACATAACTTATTGAGACAGAGCTTTTCCCTTTTGCCCAATCCTCTGCAGAAAGAGAAAGAGGCTCAAACACAGCATTATCTGTGAATCCAGATACTTTCCACCATTTAGATCTTAAGTAGTCACGTTTCTACTTCAGCATGTTCCCATGGACACATGACCTCGACTTCTGTGTCTGTCAGCAACTACAGGAGGGAAAACACAGCTAAGTCAGTTTTAAGCTTGACAGCATTGTCCTCCATGAGGTACCAAGTTGCTTAGTAACCAGATTTAAAAAAATGCAAGCTATAAGGACCAAGGAGCCTAGAGTTCAGACTCTAGGTCTTTCCAAAAGAACAAGGTTCTAAGGATGAGAAGTCTCACCATTATGTCTCTTTTATCTCTCTGCCATTCTTAAACCTGATTGGTTTTTACATAAAGCACATTCAAAGCAATCATCTAATGAATGAATGACCTGTGTAAGAAAAAAAGGAAAGAAAAACAAAAAGAAATTAAGAAAAAGAAGACAAAGGAATAAATATCACAAAGTTACTTGTATTTAAAAGAAGTCTGTATAGTTATGCTTGGTACACACACACACTTTTAATTTAGATTAATTTTTACACATATTTACTTATTTAGTGCACTAATGGGGCACCTGTGTGGAGGTCAGAAGACAGCGTGTGATCTTGAGACAGAAATATAGGACATGACAGAATACTTAGCACCCTGTAAGACTATTTCCATTTCTGAAGGACACCCTGGAGGACCTCTTGAGGACTTTGGCAAGTTGGTCATTCAGTTATATCTGCTTAAGTGCACTTGATGGGTTGAGTGTAGAGGTGCATGCATTTAATCCTTGTTTCTGAGACTTCTTGATTTTCTACACTCAGTGCTAGAATATTGACTAAGTCATATAAACTTTCTAATTTAATATTATTTTCACTTCCTTGGAAATCCTTATATTTTAATATAGTAATTTTATAATTTGTAGTCCAAAGCAGGACATGTTTAAATAAAAAGGGACATGATTAATAAAGTAAATAAAATAAGTCTAAACTAGATCATGATGGCCCTGTGGTTTGAATGTATCTTTCTCCTCTGTAAAACTTGTAATAAAATTTAATTTATAACACAGCAACATGAGCAGCAGGTTTAATGAGAGGTATCTAGGCTGCCAGGGCTCTATGTTCAGCTATCTGTTGGTAGCATTATAAAATGCACATGCCTCCCTCAGGTATAAACTGACCTTTTTTTATGAGCACAGCACTCCTCCCTTCATGAAGATATAGAGTTCAAGGTGCAATTCAGAAAGCAGAATTTAGAACCTTAGGAAACGTTAAGCAGAATGAAGTTGACCCCAGACCTTCCCATCTTGTTAGTATTCCGTTACTTTAACAAAATGCCTGAAACAAATAACCCAGAATGAACAAATGTTTAGTTTGACTATGATTTCTACCCATTGTCACTTGGCTGGCCCTGGTGAGCTCCCACCAGACCGGTCCCTCCGTCACAGTGGGCGGGTGTACACCCTGCAGACCCGACCTTCCCACTCATGCTCTACCCCTCTCTGCTCCCCACCTGGACCCCTGGAGCTCAGTCCAGTGCTCCAATGTGGGTCTCTGTCTCTGTCTCCATCCATCTCCAGATGAAGGTTCTATGGTAGTATACAAGATATTCATCAGAGTGGCTATAGTATAGGGCCACTTCAGGCGCCCTCTCCTTAGCTGCTCAAGAAATAAGCTGGGGACATCTCCTTGGACACCTGAGAACGGCTCTAGAGTCCTGTCTCTTGCCAACCCTCAAATGGCTCTTTTAATTAAGATATATACTTCTCCCATATCCACTCCTCCTCCATCCCAACTGTCCCATTCCCCCAAGTTCTCCCCATCCTCCCCTTCTCACTTCTCTCTACCCATCTCCCCTTACCCCCATCCTATACCCACCCCAAGCTCTCCATTTTTGCCTGGAAGTCTTGTCTACTTCCAATATCCAGGAGAATAACTGCATTTTATAATGGGGGGGTGTTCACCTTCCTATTTAGCTTCTCTAGGATCATGAATTATAGACTAAATGTCCTTCATTTATGGCTAGAGTCCACTAATGAGTACATACTCTATTCATCTTTTTGGGTCTGGGTTAACTCACTCGGGATAGTGTTCTCTATTTCTATCCATTTGCAAAATTCAAGATGTCATTGTTTTTTACCGCTGAGTAGTGCTCTAATGCGTATATATTCCACACTTTCTTTATCCATTCTTCCATTGAAGGGCATCTAGGTTGTGTTCAGGTTATGGCTATTACTAATAATGCTGCTATGAACATAGTTGAACAAATGCTTTTGTAGTATGATAGGGCATCTCTTGGGTATATTCCCAGGAATGGTATTGTTGGATCCTGGGATAGGTTGTTCCACACTGATTTCCAAAGTGATTGCACAAGTTTGCATTCCCACCAGCAATGGATGAGTGTTCCCCTTACTCCACATCCTCTCCAGCAATGGCTATCATTGGTGTTTTTGATTTTAGCCATTCTGACAGGTGTAAGATGGTATCTCAAAGTTGTTTTGATTTGCATTTCCCTAATCGCTAAGGAGGTTGAGCATGACCTTAGGGGTCTTTTGGCCATTTGAACTTCTTCAGTTGAGAATTCTCTGTTCAAATCAGTACCCCATTTTTTAATTGGGTTAATTAAGATTTTGAAGTCTAGTTTCTTGAGTTCTTTATATATTTTGGAGATCAGACCTTTGTCAGTTGTGAGGTTGGTGAAGATCTTCTGCGCATCAGTAGGTAGCTTTTTTGTCTTAATGACAGTGTCCTTCGATTTACAGAAGCTTCTCAGTTTTAGGAGGTCCCATTTATTCAATGTTGCCCTTATTGTCTGTGACTAGGGGTTATAAGTAGGAAGGGGTCTCCTGTGCCCATATGTTGTAGACTATTTCCCACTTCCTCTTCTATCAGGTTCAGTGTGTTCAGATTGATACTGGGATCTTTAATCCATTTGGATTTGAGTTTTGTGCATGGTGATAGATATGGATCTATTTTCATTCTTCTACAGGTTGACAACCAGTTCTGCCAGCTCCATTTGTTGAAGATGCTTTCTTTCTTCCATTGTATACTTTTAGCTCCTTTGTCTAAAATCAGGTGTTCATAGGTTTGTGGGTTAATATCCGCTTTTCTATTTGATTCCATTGGTCGACTTCTCTGTTTTTATGCCAGTACCAAGCTGTTTTCAATACTGTAGCTCTGTAATAGAGTTTGAAGTCAGGGATGGTAATGCCTCCAGAAGTTCCTTTATTGTATAAGATTGTTTAGGCCATCCTGGGTTTTTTGTTTTTCCAAATAAGGTTGATTATTTTCCTCTCAAGGTCTGTGAAGAATTTTGTTGGTATTTTAATGGGGATTGTGTTGAACTTATAGATTGCCTTTGGTAGAATTGCCATTTTACTACATTGATCCTACCCATCCAAGAGCATGGGAGGTCTTTCCATTTTCTGGTGTCCTCTTCAATTTCTTTCTTCAATGCCTTAAAGTTCTTGTCAAATAGATCTTTCACTTCCTTGGTTAGAGTTACCCCGAGATACTTTATGCTATTTGTGGCTATCGTAAAAGGTGAAGTTTCTCTGAATTCCCTCTGCTTCTTTTGTGTATAGGAGGTCTACTGATTTTTTTTTGAGTTGATGTTGTAGCCTGCCACTTCACTGAAGGTATTTACCAGCTGTAGGAGTTCTTTGGTAGAGGTTTGGGGGTCACTAATGTACACTATCATATAATCTGCAAATAACAAATTTTGACTTCTTCCTTTCTGATTCAAATCCCTTTGATTCAGGTTTATTTTTTAAAGTATTCTACTTGGAAGAATTTAAGTAGACCTTACTTTTAAATATTCCTTCGTTTTGCACATGTCATATTTTCTTCTTTCTTGGGGGTTCTCCTAGGCATACTTAAAATGCTGGAGAGATGGTTGAAATGTTTATAATGAGGTTTATACTGTAACCTTGATTTTTTTCTGTGTGCGTAGAGCTGGGAATACCTATAACGAAGTATCAGAATTCAAGGATTTGCCCATCTGCTTGTTTTCTCTGAATTGTGTTCTAGATTTGTGAAACTTTTGTCTCTGATATGATTCTAGGCAGCAGATTGGAGAGAGAAGGAAATCTCTCCAAATGGGTATAAAAACTTAGCTTCATTTTCCCAATTTATCCCCCCCACTCTGATATTTTACTGTGCTTTACATCTTCTGCTCAGGATATGCATATTTCAGCACACTTGCTGCCTGCAGTCAGGAGACCTTGAGCCATGTGTGCTTATCTCTGGTTCTCCACTACTGTTACTGAGGCGCTCTTGGTTCTTCAGTGGAATAGCAGACCTGTTCTCATCAGCATCCTTCTGCACATTATGGTGTGCATCATTTTCTCTCTCCTTAAAATTCTTTCAATCCTATTGTCCCCAACAAATTAGTCTAAATAGTTTGCGTTTAATATTTCTTCCTCTACACTTCTATTTCTTCCTCCTGTTTTCTTTCCTTCTTCTTAGTTCACAGTGACTGAGCAGCTTCAGTTCTCTCATATCAACAAAATAGTTTTGTTAACTCTTGGACAGCTTTACCCTATATGTTTTGATCACCTTCACCTACTGTTTCTACTGCTAATTCCTCCCAGGGAAACTCTCCTCCCATGACACTTTAACTTCATGTCCTTCTTGCTATTGTTGTTTTAAAGAACACATGGGTTACAATTTGCATTACCCATATACTCCTGACTGTAGAGTCATCCACTGGACAAGTTCAACCTACCAGGGGCTACACAATTTAAAATACCTCATTCTCCATCCCTAAGATGCCATCAACCATTCCTAACTCCTTAGAGCTAGGGGTTTATGTACCCTGTATTAGGTACTTTCCTATTGATGTGAAAAAACACTATGTCCAAGGCAAGTTATAAAAGAAATGATTTGATGAAGGTCTTGTTTACAGATTCACAGTGTGAATCCATAACCATAATGATGGATAACATGTCCAGAGTCCAGCAGACATGGTACTGGAGCAGTAGCTGAAAGCAAAAATCCTACCTGTATATTGAAAGCAGAGAAAGGGAGAGACTGGGCTTGCATGGGCTTTTGAATCCTCAAAGTCCACCCACAATGACATAGCTCCACAATGAAGACAACAACTTATACTCACCGAAACAGCCTGACCAACTAGGGGCAAAGTATTCAAATATGTGAGCATTTGGAGGCCATTTTCATTCAAAACACCATAACCCCCTTTGCAGGCAATGATAGGTTGTCGATTGGTTTAATATTGAGAAGCCCTTTTTTAAATTTTTGCCTCTCTTTTCCTAGATAATCTCTGACCCTTGGGTTGGGTATGATATAAAATGTCTCATTAGTGCTGAGCATCCTACAAACACTTATTCTTCTTATTCCTATTTTTATTTATTATTTATTACTATTATTATTTTAGATATAAAATCATATTTGATTTTACTCATTGTGTGATAAACTCATTTGATCTTTGTCTCTCAATCTTGATAAGCGGCTGTAGTAACTTCCCATACTTAAACATCTGAAAAATCTGAGTATTCTCATTGTTTCTATTTTTCATGCAACATATTAAAACAGGGGTTCTCAACCATTCTAATACTGTTTATACAATCTTGTTAATTCTGTTTCTCATGTTGTGGTGAAGACAACATAAAATTATTTTCATTACTACTTCACAATTAATTTTGCTACTGTTGTTAAATGAATGTGTTTTCTAATGGTCTTAGCTGACCCTGTGAAAGGGTAATTCGACCCTCAATGATATTGTGATTCACAAGTTGAGAACCACTGTTTCAAATGGTTTTCCTTACAGAATGACTAGCAGGAGACATTCTATTATAAATGTAAATCCTCTGGGGCTTGCAGACCACATGATCTGTTTTGCAACTTCTCAATTCCATGCAGCAGCATAAAGGGAGCCACAGTCAACCAACCCACAGTTGGGCATAGCTATGTCTAATATTTATTATGACAATACCTCATGGCAGACTATATCTGAATAAGGTCAGATTTTTCTTACATGTATCCCAACAATGGCAAATTGCATATTTAGCTTATTAGGTTATATTTCCACTTTTTTCCTTTGATATTGGATCCTTCTAAAATTTACTCCAAAGTATAACATTAAAAAACAATCTCCTTACACATTTTTCCACTAAAGGAATTCAATAGCTGTTCTACTATACTGTACTTTACTAAATGCCACTCCCAAATCAGTTTGTGATAACAACTTTATTACACAGTAGAAAATTTTGTATTCTTATTCTTCCCCTTTCTCCAGGTTTTGAGTATATTAAACCAAGTGAAAACTAGGTAGCATGTTTCCTTGGACATTTGACTATAACAGGGCATTATGGCTCAGTTTATCAAATATGAATATATTACTTCTAATACTAATGCATAATAAACATTCATAAATATGCTAAACAAATAAGAAGTGGAGGAAAGTACCTTTCCACAGTCATTTCATTTCTCCTGTGCATCAGTGATGTCTTTGTCGTGTTTTAGCATACCTAGTATTGATACAACCTTCTTCTTGCTTTTGAACTTTACCTAGCCAAGAGTCATCTACTGTAACAGTCCATGGTGAATGTCTTTTATAATTTCTCAGACACCATTGTTTCACCATCTTAGAAAACAAATAAAATTTACACTCCTAAAAATGACACCCCACTAAAGCAAAGTAGATTTATTCTTAAGAGTCCAGAGAAAAGCATTGTGAGTAGATTCATGATGGGATTTTTAATTAAAAGAATACAGTCATTTCATAGTGGTACTTCTCATTAGCAAAGCAGAATTGAGATGACCATTTTCTTCTAATTGTTCTTGGTGTTTATATGAAGCGGGGGGGGGATCATTTAAGGGTTTGTTTGAATAGGTTTATATCTAATTATGCTATACTACCTCTTGCAAATTTGACAGATAAATATTATAGCTATCCCAAGGATAGACTCAATAATAAGAAAAAAACAATCTGGTAATTTGTTGTTCTTTAATTTATAGTTGAAGAGGGAAAATTCACATTTCATATTTTATGGATTCTTTCAATTGTCTTAGATTTTTTTTAAACTCTGTCATGAGTGAAATGTCTATCTCTCCCCAAAGTTGTATGACAGGGTCCTAACTTTTAGTGTAGTTTTATTTATAAGTGTAATAAGCAAGGACAAATATTGTTATGGATTGATGGAGTTATGAAGGTGGGGTCCTGATCTGACAGGATAATTGTCTAGTGAGAAATCTATAAAGATTCGTGTCATAGAAAGAAATCAGAGGATAACTGATCTGTCTCTGTGTTTGTGTCTGTCTGTCTGTCTATTTGTCTATCTATCTCTGTCTTCTACACACACACACACACACACACACACACACACATGGAAAGCTGAGAGAGGCAGAAGGGGCCCTATTGTGGAGCAAGATCTGGTGGCTAGAAATGAGCATAAAAACTACAGAGTATTTATAATTCTGCCCCACTTTTTACTCCAGTAACAAGGGAGTGGGGAAAGTGATGAGCTGCCCAATAAAAAACTTTTTCCAGTTAGTTGGGTTCTTCACTGATTGGTCATTACATTTCACCTACTTTTCATACCTTTATTAGCCAGTCATAGACCACATACCGTGATACAAATGTTGTCATACCCTCTTCATTCACAACTGACTTTCTGGTGTACTCCTGAATGCCACAAGCTTTCTCCTTCATTTTTATCACTATGTGTCCCCATCTTTCTCTTCATTGTCAATACACCTCGTTTTTAGTGATCATAGGACAAGAACCCAGAAGAAAAGAAATTCTCCAGAACAGCCATGAGAGAGGGCTAAAAGTAAAAGTTCAATCAGAGAGTCTTAGGAAAAAAATAAAACAACAAACAAAACAAACAAGCAAAATACCTCATCTAATCTTGAATTTTGAGCCTCTAGAATAAAAAGAGAATACATTTCTGTTGTTTTGTACCAGAATTAGGAATGGAAAAAATCATAATATGAAAATGCCATGCTTATGATGTGTTATCAATACCCCAATATGTAAACTCTGTCTCACCACTAGAAAGACATCATAGCAAAGCGTATGAGAAAGTTTAAAAATACATGGAAAGTTCCTCAGGAAATAAGATTCATCAAAGGGGAGGAAAGACTCAAAAACATCTACAGCCTGGCAGAATCTAAGAAAATTAGAAGGAAAAGAGGTTTGTGAGGAATTTTGATACAGAAAAAATTATCAGTAAGCTGCAACTGAAGACATGTATCTAAATGAAAGTCTTTAAGCATCATATATTAAAATGCTTAGTCAACCACAATGAATGTGTAACAGTAACATGAGATGTTAACCACAAGAGGGTGGAAACAACGAAAGTGTATATAGGAATAAACCTTTGCAGTGATTTCTCAGAAAACCTGGCAGTTCTGAACAATGAAAAGTTTATTCTGCTTTTTTTATGTTGTTGCCTAGTTGTATTATTTTATCAAAGTCATTAAAACCTCAGGATAAAGTTAGGAAGCCATTTAACCCCATGAGCTATGGCTATCATGCCATTTGATCCACTTGTCTATGTTGGGTTCTAGGACCCCCTTTCTCAGATATGTGTGTACTAGATAGAGAAGACTAGGATAGTGATGGAGAAGGGAAACCCAAACAGGGCTTCAAAGAAACACACTGTGTTTTATTCTTGTGCTTTCTTTCCAGTTGAAACACCTAGAGGTCTGCTTACTCAGGGACCATGGTCAATGAAAGTCTCACATGTCACCACATTCTGAAAGCAAGGATAGACACAATGTGCAGTAGCTGTGACTTTACTGGGGATATGGGAACAAACATCAATTCATGCCAAATATGGCACAAATGGTATACAAACAAGCAATCTCATTCAAATCTACGTTGGTGAACTCTGGAATTACTTCTGGGTGAGAGGTTAACAGAAATATCACTTAAACATTTATCCCACAATGAATAATGACTCACAGAAGCTATATACTTATATTTCCTGGTTTGTATTGTAGACAGATTGCCTGGAAAGAGAGTATAATTACCTGGCAAGGTGTATAGTTTCAGTTAAAGAGCTTATGACATCTATAATTTTCAGGAGATCCAGGGCCTTATATATTGTACTTATTTCCTCAGGCTTGTGAGTTTCACTTACTTCCTGAGAATTAAGTAGCCTCCATCTAGTAGTGAATATTTCAGTTTAGAGAAAGTCCCTTCACAAATGTAGGCTTTTCTCTGCCTGTGTCGAATGGACATATGGTGATTCTTACAGTCCTTCGACTCCACTATGTCCCCTTAACCTTGTTTCCTGCCAGAGGACTGACAAATGTATAAAAACAGAATATTTAATGAGCAATAATCTTCTGCCCATTCTTCTTATCTCATCCTTTACCAAACTTTGGCTTTCTTTCATCTATTCTTTTTTTACTACTAATATTCATAAATCATTTAAGAATGCTAATCTAAATTCTATAGTCATCGTACACTTCACATTTTTATTACATTTATTTATGCAAGTGTGTACATGTGTCATGATGAGCTTCTGGAGATTGGAGGACAAAGTGAGAGATCCCGTTTTCTCCTTCCACCATGCCATGTGGGTATCAGATATTGAACTCAAGTCTTTAAACTTGATTGAAAACTTTCTCTGCTTAGCTCTCTTGCCAGTCCCATGATTACGATCACCATAGCTCCTTTTTGAAAACTGTGAACATGAATATACATCTCAATTTTCTATCTATAGATGGAATAGTCATGCTACCTTTATGATACTTTCAATTTCTGCCTAGGTATTTTAAAATAATTTGCAATGTTTTTGATAGGCTATTATTTTGTCCATTAGCAATAACATGAGAAGAAGTACTAGGCATACTCTGATATTTTTAAAATCAAGAATCTAAGTCATTCTCCACTCTCAGAGTCACTCATTTTTGTAAGTTTCAACAGTACGTTTTGATCAGTCTTTGTGAGGCTTTATTCTTTTATTAGAAAGTAAGTGTCCCCTTACTTTCTAATGTGGATAATTACAGCTCTAACATCCCAGTCCAAATAAATATCCCATTACCCATAAAAATGCTATGTTTTGATATGTGTTTGCTTCATGTGTGCCTTTAAATGTACTTGAGTTAGCTTTTGTTTGTTGCAAGTTAGTTTGTATTTAGTCTTTTTAATTAGATCAAGAACTAAGTCATGGCAGATTAGAATCTCTTTCATGCCATAGCGGTAGTTAAGGGCTATTATAAAGACATATTGGTCAATTATGTCAAGGAGTGGTTAGGTCTGTGCATTTAATTGTATATTGCTGAGTTATAAATCTAGGCTGACACTGATAGTATTAATTTCACTGACTGTATACACAAACACACTCCCATAGCTACCACTTTGTTTGATGATAGCTGAAGCCCTAAAATCTAGTATGGGAGCTTTAAGAGGACTTCTCTACACACTTTGTTCTGGAAATATTTCATATTCTTTGTTGTGTTTTGTTTTTCTGAAGCAGAGTTTCTCCATGTGGCTCAGTCCAGTCTAAAAATCTTCCTGCCTCTTTCAAGTCCAATGATTACAAGGATATATATGTCATCACATTTGTCACTGTGTGTGTGTGTGTATGTATGTGTGTGCGTGTATATATTGTCCAATCACATTGGCCTCTTTTATGAAATGTCAGCTGAGTTTATGCTTTACCTGCATGATGGATATCCTGGAAAACCTCTTTGTAACACCAAATATTTGGTACATTAAGGAGATATATCCTTACTTAAAGACTATAGAGGAGAGTCAGAAAGATGGTTGAGTGAGTAAAAACTCCTGAGAATCAGAGTTTTGTTGCCAGAACTTGAGGTAGAAGGATTGAATTGACTCATGAGTGTTGTCCTTTGACTGACACATATGGGTAATGCTGTTTATGTGTGTGTGTGTGCATGTGTTCACACACACACACATACATCATCATCATCATCATCAAATTAAAAAACAAATGCAGCAGACATTCTCTACATTCTCAAACAGGATTATCATCTGCTTGTTGGGTAAGGAAGCTTTTAACTCACAGCTTAGGCCTCCCAGCTCTTGGAAATCTGTCTAACGCTATTCCCCAGGGAGAAGGCATCCCCTTTACTTCAGTGTTGCTCTTTTTACTCTTAACTGAAGTTGAATATTCATGACTTAATTTGGCTGTAAGTCTCTTGAAATAGGCTGCTTTATTAGAACACTTTGTTCATCAAATTTGTAGGTATTATATAGATAAAATTTGAAAAACTAAGCTAAATTTATAAACGTCAGGAAAAATATTTAACCTCAGTCTTTAAGTCAGTCTCGTCTATTTGGAATTCAGTTTCATATTATTTTAATCCATCTATCTCTCCCCCTGGCTCTTCACTGCGGCTGTCTGTCAAGTACCATCCTTTCTATCCTTCTTGAAAGAGTGCTGTCAGGTGTGTGTGTGTGTGTGTGTGTGTGTGTGTGTGTGTGTTTGTGTATGAGAGAGAGAGAGAGAGAGAGAGAGATATCATATGTAAACATGTATTGCAGGCTTATGTTCTTATGTGCCGGTCTTCCTCATCTTTCTCCACCTTTACATTTTAATTCATGTCCCACATGTCCCACACCAACCCCAAGCTTGCTGACTTGGCTAATCAATCTGACCAGCAAGCCCCAGACCAGATAGTCTAACCAGGTCATCCCCCAAATTACTCATCTAACATGGTACTAAGATCACATGCATGCCTCTCTTCTCAGTTTTGTAAAGGGTGCTCAGCATTGGTACATGCCCTTCTGACTATTGTCAAGACATTCTTTCTTTTTAAAGGTGAATCTGGTTTCCTTCATATTTGCCTCTGTACTTCTGACATACTACTTCTGTATACTACCTATTTATCCATTTGTCTGTGTTCTTCTTAGATTGTCCACAGAAGTAAATGTATCCTGGTTTCTAAGGTTCTTCATTTTTGTGACACACACTCTAAAAACACAGGTAGCCCTTAAAAATTGTTGAACTCAGGCTTGAGTGATGACTCAGCCATTAAGATCCTTTGATGTTTCTACAGAGGTCACAAGTTCAGCCCCAGTACCCATGTTGAATGACTCAGAATCACCTGAAACTCTACTTCTAGGGAATCTGCTGCCACTGGTCTGTGCTGGCACCTACACTCAGGTTCACAACACACACACACACACACACACACACACACACAACTTTAAAAAAGCCTGAAAACTATTTTAATGTCCTCAGTGTCAAGTAGTGCTGTAGGCTACTACCGCCAGTAACCTTTAAGTCACCCGCCCACTTGGGTATGACTTCTTATACTATATATGCCAATGTAAAACATGTGTCCAGCCTCTTTTCTGGCTGTAGGATTCGGTCATTATTCCCTGTTCCAGCAGATGATTGTGATCTGTGAGTCTACCCTTAAATAAATAACCTTTTATTATACTCAATTCTTTTAAAAATTAGGATTTCTTTTTTGCATTCTTCTTCAAAATAGTTACAAGATGAATTGAGAACTCTCCTGTCGAGCCATCAGTGTTTGTGTGTTTCATCTTGGTTAACACTAGGGCTCTTTTCTGAAAGTGGAGTATCACTCCCAGTCTACATGTGTCTGGGAATGTTTGAAATGTTAAAATATGGTCAATGTCTCATAGTTAATGGAAAGTCAAGACTCAAGGTTAGGTCCACCTCATTCTTCAGCTCAAATTCTAGATTTTTTGCACATTTTGCAACTGATATTGACTCTTTAGAAGAAAGAACATTCTTTCTTTAAATTTGGTTTGTACAAGTCTTTCTACTTAGTATCAAAAGCAATGAGCTAATTTCTGGCCAATTTGTCCAAAGTTAGTATCTATAATTTTATTACGTATTTTGTTGTGTCTAATAAATGCACACACTTTCAACACCTATAATGTTCCTTCCCCAAAGTACGTATTGAATGTCTTTATAATTACTGTTGATGCTTTGTTTTAATTTATTCCCAGCATCCTTTTGAAAATGGTGCCCATATTCTTCTCAATGAATCTTACTATGGTTTAATCTCTGTGCTGGGTAGCTTTATATCAACTTTACAAAATACAGTGTTATAAGAGGAAGAAACCTCAACTGAGAACTGCCTCCACAGGATTTGTTTTTAGGCACCTTCTTAATTAGTGATCAATGTGGAAGGGCTTATTCCTTTGTGGGTGGTATCACTCCTGAGACAATGGTCCTCTAAGAAAGCAGGCTGAGCAGCCCATGAGTAGCAAGTCAGTAAGAAGTATTCCTCAGCAGCCCCTGCATAAATTCCTGCCTCCAGGTTCTTACCTTTCTGAGTTTCTGCCATCACTTGATTCAGGGATGGACTGTTACATGGAAGTGTATGCAGAATAAACCTTTCCTCTTCAACTTTTTCTTGGTCATAATGATTCGACACAACAATAATAAGCCTAACTAAGACACTCTCATTCTAATTAAAATCTCTAAATAGTCTTTGAATGGAAAATAATATTGCCATGCAACTATTAATTTTTTTTCTTTCTAGGTTTTAAAAGTTTTCTCTTAGCTCAATAAAAATAATAACTCAAAATATTAGTAGATTGTCTATTCAGTTTCACAAATTTATTTAATAATTTTGAAATCCCTTTATTGCTTTATTCCTTAAATCACTAATATATATGGGCAGTAAGGTCTGTCCAAGCACAGAGTTATAATATACTATTCACCCACTTTCCCTTGTAGATTACATTTTTTATTTATATTTTTAGTATTCTTTCATTTTAATTTTATTTTATGTTTATGAGTGTTTTTGTCTGCGTGTCTGTTCACTATTCTCATGCAATGTCCTTGCAATCCAGAAAAAGTCATCAGGCCTCATAGACTGGAGTTATAAACAATTGTGAGTCACCATCTAATTGCTGGGAATTAAGTCAGGCCCTCTTCAAGAACAGGCAGTGCCCTTAATTGCTCAGCATTATCTGTAGTCCCTAGTTTCTTCTTTTTCTGTTTCAAATAGTATTTTAATTTATTTTAAAATTTCATCTGTTGTAATATATTTTGATCATGCTTGCTCCTAACACCCTCATCCCAAATTCCTCCCACCTCAATCTTATCTCCCTTCACCTTCATGTCATTTGAAACTCTTTATTTATGCATAATATATAACTGATTTTTATTAGTGCTAATGCGTGTACACTAGTGTAGAGCTATGAACTGTTAGATGAGCAATAGTCTCTTGGCCACAATCTCAGAAAAGTAACTCTCTTCTTCCCAGCATCTATCAACTGTTAATAGATCCTCAAATAGGGGTGGGATCTTTGCAACGCTTCCTTTACCCATGCTAGAAATTCAACTGGCTTGATCTTGTTCAAGTCTTGTATAAGTGATCTCATCTGCTGTGAATTCATAAATGTTACAATCTTGTTCTACCAGAAGATAGAATTTCAGAGCTCTCTTTCTCATCGTCCAGCCCTTATATTCCTTCCATATTCTCTTCTTTCCTATACATTTTGTACATGTGATGAGGCATTTACTTATTATCTGTTTTCGCTTGTTTACTGTGGTTCTACGGATTGAATTAATGCTTTTAAATGAGATAGTCACGTACTCTGCCACTGAGCTACCTTTCCAGTGCTCTTTACTGACACAATGATTTTCAAAATGATTTTTAATGTTTCAAAATGTGGTGATCTGAATGTAAATGTCCCCCTTAGGCTCATACATTTAAATGCTGAGTAAGCCCAGTGTTTTTCTCTGCCTATAGATCAGGATGTAAAGGCCTGGGCTACTGCTCCAGGGCCATGAGTGCTGTCATGTTCTCTGCCTTGATGATAAAGGACTAACCTCTGAAACTGTAACCAAAACCCCAATTAAATGCTTTGTTAATAAGAGTTACCTTGGCCTTGGTGTTTCTTTGCACCAGTAGAATAATGACTAAGACACCAAATGGCATAAGATATTTTGTTACATAATAAGTTATTTTGTGCTTCATGTTTTAAGTGACATAATGTTTATACATATCAATGAGGTACAATGTGAAACCTTTATTCAAATTTAATCAATAATCAATTGAGAATGATCAGCTGTCTTCTGTGTAAAATTTGTATTTTTTTCTCATGATAAAGACATTCAAGTCCCTCTGTTTATGCTTATTGGGATATGTAATAGATTATAAATTGTTTACTCCACTGTGTCGTGCATCATACATAACTACAGTATAATAGTGAAACAAGCCAGGTGCTAAGGTAAATTATGATTGCAGGGTTTTGCTGCTTTATCACCTGTCTTATGAAGATGATAAAAGTCAGGAACACACAATCAAGATACAGAAGTAGTCTATCACCGTAAATACCACATGTATATCCTTTCTGCTGTAGATGTACCCTGAGGTACTGCTTCCCATCCTTGCATATTTACCCCTCCTGGATGACTTCACTGCTTTTATTTTTAATTATTCTATGTGTCATAATACCTCACTCTGGTCTTGGTGTGCATCCCCTAACGGTACTGCCAAAGGAAGGACATTTCACAACATGCTTTTTTCCCCAATTCTCTTCAGTGAAATGTCCCTTCAAGTTTTCAGGATTTTTTAATTAGTCACTTTAATTCATCTTTTACCTCCAATGGGGAATGTTGCTTGTTTAAATCTCTAAAGTATTATTACAGTTTAAGATTTATAAACATTTCCTTCTAGTCTATATGTTACCATTTTATTCTTTCTCTGTCCAGAGGCTTTAGTAATGAAAAATAAAAACCTAAGATAAAAATTAAAAGAATTTTCTTAACATTTTGTATTGTCTTCTAAATCTTAGGTTTACAAACTCTTTACCTAAGTCACAGACTCAAGAATTCCCTTCAATATTTTCAAAATATATCATTGCTTTTGTGTTTCATATTTACATTTTTGGTTCATTAGGTACAAAATTTTGATAAATGTGGGTTTAGGTACTGATTAACATTTTTAGTTATTGGTCTAATGCTGCTTCAGTATAATTTGTCAGCAAGATGTTTTGATTCCTACACTATTGCTTTGACAGCTTTGTCAAAAATCAGTTGCCTATGCTTTCTTTGGTCTTTAGTTGAGTTTTTTTTTATGCTTCATTTCTCCTTATGTCTACTGCTTACTCAGTATTGGGGGGGGGTGATTATTTTAGAGACATACTATTTTCTTCCTACTTGGGACAATTTCTCACTATGTTGTATAGACTGGCAGCACACTAAGAGTCCATAGCTTTACATTCTGTGCTGGAATAACAGATGAACACACTACGTCTCACATTACTGCAGTTATGGTGCATTTTAAAACTACATAAATGATTAACTTATGTTGTTCATTATTTTTAATCAATAATTTTCTTATACTGGGGTCCAGAGCCGGGCCTTTGCACACTTTAGACTTAAGTGAACACTCCACTGCCTATATACATACATACAGCCTACATTTTATTATACTTTCCAGAAAACTACAAAAAGCCCTTTCTTTTCGATGTGACAAAGGCCAAGAAAAGTTGCTGAAGGAAGGGAGGGTCTCCCTTGGCTCATTGAAGTTATCTCTTCTTTTCTAAACCCATCCATAGTTTTATAGAAATATCACAAATTTATCATTTATAATATTTTTATTTATATGTAACGAATGGTTGGGATGGGATTTTTATCAAAATTTTGTTGAATGTGCACAATAGTTTAGATAGAACAGATACATTTACTGGGCTAAGCGAGAATGTGAGCACAAGAAATCTCCCTTTTCATTGGAATATTTTCTGATTTTAGCATTTTTTTAATTCATTCTACATGAGTCTTAGTAGATACATGCCTATGCACTGCTTTCTTGAGAAGCTGCATCTGGTATTGTGTTTTTCTGCTTTACAGGCAGCATGTAGACTTTTTAAAAGTCTATTGTAAATTGGGACCTGTTTAAGTTCATTTATTAGTTTTAGGAAAGTGTATTTTGGTATAATCTTATTCTTAATACTTTCTACAAAAGCTGTCAAACCATCTGCAATGAAGAATTTTTGATCCCTTTTTGAGCTATTTCCATTAGTTCCTGTTGTTATCATACTGTGGTGACTGGGTTTTCTAATTCATGCCGAATAGTTCTGATGAGAGCAAGTATCCTTCCCTATACCCAGTCTTATAGAAAGATTAGAATATTTTATCACAAATTAGGAGGTCATCTGTAGATACTTTGTATCCTTTGAAAAAAATGCTACTAATTTGAAGTTGCCTGTTAATGCTATTTTTCTATTGTTAATGTTTATTGAAATATGCCAAAGGCTTGTTCTGTATTAATTGATAATATTTTCTCTTGTTTTGCTTAAGTGTGATATAAACAACATAATTTTTTAAAACAATTCTTGAGATAACTTGGTAATTTTTTTCTAACACAAAATCTCAAAGGCAGATGGAAAGACAGTTTTTATTCATGCCTTTATTTTCTATGGTTTCTTCTTCTTTCTGTGTCCTGTGATTCATTCTTTGATGGCTAATAATTTTCTCTTCGCTTAGAGAATTTTCTGCAGCCATTATTTTAGTGTATAATATTTCCCAAAAGTTTTATTTTATTTTTTTTTCTCTCTCATTTTTCTTCATATGAGTATGGTTCCTATTTTTTTTTTAATTCCTGGAAGCTTCCTGACAGATAGAGACTCTGGGAATAATCCTTTCTCTTTAGTGTTTAAAGATGCTGTGACACTTTCTGTCTTGAAGTTTTCTAATGAGGTATTGACAATCATTTGAGATTTACTTTCTCATTCTGATATGTCATTTCTCTCTGTCTCCTTTTTAAATGTTTTTCTTTAGTTTAGAGCTGCTTACTATTCTAGGTGTAGCTGTGATAATATGTACAATTATATGCAATTTTCTTAATTACTCACGTATTTGATGTGACATAATGTCTGACAAAACTTACTTAAGGAATAGAGCTCATAACGCAAGGGGATGTGGGTCACCATGATATGGAAGTTGTGGTAACCTGAACGTGAGGCACCTGCACGCATTGCATTGGTAATCAGGAATCAAAGAAAGATAAAGACCACTAATATGATGGGTACTTCTCTCTGCTACTTACTTAGCCTGAGACCCTAGCCCATGGAATGAAGCTGCACACATTCAGGATAAGTCTTCATTAGTTATAGACACACTCAGAAGTGTGTCTCCTATTTAATTTCAAATTTGTTCAAATTGATGATAAAAATCATTTGTTACAATGGTATATGCAGTGTACAGTGCATACCCACCCACCCACATGTGTTTGTGTAACCAAAGCAATCTAGTGTCACTATTTTCTCTAAAAGTGATATCATCTATTATATTATAACATAGTAGCATTGTGTAGCCTTTATATTTAAGAATTTATCATACATGATTTATACTTTATTTAATATGGTACTAATTTTAACAAGAAGGTTAGAGACAAGCCCAGTTGTTGGTTCTTGACTTCCATCTTGCTAGAAACAGGGTGTCTTTGTTGCTCTCCTCTGAGTACAGTGGATTAGGTGACCCACTATCTTCCATAGATTCTCCTGTGTGTGCTTTCTTCTTCTCATCGTACCACATAGGTCCTGCGCCTCTTGATGTGTGGCTCAGCATTCAGCTTGTTTGTTGGGTTGTTTGAAGGTTCAAATTATGGTCCACACATGTACTTCAGAAGTGTTTCGTACATTGGAGGCACCTTACCTGACCCTCTTCTTTAAGATAGCTTTTATTTTCACTGAGTTTTTTATTTTTGAAATTCATACTACATGTACTCATAGCTAGACAATGGGACGAATTTTATGATAGATAATTTAAAATCCTTATAAGACATTCATTTTTAAAAGAATTTTATTAATTTTTGAAAAATCTCAAATAGTGTACTTAGATGATTATCATCCCCTTCCCGCATGACTTGTATATCCACTCTCACCTTCCTAATCCCACAATTCGGGATTTTCTTCTCTTTTGTTTTCCCTGAACCCAGCTTGTGTTGTACAGGGACCCTCAGAGTGAGGCCTGTCCAACATTCACAGCATTATGTAAAGCCAATATCCCTGCTTCCGAAGTTATGAATGCCAACAGTTCTTCTCCTAGAGGTGGAGGTCCATGCCCCTTTCCTGAGACTGGCATTGTGTCTGACTTGATCTTACACTGGTCTTGTGCATGCTGTCACAATCTCTTTGACCTTTCATCTCTGCATAAATTTGTTTAGTTGATGTAATCTACCACTTCTGGCTCTTACAATATTTTCACCCCTTTCCTTGACAATGATGTGGGATTCCCCTCTGTATGCTATGAATATTATTGGTTAATAAAGAAATTGCTTTAGCCTGTAATAGGGCAAGAGTAGAGCTAGGCGGGGAAAACTAAACTGAATGCTGGGAGAAGGGAGGCAGAGTTTAGAGATGTCATGTAGCCACTAGATGTGAAAGAAAAGAGTTGTCAGCTTGAACCTTGCCTGTAGGCCATGAGCATCAAGGTAAAATATAAAATAATGGAAATTAGATCATTCTAGATGTGAAAACTAGCTAGCAATACACTTAAGCTATTGACGAAACAGTACTGCAAATAATATAGTTTCTGTATGATTATTTTGGGATTCTGGGAACAAACAAGTGACCTCTGACAAGAAGAGATTTTAATTTGAAGAATTTCAGCTTATCTTGATTATATATTGCATTATACCTAAAAAAGTCATCACTAAGCTCAACACCCTCTATATTTTTTAGTATGTTATCTTCTGCTACTTTTATACTTAAGGTTATGTTTGATCTTTCAGAAAAATTTTCTAAAATACTTAGCGTGTCATTCATTTCCCAAACTATCATGCATTCCCACTTAGGTGAAGGTCAGGTAACATCAACTCTTGTTTTGTGCATTCAATACCACACTATCCTTATTATGCTCACAATTTTCTCAGAATGTCGTAGCATTACATAGAGTCATTCTTTCAATATTATTCTTCAATATTGTACTAGTTATTCTCTGGTAGTTGACTCCATATATGCTTATTACAAGAATCTGTTTGTTGATATCACCATCATTTTAGAATTTCAGTGAGGATCAAGTTTGCTCCACAGATGAAGTAAGAACTTGTATTGTTCTATTGAGAATCAAAGCATCTCTCATCCCATTATGCTTCTTGTCACATCAAAGTTTTACAGTGTTTCACTTATCTTGAACTTTCAGGGTTAGGGTTATTTCAGTACTTAAAAGAAACTGAGTTTCTATATTAAAGTTATTAAAAGCATAGTGTTCTACTGTATATTCATACACATATACATAGTTTCCCATATCCTAAACCCAGCAATTTTCAAGGAAAAATATTTGTTTAGTAGTATTCATAATTGCCATGGACTATAAACAGCCTAGATGTCTCTTAACTAAAAAAATGGATAATAATAATGTGGTACATTTATACAAAAGAGTATTACTCAGAAAATAAAAAAATGACATCACAATTTTTTTTTGGTTTTTCGAGACAGGGTTTTCCTGTAGTTTCTAGAGCCTGTCCAGAAACTAGCTCTTGTAGACCAGGCTGGCCTCAAACTCAGAGATCTGCCTGCCTCTGCCTTCCAAGTGCTGGGATTAAAGGTGTGCGCCACCACCGCCTGGCTCATCACAATTTTTTTTTTTAAGAAAAGGGTGAAACTGAAAAAAGTCATCCTGAGTGAAGCAATCTAGACCCAGGAAGACAAACATGTTATGTAATTATTTATAAGTGGACATTATTAAGTAAAGGGTAATCATGCTACCATCTACAGACTCAAGGAATCCAGGTAACAAGGAGAGCACAAGGGGGGAAGTGGATCTCTCTGGGAAGGAGAAATAAATAGATTTTGTGGGGTGGGCTTAGGGTGGATTGGGATGGTAGCAGGAGGGACCAGAAAAGAGGGGAGGGGATGGAGAGGTAGAGAATGGGGAGAGATGACTGGAATTTGGGAGCATTTGGAGGAATGATGTGGAGAAATAGTTCAGTGAAAACTACCTAGAATCTATGTAAAGAATAAAATAATATAATGGTATTCTGTTAATATACAATTAATATTATTCAGAATATATTTGGTAAATCTTTGTCATCTAAATTACATCATCTTATTACAATGCCAAAGTTTTTATGAATTATTTCCTAGACCACGTATATAAACAAAATTTCCAAATAATAATTTTTTCAAGTTTTGTGAAATGATTTGCATCATAGTGTCTTAGCTGTATCTATCCTTAATACTTTCCCTTAAAGTATTCCAAATGCACATATTGGACAAATACCTAATTCTGACATTTTTGAATTGCTTGGAATTTTTTTCCAACTTTTTAATCTCAAAATCTTAGTCAAATAACAAGAACAGAGGGCGATGGGAAGAATACTAGGATAATTTCAAACTCTCAGCCAAATGACAAGAGCAGGAGATGGGAAGAAGAACTAGGAGTGAAAAATTGCAGCTCACTTGGAGCACTTAGGTGGTTTGTCACTTGCAGGCTCAGGGTCCTGAACATGGCAATGAATTCGGTAAAGCATTTCCATTATGAGTGCTATGCATGAAGAACAAATAGACCCATTAATCCTAAAATATTGTGTAGAAGGCTGAGCTGTGAAGAACTAGAAACAGAGGGAAAGCTTCTTATATCACTGAACAAAAATATAAAAGAAGAATCTAAACAGAACATATATACATGGTTGGATTTTACACTTTTAAAAGTATTCTAAGTATTATTTTTATAACAGAATCTCAATATGTAGTCCTGACTGGTTGGTACACAGGACTTGCCTAGATATCTCTAAGTGCTGAAATTAAAAACATGTACCATGTTAAGCAACTATGGGAAAACAACAGTTTGTGTTCTTTGTAAAGCTATAGATTTGTTTTATCTCACATGTATTGTGTGTACCTCATTAATCTTAAGAAGCTGGTACATTTTCATATGGATATTATGTTATTAAAAAAATCTCCAATCCACTTCTGTACATCTGCTTGGTACAATGTCAAAGGACACTATTCAGTATCATTAACAAAAAAAAACACTTTAATCTACTGCTTCATGGCATGCTTCTCAATATCATTTGGTCATCATGTCTGTACTGTGCTACAGCAAAATTTCAAAGAGGAGGTTTAAACTGGGCAATGTCAAAACAACCTTTATGTTATAGACTTGCTTGCAGCAATAGAACTGTTTGAAGTCTGGAAAGTCATTTCAGTGGCCACTAATCTCATGTGGCTAATGAGAATCCAAGATATTTAAAGTTTCATGAGGAATTAAATTAAATTAAATTTAGAATTATTTTTATTTTTAAGTACTGGTGTTTCACATGTCAATTACCAGTAAAATAGAGACACAATATTGTTCAGCTGTAAAGGGGCTATTGGGAAAATGTTCTTAGAACTGGACTTATCCCTGTGATGGCTTCCAAGTCACTGACCACATTCTTGAAGTACCTTACCTGTTTCCAAATTTATGACAAAGTGGGAGGTAAATTCAGGTGCCAATACTCACAAATTTTTAATTAGATTATAACATTTATATATTCAGATTTTTGTCTGTCCCTCTTGCCAGCTCTCAAATAACCACATGGAGACTTCTTATTATAATTAGGGAAGCTTGGCTGATAGCTTAGGCTTGTTTCTAACAAGCTCTTATAACTTAAAGTAACCCATTTTTATCAATCTAATTTTTGTCTCATGACTTTTATCCTATACTACCTTTTATCCTATACTACCTATGCTGATTCCTCTCTGTTTAGCTACTGACGCTGCCTTTATTCTTCCAAAAGTCTTCTGTGTCTTTCTGTTCCACCTATATCTTCCATCTATTTAACTTTTTATTAAACCAATAAGAAGGCAACTTGGCAAAGAGACATCTTCACAGTGATCATAAAGACTATTCCACATAACATCTTCACTGAGACTCATCTGCTAAGTGTAGTAAAATACACGGTTTTGTCAATTGTAAATGTTTATATCTGAATAATACACATTTGAACACAAGAGAAGTTGGGTAGATAAACCAGGAGTAGAAAAATACAAAGAAGATATCTAATTTAGCTAACAATATGAAGAGTGTTTAGTAGTATATAAGATTAGTGTGAATGAGCATCCTCATGCTCAACTATGTTCGTAGAAACATTCTGATTATTTCTCATAATCAGAATGTGGAAATAACCTAAACACCCCTTAACTGAAGAATAGATAAGGAAAATGTAGTATTTACACAATGGAGTATTTCATAGTGGAAAAAAATTAAGGATATCTTGAAATTTGCGGGTAAATGGATGGACCCAGAGTGATCTTGAGTGAATAACCCAGATCCAGAAAGTCAAATATAATATTTATTTGCTCATATGTGGCTTATAGACCAAAGCAAAGAAAATCCAGACTATAATTCACAATCCCAGAGAACCTAGACAACAAAGAGGACCCTATGAAAGACAGATATGTATCTAATCTACATGATAAGTAGAAAAAGATATGATCTCCTGAGTAAATCGGTAGCATGGGGATCATGGAAAAGGGTAGAAAAGTGAGGGGAGAGAAAGGAGGGGAGCATAGACAAATATATAACTCAAGAAAAAAATAAAACTGAAAGAAAAGATTAATGTGCCTCGTCCTGGCCAGATTGATCAGCAGGTAAAGGTGCTCACTGCCAATCCTAACCACCTCCAGTTTGAGTTTACTAAACCCACATGTTAGAAGGAAATGTTGATTCTCTGAAGTTGGTCTCTAAATGTTTAGATGATTACTATGGCATGGTTGCGCGCGCGCGCGCACACACACACACACACACACACACACATACACACAAAGAAATAAATAAAATGTAATAAGGATCAGAGAGCCTAACCTTACAAACCAGTTAATAGAACTGTTCATCCTACTTTGTGGTTGATCTTGGTAGATTCTTGGACATCAGCAAGGGCTGGATTTTATCCTATAAAATTCTAAAAACATATTTGATGAGATTTGGATGCTCATTTTAAGTCCTAGGAGTTACTTAAAAACAACAGCAATGTGGAATTTGATATTGACTAATGGTTAAATAGTCCACATAAGTCTTTCCATTTCTTCCCACTACAGAGGGCCACAAACTTAAGTGAGTATAAATATTAATCTTTGGTTTCATAAAATCATTGCTACCTTTCCTGGAGGAAGCAAGCATGTATTCCACTTTAGATAAACACTGGAAACTATTTTGAAATAAGGTGTTTATAATAACTCTTTATTATTTTATTTCCTACCTCAGAAAACATAGTTGGGACTTTCAGTGATTTTAAGTCCGATAACATACTACCTAATACACTTGGAAGTTTCATTTACAAACTTTTATTTTGCCTCTGGTTATTATAGCTTCATTGTCAACTGATCATGATGTAGAATCCCCTGGAAGACAATCTCTGGGTGTATCTGTGAGGACGTTTCTAGATTGCATTATTTGCAGTGAGTCAATCTACTCTAATTGTGAGTGACTGCAGTCCATAGACTGAGGTCCTAAACTGAACAAGATGGAGACAATATGCTTAGTGCTAGAACTCATCATTCTATGCTACTAGAATAGGATGCATCATTGCCAGGTACCCCCTACTGCTATGAACATGCATTTCCTGGCATGATGGACTGTATCCATTTACATTGTGAAACAAAATATCTTTCTACTCATCTTAAATTATCAACTTAACATGAACCAGAATCATCTGAGATATAAAAAGACGGCATTGAGAAATTGTTCAGACCACACTGACCTATGAGCATGTCATTAGGGGATTGTTTTATTTATGAATTGATGTGGGAGTGTTCAGTCCACTGTGGGTGGCATGATTCCTAGGCAGTTATTTCTGGGCTCCATAAAAAAGCTTGCTAAGCCTCTGAGTGGGTGAGTTTGGAGGTAACACCTGCTTTGTTCCTTACATATGTTATTGGGTTTAAGTGAATACCTTGGTGGAGATACTGCTTTGTGGAATAGCAAGCAGTCACACTTCCTTCTTCTTGCTTTGAGTTCCTGCTTTGATTTCCCTCAGTGATGGATTGTGACCAGGAAGTATAAGCCAAATAAACCCTTTCTTCCCCAAGTAGTTTTGGTCATTGTTTTTCACAACGAAATGAAAGTAAAATCATGAATAAATCTCTCCAAACATTATTTTTACTACTCTGGAATTGTTCTTGTTGTTTTAATTTATGTGTATGTACTCTATTACATCATTCCCCAACTCCATACATTTTCTTTCAATACACATAAACATAGTTTATTATTAATAAGCATCATTAAACAAAACAAAACAAATTCAATGAGTATAATTTCAATTGTTCCTTATATTTTATCATTGGGCAGATTTATAGAAATTTATAATTAATATTAGTATTTAATTTGTCATTCCCATCCTTCACCCCCTTCTAAGCCCTTCATTTCAAAATTATACTCATTCATTCATGTCTCCTTTTTGTGTGTGATCCACAGGGTTTAATTAGATTTCTTGTCTAGATGGGTGGGAGGTGAGTTATTGAAGCATGAACAGATTAGTCATGGCTACACCACTGGAGAGCATGGTATTCTTTTCACAACAACTGTTCCTTGCCAATAGTTATTTTAAAAAATAAAATTTTAATGTGTTAAGATGCATAATAAAATGCAACATTTAACCACTATTAAGCATGCAATCCAGTACTATTAGCTTTTAGAAAATAAAGTTTCAGGGAAAATCTTTATTCTCTGAGAGCTCTCTTTATCTCTATCACCTCGTAAGAAGCATGTTATGGTTTAAACCATCTCCAATGGCGATCATAGTGATATGCACAGATTTCAATCATTGTTATGCCTGTGTTGTCAGCTATCTCACACAAAATAAGCATATATAAATATTATGATCTGCTTTTTATTTTTTTCTTTAGTTGGGAAATTAGCCTTTCAAACACAGATCTGTAAACTATGGATAAAGAACTTTACTGTCTGTTCTATACACCACACACACACACACACACACAATGTTTTTAGGTAGCTGGATCTATAGAACAGTTAAATTTGAGAATCCTCTGTCATTAAGCATTATGGTTGGCTGCTACTCCTGTGACTTTTACTCCTGATAGCTCTTATGGATAGCTGTGAGAAGGTGTGGATACTGAAATTCTATCCTCCAGAAATTCATAATGGGTCTGAGTAAAGACCCAGGAATGGGTATTTCTTTTAAAAGCTACACAGGTGTTCTAGTGTACTTCCTCATGGTGAGATAAAACTATCTGTCCAAAAACAAACCGAGGTCACAGTTCATTACTGGGAGGGGTCTGAGTAGCAACTCAATAGGAAGTTGAAGCACAAAGTATGGTGGAATGTTGCTTGATAAGACTCTTACTTAGCTAGTGTTCTTATTCATCCCAAAACAACTTATCCAGCAGTAGTGCTGCCCACAGTGGACTGGACCCTCTAAATGGATAAGTGATAAGACAATCCCACAAAGAACTGCACCAAGCTGATTTGATCTAGAAAATTGTTCTATTGAGGCTTCGCTATTACATGAGCTGTGTCAACTTGACAATTTCAGCTATCTAGAATAACAAGGGATGCTATCTTACCTAAGATTAAAAATTTCAGCTAAGAATTAATTTGAATGTTTCTATAAATTTGAACAGTGTGTAAAATAATAGATCTCAACATAAGAGCCATTATATTAAATGTAGTTGAATATCCTTTTGGATTTTATCTCTTAAAATGAAATCAACCAAGACCATATTTTTTTCACAGCTGTAGACACACATTCTGCCCAAAGCCACCCTGAAACTACAGTCACAGATTATTTGAAATCATTACTATCATTTGGTTTTGTGAACAGAGGAGAGAAAGCATCTTTTATAAGATGTTAAGCCAAGCCCTTTAACTGGGCTATTTTCATGCTTGAGTAGCTTATCAATTGAGGGTTCATTGTAGGAACAGCACAGACTAGAAGGAATACAGGATGGTTTCCAGAAGCAGGTCCTGGGTGCCTTTTATGTGACCTGGTTTTTCATGACCCACTTCAGTGTATCCATTATATTGACAGAACCATCCAGTGTCTAGCATGCATTTGGAAAGAAAATTGTCTGGAACTAATAGATAAATTTGTCAGGATTGTAGCAGTTAAGTTTCATGATTATGAGCTGTCCTTTTAGGTTTTGATATATCTAATGGTTTCTTAGTAGAATTACTGTTAAGTGAAGACACTGAAATTTTGCAACAAATCTGTACGAAGACAGCGAGAAACAGAGTAGAGAATGTCAGCTGTCTAAACGATAAACAAGTAGAGAAACAAGAGTGAACAATAAATTTTTCCTAACGAATTCTCAACAACAACATTTGAAAAGTTTTCTATTACATATTTAAAATGGCACCTTAGTGAACAAAAAAGAGCAGAAAAATAGGATTCCACTGGGGGTAGGTGTTGTGGCCTGTTGTGTGATCCAGTATCCTGGGAGGCAGGGGATGAGGAGGCTGGGAGGCAGGTGGTAAGGAGACGTGGAGGCAACAACATAGACTCTGGAAGATTCCAGTGCAGACGCTCTTTATTGTAAAAGGGTTGTGGGTTTTTTATAGGGTTAGGGGAATTAAGCTGCTGCAGGAATGCCTCTGATTGGCTTCTCTTGTGCTAGCAATTGAAATCGGCGTGTTGTGATTGGCTAGGAGCCTGTGCTATTGGTTACTGTGCTTCTGGTCTGCTGACAGGCTGTCTTGGACAATTTTGCTTATTCATGGTCAGTTTGCTTTTTTCTGCCCTGCCTCATCTCACCTGATTGATTGATTGATTGATTGATTGATTCATTCATTCATTCATTCATTCATTGATTCATTCATTCATCTCTTGGGAAGGTGACCTAGTGGGAGTTATCAATTTTTATACCTCCACCTCTGGAACCCCCCAACATTTTGGGTAGGGCCAAATAGGATGTACTTGCTTTTCAACAGCATTGGTTACAATAATCAAAAATTCAGGAAATGGCATTGGGGTCCACGTTGACAGGGAAGACGAAATGATTGGTACAGAGAAATGATTGTTGGTAAGAGGTAATTGCAGGTCATGCTGAGGAGGGAGATTTAGGGACAGGTAGCCACAGGCCTGGTTCCAACCTCCAAAGGGGCTGATAATCTTCCCAAGGATAGACAGATTCAGTGGGGGTGAGGTATCTTAGGGAACAAGGAACCGGAAGGCTTATGTGGGACTCTTTCGCATCCCCTGTTGAAAATTCAGGATACAGCAGAGGGGCCTCCAGTGAGATGAAGGACATCTTTTGCTCCAGTTTGCCCATGAGGAAACGGTCAAGCTAGTGGAAGTAGCTTCTGTATTAGGAGAATAACGTTACAGTCCCGGAAGGGAAAGAGGATTCAACCACAGTCGAATAGCCAAAGTCTTCCTGTGAATTAAGAGACCAGCCACCGCTCTGAAGGCTCCAAACTGCTGGTTACACAACCAGATTTTCAAGGGATACAAGCAGAGAGAAAAGGTTCAAAAGTCCACACTCCAAAGAACGGTCAAGGCTCCCTGTAAAGCTAGAGGGCCTCAGACAATCCCAGAGAGTGGTCCTGGCTCAAAGCCGTCAGTTGCTCTCAGGCCAGGAGGGAGTCCCTGGGAGTACAAGGATAGAGGGGAAAGCTAAAGACGTATTCATGCACCAAGTGCACTGCTTGTAGTGAGAGACTTCCATGGCTCCTTAGGCCATGATCATATGTTCACACAGTGTCTCCGGACGAAAAGAACTGGTCAGAGGGTCCTTTATTGGTTCTATCTTTTGGGTGGTCAGTCCTTATATGGAGGTACCAGGACAAACCAAGTCACCATAGAGAATTCCTAACCAAGAAGACAAACGGAAAAGCAAGGAAATACCAACGTTGGCAAGGAAAGAAAGCCCCAACTTACCGAGGGCTAAGAAAACAAAAACAGTGGTCAACTCATAGAAAACAGTCGAAGTTGTTAGATGGTGTCAGCAGTAGGGGCAGTAAGCAAGAAAAAAAAAAAATGTCCAAAAGAGGGTAAAGAGAACCCAAAATGCAAGCAAAATGAAAAGGTACATCCATGCTGGATGCCAGTTTGTTGCTGCCTGTTGTGCCATTCCCTTTCCAGGGTGGCAGGGGGGTGAGGAGATGCAGAGGCAACAACACAGACTCTTGAAGATTCCAATGAAGAAGCTTTTTCTGTAAAAAGATGGAAGTTTTATGGAGTTAAGGAAATTAAACAGCTGAAGGATCGCCTCTGATTGGCTTCTTATGCTGGCAATCAAAGTTGGCGTTGTGATTGACTAGACGTGTGGGTCTGCTGACAGGCTGTCTTGGCCAATTTTGCTTATTCATTGTTTGCTTTTTTTTCTGCCCTGCCTCAGAACACCCTCTCCTGGGTATCTCCTGGCTATCACACTCAGCTGTACTTACCTAGCCAAGAACCATAAAGACCAAGTCAGTTTTATCTCAGAATAGGTGGACCAGATGACCTTCAGATCCACCCCTTATGAAGGAGTCATTGACACTTCACAGATTGTCCACTCTAGCAGATGGACTTATACCCATGAATTTATGGGCAGCATTAAAGGCATTTAGTGAGTTATCAAAAATTTTAAAAGATGTTAGGAAAAGTTATGTTGTGGAGAAGATAGGTGGAAATTTAAAGAGTAAGGGAATAGATATTATATCTCAGTTTATACATGTAGTAAACTCTCAAAAATATTTTCTAAAAGCCAAATAAAATTTTATAGTCATTGTTTATAACTCCCCATATTATCATCTGTAATATGTGAATGTTTGCAGGTTGATTTGAACACTGTTTAGCTTAATGTCTTTCTTTCTCACATTACACCAAATTCCAAAAGATAGGGGCTCCCAACACATGAGCCTCTCAATCCTTCCCAGAAAGAGTGTATAAATGCCAGCCATGTAGATGAGAAACCGACTTCCATAAGGTCCAGAGAACAATTATTTGAAGCTTACGGGAAATAGTAGATGAACATGCTCTTATTTATAAATTAAAATATTAACAAATTAAATTAAAATGTGAAGTATCTAAAAATTTAGAGCCACTCTTACCTTGAGGGGCATATGGTTGAGGACCAGATGTAGTTCATAGCATATAGCTTCTCCATCCAAATTCATAATCAAGTAGTTCTTAATTAAATTTCTATGGTCCCTGCAGGTTTTTTTTTAATTTCCTATTTAGTGATAGAGCGAAGAGTCATCAGCTGGGTAGATAATAGAGAAGCATACAATTTTTGTGTACAAGCATATAGGCGCATGTGTGAATGTGGGGAAGTCTGTGTGGGGACGTCTGTATGTGTGAATGGTTTATCCGCCAAATATCACTTCCAAAAAAATACAAGTAAGGTCTACATTTAAATTTGTCAAATACAATTGATGCAGCCCACTTGATTTTAATTTTTTGCAAAGTCCTAAATAATTGTAAAGCATCAGCATGCTCTAATCAATACTTACCTTAGTGTAAGTACTAAAAGTTCTCATACTTGAATTTACAGTGGCAATTTTTTTATTTGCATATCTTTCTTTTTTAGAAACATCAAGAAGAATATTGACAAAATGACCATGACAAACTATAAATAAGTCTTATTCATATCTTACACACACATGCAGACACATACACATTACACATACATAAGCAATAAAATAATTCTTCATAGAATGTATTCACTATAAACCCATCATTCCCTAGCCACATCGCTCATTGGTCCACCTACTGAGTGTCATTATTATCATAACGGCAGTGTCAGTAAGGTGAGGTGTCTGATTATGTTTTGTTCACATTTTCCTCAACTAATATTTATAAATTATTCCATTATACAAGTGAATAAATAATGAATCAGAGAATAAAACCAAGTATCATAAATAAAAATAGAAAGCAGAATTCCTAAAGTCTTTTAATTAGCCAGTAGTGGGATTGATACTTCTCAATCATTTTATCCTTCTTACTATTTAAGTTATAGAAGACTGTCTAATAGCCAGTTATATACCAGCCTCTTCTCAGCACCTTTGAGTGATCTGAATGTTATTTCTTCACTTAGAATAATTGTCATTTTAAGTCGTTTTTTAAATTTCTGATTGTGATTGCTAAGTTATAATTTGTTATTAAACAACAAGGGTTTCTTGTTTATTTTTAGCAGTCTGTCCAGTGGTATTTAACAGTGTCATGCTTTTATGTGCTTCAAAACAAATTTTGGAAATTAATCATTGATATTGCACTAGTAATTAGAGATTATAAACTGATGGGATGGTATATTTTTAGTATATGTCTTGAGTGATTGCAAACTCTGCATCTGATTAGTATATGTGGAAAATAAAATAAAGTAGGTATGGGCAACTCAATCGGGCAACACTTTGTATGTGCTGATGAGCAGTGTGGGATTTAATGTGTGGCTTGAAGATAGAAGAGCATAGCCCTCTTCTCTTTCAGTGCATTTCCCATGAGAAATGTAATTAGACAATGAATAAGAACAGAAAGGATGCCCTGGTTATAAAGAATAAACTGCAATGCAAGATGAGTAGTTTTCATTTTTGCAACATGGCATTTGATATGAGAAGTACTCTGAATGGTGACCCTCATAGGTGATTTGTAAGTAGAAATTTGAGCACTGTCAGCAAAACATCCAGGTATTTGTGACTTTGGTTCTTCAGTAGCAAACTCCGACAGTGTAGTGTGGAGCTGCGGGCAGGCCTGCTTTTTGTCCCGCCCTGCTCCTGGTCGCCGGGCTAGCTTAAAACCCGAAATAACATCACACAAATTGTATTCTTTTAAACACTGCCGGGCCCATTAATTCCAGCCTCTTACTCACGTCTTGACTAACCCATATCTAATAATCTGTGTAACACCACGAAGTGGTGCCTTACCAGGAAGTTTCTAGCTTACGTCCATCTTGGGCTGGAGCTTTATTGCGTCTCCCTCTCTGAGCAGAGGCATGGCAGTCTGTCTAACTTAGGAGAGGCGTGGCATCTGACTGAGCCATCTACCTCACTTCCTTCTTCCTGTTCTGTCTACTCCGCCCACCTAAGGGCTGGCCAATCAAATGGGCCAGGCAGTTTCTTTATTAGCCAATGAGAGTCCTCCATTACGACAGGGTGAGCATTCAAGCCACTGAAGGACCCTAGAGCTAAATAGGAAAGGTTGAATGATCTGAAAACCATTTTTTTTTCTTCAGAATAATCGTGGGTCATTTTCAGTCAATTTAATTTTTTGATTATGCTTGCTAGTTGAAACGTCATTGGTTTCTTATTTAGGTGTGTGTTTTTAGATTCCTAGAATTGAAGAGGAAATGTTGAATTATATCGTTGGGCAGATCCATCAGGTTTACTGATGGGAAGTATGTGGGGCATTAGAGAAAGGAAAAAAATTAAGAATGCTGCCAGATTATGATATCCTTCTACAAAATATCATCCTGTAAGTGAACTGGGCAAGGTTAGAGGTGGGACAAGCTAAACAGTTAATGTTCAGTATTACATAGGCATATAAGCAAATATTCTTTATAGCATGAAGAAAAGTTGCGCTCATTTATTTATGATTTCTTTACAATAACTGGTTGCACAAGAAAATATGGGATTTAGTGTATATGGAAGTATAAAGATGTCATACACTGAGTGCAGATACTTTATTCATGAAGTACGTTGAAGTTTCTAGGGTGTTCTAGTTCATCCTGTTGCTGCCATGAAACACTCTAACCAAAAGCAGCTTAGGGAAGGAAAAGGTTTATTTCAGGTTGCATTTCAGGTCAGTATCCATCATCGACGGAAGTCAGAGCAGAAACTGAAGCAGCAGAGGGTCTCGAGCTGTGGAGGAATTAAAGCAGAAACCATGGAGGCATGTGTGATGGTTCGCTCTCTGGCTTCTCATTTAACTTTCTTATGTAGCCTAGAACCACTAGACTGGAAAAGGCAGCAAGAAGTACAGCATGCGTCCTCCCAGAACACCCAGCAAGCAAAACAAAGCTTCTATGGACCATTTTGATCTAGGTGATTCTTCAACTTCATTTCCCAATGTGACTGTTAAGTTGACCATGGAAACCTAACCAGTCCACAGAGTACTGAGTAAAGTTAAGGAGAGGAGAGAAAAGGAGACGAGAGGAGTGGGGAGATAGAGAGGGGGGGATTTGAACAATACATGCTATAATAAACCATGGATGAACAGTCATTTGGTAGAGGAGAAAAGAACAAAATGTGTGATATTCTAGAAAATAATTTAAGAGATTTTCTAAGCAGGGAGGTAGGACAGTCTCTGTTGTCTAATACTACTGGTGAGTAATTAAGCCGGAGAGGGATGATCGTTCAATTTGGGATCAGCATTAGTAAAGCAGTTTCTTAAATCATTGATGATTTTCATTAAAAAGAGGAAGCAGACTGATGGCCCAAGTTCATGTCTACACATTCTTCTTTTCTACTCTGAGATAGGAATCTAACAGCTGATGGACCTCTTGGGAAAACATCCTATGGCATTTTCTCATTGATGTGATCTGATAACTGAATAAAAGCAGCTCAAGGGAGAGTGTGCTTATTTGAGCTTACAATGCTTCATAGAGGGGAAAACACACTGGTTGGAGAGGGAGGATACTGGTCACATTGTGTCTCTGGTCAGGGAGCACAAAGCGAGATGAGTGCTGGAACACACTCATCTTTCTCTGTGTGTTCAATCAGGACAAGGCCTTGGAATGGTGCTGGCTATATTGGAGATGGGCCTTTCTTTCTCAGCCAAATAATTCTAGAAATACACATAGACACACCTAGAAGTATGTTTCATGGTGACTCTAAATCCAGCTGCATGGGCATGAATATATATATGGACATTAGGTACCAAGAAAAGGAAGCAGGCTTGTGGACTTGGGATTTTATGATGCATAAGTAACTACTAGTTGTCTTCCTTAAGTGAACAAGGATATACCTAAGAGAAATATACTGACAAAGCCTTGGCTGCAGTCCACTTCTGCTAACTCAAGTCTAATGGCTGAGGGTAACACTAGTACTGTCTCTGAGACTGACATTCAACTAGAGTCCAAGTTTGAATCTTGTGTTTATGGAAAGTAAAACTCCTACACACATCAGGAGTAAGGATAGAAAGGATAACAGACAGCAGGAGATTTATTTTTTTCTCTATTAGTTAAATAAAACAAGACAGGAAATAAGCTTAGTGAAAAATAGAAGAGGAATTTATTTTAAGTGCCACTGACTTCTAAGGTAGAGTGCCCTCTGCACAGTTGAGGAGGCATTGCCTCCTAGGAAGTTGTGTCTGATGATTTTGCTCCATTTCTCTATTGACCTAAAGATTTCTAGGTCTTCCTCCTGTGTCAATTGATCAGTTCTCCATATTTTATTGACTGGGGGAAGAGTCCAGAGAAACTGGACAACAAGGAGGACCCTAAGAGAGACATCCATGGTTTGAATCTACACGGGAACTAGAAAAAGACAGGATCTCTTGAGTAAATTGGGAGTGTGGGGATTATGGGAGATGGCATAAGGGGAGGCTGAGGAAGGGAGGGGAGTGAGAAAAATATATGGCGTTCTCTCTCTCTCTCTCTCTCTCTCTCTCTCTCTCTCCTCTCTCTCACACACACACAAAAAAAACAATTTAAAAAGTTGATGCTCCAACCTTCTATGTTCTTTGTAATTGGATAGTCATGGAAAGACTCGTGGAGATACCTGTTGCATGCAGAGAGAAATGATATACGTTTCAGAGAAAAAAAAAAACAAAAACAGCACCCAAAAGCCTAAGGTTATTATGTTTACTTTTTATCTCCTGTTCTGGTGGTCCACAGGCTCAGAGTTATGTTAGATGCTTTTATAGAACAATCAGTTGGGCATACCTTAGGGTTTCAGGGTTGTCAGTATTGAAAATCCTGTACACCTGGATTTCCACAGTTGTCACAGTGTTTGGAATACACACCTACCTTTACTGAGTAGTCAATATACAGATGATTTATTAGGAATGAGGAGATTTTCTTTGATTTTGAGATAATGCAATCCATATTAAATGTGCTCAGAATCAGAGAGGAGGAAAAGAAAGAGAACAAAAAAGAAAAGATCCACAGATCTACAGCTGCTGAAATAAACACAAAACTGATATGTGGCACAAAATGTGTGTTGTAAAGACTGTTAATCTAGACAGAAACCACTATGATTATGATTTTATATCTGTATTGGAACTTAAACAAAGCTCTGAATTGCTTTGATTCTAGGGTCTTTAGATATTCTTGCTTAGGCTTACCTTGTGCTGTGTGAATGTGTAATTGTATCTTTATCAAAAATAACTCAGTAAATTTTAATTCTATCCCTATAGCCTATTAATTCTATTTTTCTTAAAAATAATATATGATGTTTCACATAAATTCATTACTACTTAGATAGCAAAAACAAAACAAAAAAAAAAAAACAGGAGTCTCAGCAGTCAGTGGTGGCACACACTTTTAATCCCAGCACTCAGGAGGCAGTGGTGGGTGAATCTCTGTGAGTTAGAGGCCTACCTGATCTACAGAGTGAGTTCTAGGACTGGCTCCAAAGCTACACAGAGAAACTCTGTCTCAATAACAAAACAAATCAAAACAAAACAAAACAAAATCCAGGAGTCTCCAATGTGCCATTTGTAATAATAAATTTATAAGCTAGAAATATGCCTAAGAGAGAGAGAGAGATCAGAAAATAGAAACATATTTTAAAATTTAGAAATTTGTTTTTCATGGTAGGACAATAACCATCTTTAAAAGATAATAGTTATTGAGAAACACCCATTCATAAATCCAACTGTGATTATCATATAGTAGGCTATATTGTAAGTCCTCTATTAAAATGTTGTATATCTGGAGGAAAAAGAAAATAATAACCCAAAACAAGTAGTTAAATTCAGTTAAGTCACAGGTCTCATGAACATTTATAATTAAATTGACTTAGCGTTGTCATTGTATAAGTTTGTGATATTGAAAAACAACAAGGACAACTTGATTAATTGCTAATGTAAGACTTATAATTGCTTTCACTTATTTAGTTTGTGCTCCTGTGTTTCCTCTCAGTTTCTTCCCTGCTCTCTGACTCTTCTGCTTCTTGGAATCATTTTTGTGAAGATTGTATTAAATCATTTATTAAATTGTGTTCTTAAACTTTCAAAATATGCTCATTAGAGCTAAATTTATTTCACTCAGCAAAGTCTATTGACAATAATATTAAAGTAAAGTAAACACTGAATGTGTGCTATAGTAGTTTGGAATTCTCTAACAGTGCAATTTTCATCCTTTTTGTTTCTTGGAGGCTGTACATTAGATTGTTAAAGCAGATGGCTACTAACACTCATAAAAACAAGGCTGGAGGCATGAGATGGGATGGAAGCATTATTCCTTCATCATGGAACAGCTCTTTGCTTTCACAAGCAGGCAACCATGTGATGGCAGTGATGCTGACCTGGCCCCATTGTTTCTCTGGACATGGATGGTGAGAAGTGTTATTAAAGGGGTCTAGTTTGCTTTCTGTTGTTGTGACAAAACCCAAGACAAAATCCAATATGCTGTATGGGTTACTTCATCTAATGGAATATGTCCATCACGAAGGGAAAGTAGACAGGAAACTAGAGGCAGGAACTGAACCAGAGACCAACAAGAAACACTGCTTTCTGACATGTTTCCTCTTATGATTAATCTGCCTTTCTTTTACAAACCAAGTCCACCTTCCATACTGGTAGCACCCATTGTGGACTGGACCCTTCTATATTAATAAGCAATCAAGAATGTCCTTGGGCATGACCATAGACCAATATGGTTCAGGAACTTCCTCAACTGAGGTTTTTCCTTCCAAAGTGAGTCAAAGTGTCATGCAAGAGTAGCCATTGCATCAGAGATATCATTTCACGATATTTATATCCAGTAAAATATAAAGCAGTACCCTAACATAATAACAGATTATAAAGGAAGAGGTATGGCATGATGAACTGGAAGATTTTCCAGATATTAGAATTACTGTGTATGACTGTTTCTAAAACTTATCTGCTAAGTCACAAAATTTCTAGAAAATTTGCACTGGTGCCTGTACACAAAAATTATACTTACTGGAAGATGGCTCAAGAGGTAAAGGTGTTTCCATTCCTGACAGATACATGATGGGAGAAAGAAAAACAATTTCTTTTTGAGAAATCCCCCACCATCCAAATATCCAAAACAAATAAATATAATCAAATGACGAAAATAATTTTCACAGAAATATCACCTAGTAGTGTTTATTTTTCAGGCTCCAAAGTAAAACAAAGGCAGGTTGATTGTACATGTTTGTCTTTGGGGATCATATGAGTTCAAGGATACTGAACCTAAGGTTATATTTATGTTAGGGAAACACAAGAACTCTGCCACTTTATTTTCAGCCTCATTCTATGGCTTTAATGTGAGACTAGGCCTTACGAAATTAGCCTAGTCTTAAACTCACTCTATCACCTAAACTATTCTTGAGTTCATTATTCCTAAGTAGTTGTGATGATAAGATATTGCCACCACACTTGGCTGATATATTTGTGCTGAGAAAAACCCTACACCCCAGAAGAAATGTTTTACTTAGTACAAGTATAATGTGTTTATTTGAGTTTTATGTTGTTATATCATTTTTAAATGTTTCCTGAACAATTATAATCAGGAATTAGTTGTGCCATGAACAAATTGTGTATAACTCCCATATAATAAATATGTTAGTATAAAAATATAAGAGAGAGAAATAAACATCAGAAGTATCTTTTTTATTATTATTTTTGGGTTCTTGAGAGTTTCATAGATGAGTACTGTATTTGCATTGTTTCCACACTTTCCTCCTTCTAACTTCTTCTGTGTCTTTCCTACTCCTTTTAAAACTCATGATCTCTACTTTAACTAATATTGTTACATACAAACACATATGTATATATAAATACAACATGCTGAGTCTATTTAGTGATGTTCATATGTGTATGTGTTAGGGCTGACCTCTTGAGATTTGATAATGTGAGAAATTTCTCCTCTCCTGAGAAAACTGATTTTCCCTCTCTTATCAGCTTATGATCCAAGGGTGGAGCCTTAAAGATTTTCCAATTCCATGTTGTCATGTTAGCTGTTGTTATTGTTTTGCAATCTTGCGTAGGGAACCATATTGTGGAAATTTCAAAGATGTACATGTTCTCTGTCATATATTAGAGAACACTGCCTTCCTAAGAAATGCCTGGCCCTCTGGCCTTGTTAATCATCTTTCCCCTCTTCTATGTCATTCCAAGGATCTTAATTTTAGGACTTATATTGTAGATATATAAGTTGCTTATGAGCATCTTATGGTCAGTTATCTAAATTTTTATCTGTTGTTGAGTTTTGAGGTGGTCTGTGTCATAAATTCTAGAAAAAAGTATAGCTGATGTATGGTAATTTATAATTTGTCTTTTGAGTATGTATTATCTAATATGTTCTAAACTCCTTACTCAGGCCAAAAAGAGTAAAAAAATACAGTTCTTTGGAAGATATAATTAAATATCATTGCTTGCTTTGCTTCATAGTACTCTCAATGTTTTATATAGGAAAGTCATGGTTGTTCTTAAAATTTTATTGAGCTGGTGAGATGGCATAGAAGATAAAGGGGCTTACAACTAAGCACAGTGATTTAAGGATGATCGCTGAGATTCATGTGATAGAGGGGAAAAACTATCTCACACAAGATCTTCTGTGACCTACACCTGTGCACCATACCTACTCCCAGATACAAATAGTTAATATGTTAAAATGTATTAATTAAAAAAAATTATTCTTTATAGTAACAAAACTGTTCAGATTATCTATAATGAATATGATTTTCTAGAAAGCAAACTCAAATTTTATTTAAATATTAGTACTTATAAAAAGTGCAACTTTATATATTTGAAAAGTAAACAACTGCAAAATTAAGTAAAGAGTATATGCATGTTGCTCTCTATTTCTTCTGCTCCAAAGCAGTAAGAAGGTATCCCTTGTGAGATATAATTAATACTTAGCATTCAATTCCACACAGATCTGTTTGATATCATCTCTGTAGGTAAATTAGAACATAAGAACATCTATCTTATTTGCTCTTTAAAATATTAGCTAGGTATTGGCAGAAGTTTCTGTACTGCCCAGTCCCATAGCCGTTCAATCCCAAAGAAATGCACAGAGATCTGCATTATTTATAAACTGGTTGGCCTATTAGCTCAGGCTTATTATTAACTCTTATAACTTACATTAGCCCATAATTCTTTTCTGTGTTAGTCTCGTGGCTAGGTACCTTTTATCAGTGAGGCATTCTCATCTTGCTTCCTCTGTGTTTGGTTAACAACTACAGACTGAGATTTACCTCTTCCCAGAATTCTCCTGTTCTGGTTACCCCACCTATACTTTTTGCTTGACTACTGGCCAATTAACACTTTATTGAAGCAATACAAGTGACAAATCTTTACAGGGTAGATGACCATTGTCCCATAGCAGCTAGGAATTTTCCTTCCTTCCTTCCTTCCTTCCTTCTCTCTCTCTCTCTTTCTTTCTTTCTTTCTTTCTTTCTTTCTTTCTTTCTTTCTTTCTTTCTTTCTTTCTTTCTTTCTTCTTTCTCTTTCTTCCTTCCTTCTTTTCTTTCTTTCTTTTTTTTTGAGACAGTGTTTCTCTGTGTAACAGACCTACTTATCCTAGAACTAGCTCTGTAAACCAGGCTGGTCCCAAACTCACAAAGATCCTTCTGACATTTTCTTCTAAATTCTGGGATTAAAGACATGGACTATCACCACCTGGCTGGAGTTTTCTATGTTATATCAAAAGCTAAAATAAAATAATGAGAATGCTCACATCACTCCTCATGTACTTTTTAATTTCTTCTCTTGATAAGTTTAAACCATTCATGAATTTATTAGGAATTTTATCTATATTCAGAATACATAGGTCTAAGTAAATGGTAATTAGATATTTCTATGGCATGTATAATTGAAATGTGTACATACATTATTAATTAGCTCAATAAACATTTGCAAAGAACCATGAGATTAAAGTCATCGTTAATCAGAAACTTTATTTTAAACAGAAAGTCAGTTTCAATGATTTATAATACCAGGACTCAATAAATATTTGTTCAGGAATGGCACAAGAGGGAAATGAGCAGCTACACACACCACGGTTCTAGCCATACTAGGGTATCTCATGGGTGTTGTCCATGTTATTCCCCCCCCCCAAATCATACCACATCTCAAATCTCAAGCCTTTTTATGTAAGACTCCACTTTTCATAATTTCCCAGCTTGAAATGAATACATGACAGGGTAGAATCATAGTGTAGATGATCTTTCCTCCATCTCCCTTCTGTTTAGAGATAAGGAATGCCTCTTTATATTTAGGAGACCTTATAATCATAACCAAGGTCAGTGGTTATTTTTTTAACACAGACCCACCCAGTAAAAATTAAGCTTTTATTTTGCCACCGTGGGTTTCCTGATTCAATACTGTTTAGAGACCTACATTTATAATGAAGGGGGATCAAGGGCCTCTGATGACTTTTGTTTTATTAACTCAGACTGTGCTCCATGACCAGTAAACCTCCAGATTATTAGTACACACTGGTTTTTCTATTTGTGTATACTCTTGAGCACACTATAAACAAAAAGAAGTCAGTGGTGCAAACCTAGCTTCTCCAGGACTCTCCAATCATTCTTATCATGGAATTAATTCTCCAAACTCTTAAGAGGAAGAAATGCACTAAGAGATGGTATTTATTCAAATCACTTAATAATATGTTAGGGGGTAATGGTTGAAATGATCTTTTAGTAGGGAGAAATAAATTCAATCATACTAATTATTTATTTATTTATCATTTATTTACTTATCAATAAGGAATTCTGAGTTGAAAAAAATCTGCTTTGTCAAAAGTCAGAGGAATTGCAAGACCCAGTCATAATGCTTAGCATGTATCAATACATATTGTATTTCGTTTGTATAGAGCCTCATCTTCCCTAGTCCACCTATATAAAAAGCTGGTACATTCAGGGTGGTATGGTGGTAGATCCCCAATTTCCTTTGAAATGCTGATATCTGAGCACCTCTTTCTTCTCTCTATTCATGTTATCAGCAATGCTTTACTTCTTTACTTATGTGGTGAATGTGTCACAGAAGCCCACTGTCTTCGCATCATGCAACCTTTTCTCTGGAAAAATGTCTGCAACAAGAAAGACATTGGGTGTTAAAGTTAGGAAACTGCCAGATGTTATCCTTAACGAAAGAAAAATGGTCATACAATTTCAAACATTTAAAGCAAATTCTCTGTGTCTTTGTGACCTGGAAAGTGTTTATCTTTTATATTAAATGTCAAATGGAGACTTGAAAACAATTCTGAATATCACAAGACTAACCTGTGGGAAAACTGATAAAACAATCAGCATAGATATATTAAAGGAAGCATTATTTGGGGAGAGGAGAGGGAGAGCAACCAAGACTTTTCTCCATTTTATGTCTTTCTTATGGAAAGATCATGCTGAGGATGAAATATCTGCATTAAAACATGATAAAATATCTCAAATAAATCAATTCTGAGCAACATCTTCTAGGAAAAGCAAACATTAGTTTTCTTAAAGAATATTTCTGTAAGTTTATCTCTGCCACATATCACAATGAGAACAGAAGAATTTTGCTGTGATCTCACTGCACAGTATTGATTTAGAATCAAGATGCGGAAGATACACAAGACTCATGCCACAGTAACCATCTAGGGTAATGAGCAGTACTCTCTGTAAAGAACATAAGGAAAGGTGCTGCTGAATGAATTAATTTTCAGAAATTTCAGACAGACAATCTATCTGCAATTATGACATAAAGCAATTAGAAAAAATCAGTATTGGTCATTGAGCTTGCTTTCCTCCAAACACTTGGGAGGGAAAGGCAGGAGGAACAAGAGTTCATAGTAGAAAGGAAAGACAGTAAAACAGAAGATGGGAATGGAGAAAGTGAAGGTGACAAGAATGGTGTAGTGGGGAAAACAATAAAAAGGGAGGAGGGTAGAGGGAGTAAACAGGCCCTTTTTCATTGTTTAAATATCTACCATATGCCTGCATTTATAGTTCTTTATTTTGAACGGTATTGAGCCCATATATAATTGCCCTTTGCCCCGGAAGATTTTCACTTCCCCTTTGCGCTCTTGGACACACTTCATACTTTTACCTTCTAGTTTATTCAGCCCCTAACTGCATTTTTGTTCTGGGGTTGGGTGGATCTACAAAAATTCCTAGGCTTTGGGTTTTGCACAGTGGATAGAAGCTTCCACAGATCTTATAATTGCCCCAGCCATCTGCATTTCATTTTGCAAGTAATGGGATAGTGGTCTGATTATGTGTAGGTTGGGATTTTCATATCTGACTCCGTAATTTGTCAATGGCACTACTAACAATAATTATTACAGAGACAAACAATGTTTATTAATGTGTACTAATTATTTAAAGCTTCACCCTAATTAAATCTGCATGATAGGTTAAAATCTCTCAGGTTTTAATATAATTGACATTGTTCAGCAGCGGCAATTAAAATCAGTCATTCCAAAGAAACTGCATGGGGCACCGTTCAATTAATATTCAAAAGAATGGAAAATCTGGGTGCTTAGACGGTTCTCAAGCACATCTATTTTATGAGGAGTGAAATAGGCCTTCGAGTCACTTCAAATGAAATTGACAGGCATGAAGCATGGACGTCTCACCTCAAAATAGGGTTTCAATTCATTTTTGTGGTAAGTATGATAGAATTAGCTGATTTCTGTCTAATGAGGAGAAACCAAGAATATTTAAAGAAAAAAATAGGTCATAATACTACCCTGCTGAAGATAAAGTGTTAGACTATCTCCTAATTAGTCCATGACATTTTCTTAAAGGCATGTGGTATGTCTGGGCATAGAAGTGTCCAGCCTCACTGCAGAACTTTGAAATGTATTTTGGGACAAGCTGCTCTTCTCATTAATGAAGTAGCTAAAAAATCTTTATACTGAGTAATGACCATAGGTGACCTCATTCTCTTCAAAAAACCTTCTTTTGTGATGCTTTCCTCCTATCCTCTTTCCTAGTGATTTTTTTCTCTTTAAATGTGAATGTTGGTCAATGACTGATGGCACATGAAATTTTAAGAAAGCTGATTGTTAAAACTTAAAGGTTGTTTTTCTTGGTAACCAAAGCATTCACTTTCCTAACTACATTTTCATTAAACTACACATTTGGTTAGTCAACAAAAGTAATTAGAAAGTTACCAGATATAAGTTCAGGCAAAATAATCATTTGGATCTTTGACTTTTTTTAATTCAAAGAAAAATGTAGTCTAGATATATACTTTTAAATTTAATACAAAGACTGGTGGAAAATTCTTTATCACTGTGGGATAAAGATAAGACACTGCCTCCTAAGGATTTAGACAGCTCAACATCTGTTTAATTCAAGGAAGGAATGTGCTACAATAGAATTATACATAAATTAGAATTATACATAAATCTTTTTCAGGGAAAAGAATTAACAGATGGCTAGAGATGATTGTCCATCAGCCTGAGTTAGTAAGGATTAAAAACAGTTGCATAAAAATTAGTAATTTTGCCACCTACCTCTTTTTTATGTTGTACTTTTGGATAGGATTACTAATTTAATCCGCACATGCTTTATCCTATCTTTTTTATATTAAAATATCAAAATAAGTTAGTTTATTGGAACTGATCTAAAGAGGACTTATTGAGTTTTGACATTTTATGGAATGATCTTCATTGTTAACAACAGTGTTATTTATTATCAACCTACTGTGAATCTGACATGGGGCTGACCATTACATGTGACAAGAGTATTTAATAATACTAATGATTTTACAAGGAAATATTCATCTCTTATTGTAATAGAAAGTTAAAATTTCCCAGAACTGAAATAGAAATGCATACCTCCCTTTTTAACATGTAAGCTAAATATTGTTTTAATTGTCTCATCGTCTCATTGTTCTTTTTTAAAAAATAGCTTCTTACACTCACTACTTCAATTTGACACTAGATTAATTTTGTGAACATGATACTACATAAGTCAATTAACTCTGAAGTGAAGGAAAATTTAATGAATCTGATACTATTTAAGCAGTTACTTTTCTGCTTAGAACTAGAGTATACTCCCAGTGGGAAACCTTGATCTTAAGAGTAGATAATTCTAAATTTTTGTACTAGGTGTTCAAGGACACAGGGAACAATCTTTCATTGATATGGGTAAATAGTTAACCAACGGCCTGTATCTACATTGTTTCTGTCACTGTTCCTTATCCAGCCCAGTACTGAGATACATAATCCCACTCTCTGATAGGCCCAGGAAAGCAGGGATAGGTGTTCCCGGGGGGGCCTAGCAATTGCCCTTGCTTCTACCTGCACTGGAAGGAGCTACTGCAGCTAATACTCCACTATTAGCAAGTTGGTTTCTGGAGGCTTGAAATCTGCTATTGGAAGCTCAGCACTCACTAAGAAAAGTCAGCTCTTGAGACGTGGAGGACAATTTATTATCTTTATCTGTTGGAAATAGAGTAAGAACATTCTACACTGACAAGTGATATTTTGTCCCTTTATTAAGACCTCATAGTGACTTTTTCTTATATATTTAAGTAATCACCTGAATATCGTATTTGTGTCTGTGTAGGTGTGGACACATGCATGCCATGGCATCCTCATGGAGGTTATAGTACAACTTATGAAAGTGGTCTTTTCTTTCTATGTGGGTCCCTGTGATGGAAGTCAGATTGTCTGATTTGGTGGTAGTCATCGTCATCCACTGAGCCATCTCACTAAGCCTATTCCATACATTTTAGTGTAAATGATAAAGAAAGAGAATATGTATTACATAAAATCTCAAATTCATTATTCTATGCATGGCCTGTATCAGGTGCCAGTGGGACTAACAGACATATCACTCAGTGCATCTTTCCACGAAGAGCTCATTATTAAGTTCAAAGAAAATATCTGTGAAGACTTAATGAGCATGATAGAACACAATAAAATTTTAATTGCATCAGAAAATTAGGACATGGAGCTGCATACAGTCATATGTAAATTAAGTTTTCTTCATTTTACATTTGATAAAAAACAGAGAGATTTGAATTACATAGAGAAAACCTTTAGGTTTTAACATTAAATGTTCTAACATTTGATATACAAGTCTGTTTTTATGGTATGTTTTAAAATATCCAGAGACTTGCTATGTAGAGAGACTCATTGTGGTGGCTTCATTGGCATCAGTTGACCATGGTTATTGAAATGGAATATATTCACCCAGCCTTGCTTTGGTTAAATTTGTAGAGGCTGTGTCTTGATTATATTTCTCTGACTGTTGCCATGCCTTCCTTGCCAGGAAGGACTCAACTCTCTCGAAAGATAAAGTAAAATAAACTCCTCATTCTCCTATAAGTTGCTTTTGTCAGGATATTTTATCACTGAAACAAAACAAAACAAAACAAAACAAAAAAAAAAAAACCTAATTCCTTGAGGATGACAGAGCTTTTCTCTTCTCACTTGTTATCTACTCCGTATCTGCACATCTTTGCTATAAAGGCCTTAGCTTTAGCTTCTGAAAGCAACATTCTCTTTTTATCAATCAAGCTCCAGTGTGGGCATTCATTCTTCAGGTATCTACTTTATATCATTTCCCTCTAGCCATATCCAACCTCGGCATGCTTCTATATTGGTCCTCCATGATGACTTCTTTTCATGAATGGTTTGGGTTCTGGTTTCTACAGGGATTCCATGAGATTTGTTCAGATGAGGTTCATATTATGGTGGTGACATTCTCACACTAATTACAAACTCCAGGTATTGTACGTGCTGGTTATACCTTCTGTCAATCATTGCTTACCAAGCTTCCAGTTCCTGCTGATGTAGATACCTGTGCTCTGTTCCTGTGTGTGCTTCCTATTTATGCCCATTAAACAAAAAATTTTCTGAGTAATAAACCTGCTTTATAGAAAACAGTTCTTGTTTGACTTGCTGGTTTTCAGATGGCTGAGGGCCCTATGTTTGAGACTGCAAGAAGAAAAATTCTCCTGTTGATTTAAAACCATCGGTAGACACAGAAAGTACAGAGTGTAGAAGGAAGAGCAGTGTTCAAGATTAGGGGAAAATATAATCTTGATTACATTCCCAGTGATTCCATTAGCCAAGTATGAGAATAAAGGTGATATAGAGAGAAGCAAATATGACAAGAGTTGTTCGAAACCTGACTAGAAGGTTAAACCACGTGCTGCTCTTATACAGGACCAGAGTTCAGACCTCAACATCCATGCCAGGCAACTCACAATCACATGTAACACCATTCCCAGGGGATACAATGACCTCTTCTGGTCTTCACCAACACCTGAGCTCACATGTACATTCGGACACACAGACAACCACATACATATTTAAAATGACAATAAATATTTTAAAGGACACCAGTAAAAAGAAAGATTCAATTGGAGATGCATAGACTTATGAGTATGAAAAGTACAACATAATCAGGTTAAAAGGTGTTGGATGCTTAATCACAGTAGGAACGTGATGTAAACTTTTCATCTTGATGGTTTTAATGCTGCTTTAGGACATCTCCTAGGATTTTGAAATTAGGTCATAAGATTGTATTCCCTACAGATGTTAGCTACCTCCAGAGATTTATGAGACTACAGGAGAGAAAACACGAAAAGGGAACTTTCAGAATCATATGCACAAGAAAAGACAGGAAAGGAATTGTGTTATTGTGAGATAAGAAACCAGATGCTATTTTCAGTGGGGTAAAATCCAAGCAACCCAAGGCTTGGAGAAGATAAGGCACAACCTAAAACTATTTTGTTCTTGGCTTCTCCTTCAAATATGCAGTCAACCCCTTGGCATATCAGAAATTGTCAGCAACACAGTAATTCTTTCTGTAAAAAAAAAAATAGATCTGGTTATATTTATGGTGCATTTTATAGTGTCTAACACATCCTAGGGAAAGTGTAATTCTCAAAAAAAAATCTGGGCATATGGCTCTATGAATATATTCTGGGTCGAACAGAGAAGTTTTTGAACTCAGGAGTCAAAGAGTTACTCTCTGAAGAAGCAAGAATTGTGGCATGTGGAGCTGATTTCAGAAGGTTTTACTCCTGCAGTCCTGCTGAGTTACTATTATCCAAAACACACAAAAGCCGCTTTCACCTCGTTCACAGCTTCTTCTAATGGCGTTTTTCCAGATAAAAGGCGTTTCAATGTGCTGTTATTGAGGTCAGAACATTGTTTTACTGTAATTGTTTTCTGTTGGCTTTTCTGCCTTGTAGAAAACCACCTATGAAAATTACAGTTCACTGGAGCCCTTGCTTTTTTATTTGCACTAAATAAATTATTTGCAGGTAAGTGGCCAGATTGACAACATGTTTGAGGGTTCTAACAAATGAGCATTATTTAAATTGCACTGCTGTCAGTAGCACTGAACTCTAAGGGTTCATCTATGACTTAAGAGTTATTGACCTTGCTGCTCCACAAAGGAGTCAAAATCACAAATTTGGGGTGTTCCCTTTTGGTACTGTGTTCTTTAGTTTTATTTTGGGCTTTTGTACAAAACCAAAAGCTAATCAAACATACTGCTTTTATCAGTGACAGCTAAATCCTAACACTGGCCGATTTGTTTGTACTTTACCAACTTCTTCTGAAGATTCCATAAAAACCAGTGTTCTGATCATACTCCTGGCCATTCTGATTTTTGTTGAATGATGAAGCTCCTAGGTTGTCATTAATATGCTCAACATGCATTCACATTGCAGATGATTCTCCCATAGTGGATGACATAGACAAACCATCAAGAAACACAGATAAAAACCAAGGAAACAAAATTGACCTCTAATAACTATTTTAGAAGCTTAGTATTTGGATAAACAATTTAAGAGCTAAAGCACTTTAAGAGATTGGATTGGAGGGACTGAGAAGATGGTTTAGTTAATAAAGGGCTTGTTGGGCAGGTATAAAGACCTGAGTTCACCAGTGCCCATTAACAAAGCCAGATTTGGTAAACATGTCTGTAATCTCAGAATTGGCAAGGGAAATAGGTAGAGCCCTGAGGTTCAGTTGCCAGACAAGCTAGCAAGTTAGGAGTTTCCGGTTCAGTGAGAAGCCTTGTTTCGAAATGTAAGTTATAAAGCATTTGAAGATGATTCAGAATGTTGGTTTCTCACCTCTGTATACTTGCACATACATGTGCACTTACATGTATGCACACAAGCATGTGCACACAAAAACATGTACAATAAATTGAATTAAGAATGCTAGATGAGAAGAAACTGCTATGGCCTGTGGTCAGCATTTTACACAGTAAGATGGCTGGGAAGGTGGAGAGGTGGTGACACGAAGGGGGAATTTTATCTGGAAATATTGAAGGTTTGGAGGTTAATAACAAATTACAGAATCATGTATTTCCCCAATACCCTCATTTTAAAAACTAATTAGCTTGTATACCTGAGTGGACAAATATAATAGTCAGTAAATTTACCCACAAATATGATTGTTAGCTATATAATATAAATATCATTGACTCCCACATAAGCTTCCAGGCTGATGACTGCAGTATTTTTCAGCAAACTCTTGAGTTGGGCATGAGTTCTCTTTAGTACAAACCTCTGCTCTCTTATACTTCACGGGCAGTTTCAGGCAATGGTCTTCATGTAGTTCAAGCTCACCTCCTTTTCAGAAAACCCAATGTCGAGTCAGCTACATGAGTCAGTGTAGTGAGGAGCGGCGGGCTGCATCCCGCCACTCGGCTCCTGGCTGCCCGGCTAGCTTTACCCCGAAATAACAACACACAAATTGTATTCTTTTAAATACTGCCTGGCCTATTATTTTCTGCCTCTTACTCACATCTTGATTAACCCATATCTAATAATCTGTGTAGCACCACGAAGTGGTGCCTTACCGGGAAGTTTCTAGCGTACATCCATCTTGGGCTGGAGCTTCATCGCGTCTCTCTGAGAGGAGAGGCAGGGCAATTGTCTGAGCCATCTACCTCACTTCCCTTTTCCTTTTCTGTCTACTCCACCTATCTAAATCTTGCCCTATCAAAAAGCCAAGGCAGTTTGTTTATTAGCCAATGAGAATCCTCCATCAAGTCAGTGATTAAAGGTACTTACTACCAAGCATGATGACCTGAGCTCTATTCCCATGACCCACTTGATAGAATGAGAGAACTGACTCCTTTAAGCCATCCTGTGACCTCAGATTCACAGTTACCACAATAAATACATGTAATACAAATGTTTAAACAAAATTAGATAATCTCATAAACCCCATAATGCCCACTCTGCCTGGCTCCTCACAGATGCAGGGAACCCCATTCTCAGATATTAATTTTGTTTTCCTTTCAAAGGCTTACTCTATTGCTCCTCAGGAATAGAGTCTTCTTATACTTCATCCCACTCCTTTTTACATGAAGAGCAAGGAGGAGGCTGGATCTTTTCAGAACCCAGTCCCATCTGTTCAAGTTTCATTTCTGTTGCTGTGATAAAATATCCTTACAAGAAGCATTTTGGGGAGAAATGGTTAATTTCAGTTCACAATTCCAAGTTCTGGTCCCCTAAATCTGGGAAGTCAAGATGGTAGGGACTGAATTCAGCTAGTTGCACCACATTCACAGGGAGGAGAAAAGAGAGACGCATGCTTGCTTGTTGGCTCATGAGCAACCTGGTTTCTCTGTTTCAGTTCATTTTAAGAATGTATCACATTATATGAGTTTATGTGTGCCTGTGTGAGTTTGTGTTCACCATGCTTATGCAGGTGCTGACAAGGGCCAGCAGAGGGAGCCAGAGGCCCTGGAGTTGGAGTTGAAGGAGTTAATGGTATAAATCATATGCTGTACATCAGACTCTGGTCCTCTGCAAGAGCAGTACAATCTTCCAACTGCTGAGCCCTCTAACTACTCAGATAACTATGCTCTTAGAGACTCAGGAACATCTGCTTAGGGAATAATCCTTCTCACAGTGTAGCATCTTCCCCCATCAATTGAGCTCATTGATATATGCCATCACATGCTGCACACAGGCCAGTCCGTTGAAGAGCATCTGTTTTCCTAGAACCTAGACCACCTCTCATTGGCACTGTCTTCCCAGGTGGCTCTAGTTTGGCAATTAAAGATAAACAACATAGCAAATACCACTTCTTAATTATTCATGTACTAATTTTTCCTTCTTAAATAATGAACTCACCATATACATACAATCCTTATTCAGATATAGCACTGCAGATAGCAGAATACCCCAAGATAATTCTATCTCAACTCAAAGAATGAAACAAAATATATAATCTGTAGATTATTTATGATTATAAATGTGCAAGAGAATTCAGAGACTTTGGAAGTCTGCATGTCACCTAATAATGTCATCTGTTAAAGGTTTTAAATGATAATTGCACAATGTGCCATCAAGGGGACCTACTAGAAAGGCATCTCATAGATTTCTAAAAAATTCCTATGAGCTCAATCCTTTCACAACCAAATGACACATCAGGCTGAGTTGTCATCAGTCACAGCTTGACTATGATGACAGCTTAAGAGAAAGCTGAAATTTCTTGTCCCAGGAATTTCCTGGAGAGGAATGAAATGAAATTAGAAAACGAAAAACTTCTAATACCCTCCAGTTCCTTCCAGATGAATTTTAGGGAATAGCAGACAGAGGAAACGGTGCTTAGTCAGTCTCTGCATGGGATACATGAATCATTCTCAGCTCTGAAGGTATAGATTAAAACTTTTCTATGGGTCAGTTTGCTGCCACAGTGAGGAGATCATGCTCTTCAGTAGCACACATTGAGGTTATTGTAGGAGACTTTCATATAGTGTGGTAACTTTGGGTCTCAGTGTAAATTAGTTGTCTTTGATGCGAAATGTGACCCTTGCTGCCTTAATTAAGGCTGTGTTTATTGATCTGTCAACAAAATCATTCGGGGATGTTGGAGAACAGAGAACAATTATAGCAATGTGTTCAGCCAGGATGATTTTGAAATCATTATGTAGCATTGAAAAAAGGAGCAAAAACTCCAGCAATGTAAGTGTCAATGATGTCTGAAGTTTATATAGCATGTGTTCACTCAGCATTGTAGCAGAATGGCTATGTTCTCCTCATAATAGCTACGATGTTTTTAGGTTTTCTTTTTGTAATTTAGATCTGCTGACAAAAATCCAAGTAGTTCCATTGAAATCAGAATAACATCCAGATTACCACTGTTCTCAAACTCTTCTCAAACCCTAGAGTCTGACAGTTCCTCCTCTGACCTCACCTCACCCCTTGCTCCTCTCTTTTCCTCTTTCCCTCTCTCCCTCCCTCTCTCTCTCTCTCTCTCTCTCTCTCTCTCTCTCTCTCTCTCTCTCTCTCTCTCTCTCTCTTTCTCTCTCTCTCTCTCTCTCCCTCCCTCTCTCCCTTTCTCCTGTGCCATTTTGACCTCCTGGTCCTGTGATCCTGCAAACTCACACTCACAGGCCACATCACTTCTTAGCTTTTTATGGTGCCCCTACTCATTTTCCCAGAGCTCTGCACTATTCATGGTTCAAATCTGTAATAGAAAGTCTCTTCTTTAGAGAGAACAGTACATTCATCTTACCAGAAAGAGCCACCTGCCTTCCTTGTGCAGCCCATTAATGTTTTCTTTCATGGTATTTTTCACTATCTGATGTTATCTTGTTTTGTTCGCTGTTTTGTTTCTTCACTTACTTCGTACTTTTATGAAAATAAAGGCCTGTATGTGGCATACATTGGAATCAAAGATCAAGATTTTTTTCTTTGAATAGACACTCTAAAACACTGTGTGCATATATTACCTTAGCCTCTGATAAGGAAATTACATCTTCCAAATGTATACATATCTAAACTTTTGTTTTCTAAGTACATAAGAAATTTTTTTCAAACATTCTGAAATTACATCATACCAACTTCCTTATACATTTACTGTGGAGTAATTTTACTTTTTAAACAGGAGTTGAAATATCTAGGGGTACAGCATATTTAAGAGGGTACTTGCCTCATATGTCAAGGTCCTAGGTTTGATCTCCAGTGCCACAGGACTATGAGCCCAGCATTTAGAGGAGGAGGTAGGAAGATGAGACTTTTTGATTTTATCTAATTATTCTTTGTATTGATTTTTATTGAGCTCTACATTTTTCTCTATTCTCCTCCCTGCCTCTCCCCTCCTCTTCAACCTTCTCTCAAGGTCCCCATACTCCCAATTTACTCCAGAGATCTTGTATTTTTCTACTATGCATGTAGATTATATCCATGTATGTCTCTCTTAGAGTCCTCATTGTTGTCTAGTTTTCCTGGGATTGTGATTTGTAGGCTGGCTTTCTTTGTTTTATGTTTAAAAACCACTTAGGAGTGAGTACATGATAATTGTCTTTCTGAGTCTGAGTTGCCTCACTCAATATGATGTTTCCTAGCTCCATCCATTTGCCTGAAGAATTCAAGATGTCGTTATTTTTTTCTGCTGCATAGTACTCCATTGTGTAAATGAACCACATTTTCCTCATCCATTCTTCAGTTGAAGGGCATTTAAATTGTTTCCATGTTCTGGCTATGACAGACAATGCTGCTTTGAACATAGTTGAGCAATGTCCTTGTGGCACAATTGAGCATACTTTGGATATATACCCAAAAATGATATTACTCTGCCTTGAGGGAAGGTTGTTTCCTAATTTTCTGAGAAATTGCTATACTGACATCAAAAGGATGTACCAGCTTGCATTCCCACTAGCAATGAGGGAGTGTTCCCTTTACCCCACAACCTTTCCAGCATAAGTTTTCATCAGTGTTTTTGATCTTGGCCATTCTTTCAGGTGTAAGATGGAATCTCAGAGTTGTTTTGATTTGTATTCTCTGATGACTAAGGATGTTGAGAATTTCCTGAAGTTTCTTTTAGCCATTTCTCTGTTGAGAGTTCTCTGTTTAGGTCTGTACTGCATTTTTTATTTGAATTATTTGTTCTTTTGATGACCAATTTCTTGAGTTCTTTGTATATTTTGGAAATCAGCCCTCTGTCTGATGTGGGGTTAGTGAAGATCTTTTACCAGTAGGTTTTTTTTTTTTTTTTTTTTTTTTTTTTTTTTTGTCTTGTTGACCATGTCCTTTGATTTACGAAAGCTTTTCAGTTTCAGGAGGTCCCATTTTCATTGTTTCTCTCAGTGTCTGTGCTACTAGTGTTATATTTAGGAAGTGATCTCCTTGGCCAATGCGTTCAAGTGTACTTCTCACTTTCTTTTCTATGAGGTTCAGTGTGGCTGGGTTTATGTTGAGGTCTTTGATCCATTTGGACTTGAGTTTTGTGCATGGTGAAAGATATGGGTATATTTTCATTGGAAGTTGAGACTTTTAAGGGTATTTTTAGTTACATAGACAGTTCAAGGGCAACCTGGGATTCAAAAGTGTATACCTCAAATAAAATCACCTCATTCTGGTTGCTGCTAGCTGGGGTTTGTGTGTGTATGTGTGTGTATGTGTGTGTGTGTGTGTGTGTGTGTGTGTGTGTGTGTGTGTGTGCTTTCAGGATCGTTTGTTTGTGGCATTTTTACCTTAGTGGATAAGTAGTGAGATATACTATGACAGTAAATTTAGTTCACTGAAAGTTATTTATTTAGTATTCCTACCTTCTTAGTTCTCTGCATGGTGCAGGGTATAAATTAAAATGTCCCCAACTTTAATGGAGTTTACAGAGTACTGACAGAGCAGTCAGATATTTACCTTCTCTTCACAATGAATCAAAGATGGGGCTGTTTTCAGGAAGAATGGAATGGTATGGGAACACAAAGCTAGGGTACATTACTCTACAGAGAATATAGGGAGAGGTTTTTTGTGTTTTGTTTTTTCAAAGAGGTAATATCGGTCTGGAGCTAGAAGAAAACCAGGAGTTTGTCAAAAAGAAGCTGTATGTGCTTCAGGCTTAACCCAAATAACTGCCAGATTAAAATCTCCAAAATGTTTCATTGTGTTTTAGGGAATGTTAGCCATCAACACAGTCTATCGAGTGTTGCTCATGTACTACCCTCATGCTCGTTTTCATCCTAGTCACCACCATAATCAGCATAATCTACATTGTCCTCACCAATAGGCTGCTTTTTAAACCTCATCATCATGATCACCTTCATTATCATTATCCTTGTCATCCTTTTCCTTCCCATTATCACGATTATCATTGTCATCATCACCATCACCACTTTTATTGTCATCATCATCATTAATATTGTCATCTACATCTTCACCATCATCACCATCCTCTTCATTTTTACCATTTATTCAGTGAAGAAATACATTTAAATATTTCCATTGTATGGTCAAGTGATTTGTAACACTAGCAATTATCATTAATATCATCGTTAGTTTCTGTGTTAAAAACCGAGGATCACAGTGCTTTACTCCAGTTTTCCTAGTTAATTAGTACAAGGCACTTCTGGATGCTGCTTCTGCATAACATGACTGTGTTAAATTTAGTTTGCTGACAACAAATACCCTCTTTTTGTTCTTAGTATTGGTCAAGAGTGAGTGTAAACATTGGGTGACCTACACAGCATGGTTTATTACCAAGGTCATTGACATGATGTTGACTTTATGAATAATGTGTCTTTTCAAGTCACAATAATAGCGTAGGTTCAGACAATGTCTAGGGTTGCTATAGTGACTGACTCTGTGACCTACAAAGGGGAAAATGCAGCTACTAGACACAGCTGAACAATACTTTTAGCTTTAATTCTGGAATACATTTTTGTAGGAATAGCATGATTCTTTAACTGAATGTTTTATGTATCCCTTCTGGGCATGCTTGGCATGTACTGACTATACACTGTGCATCTACAGTTTACATCCATTGCGAAAAGTCTCTTCTTCTGAACCAAGCTTCTGTACTTGGATCCTGAACCCATCACACATTTTAAATATCTTGTCATTGGGTAAAATCATCTTTTGCACTTTTTAGGGTCATACATTATAGCAAGTGTGACTCCCATACCCAAAGATGCACATGATCCAAAATAGCTACAACTCTATCACAAAACAAAACTATTACCTTAAAACCTGAGATAAGATTTTTTTGTGATTTTTAAATTCTCAACGGGAAAGTTCCAAAGTATGAACTTTGTGGACAATGTCACATTGCAGTATCAGGAGACTGAACATTGCAGACTGAAGCAATATTTTATGAACACATTGTTGTTATGACTGACATAGCTTTGTTTTTACTCTGCATGTCTTTTTGTCCTCATAACACAAGGGATTCTTGAAGACCTTTCTGGAAACGGGTCCTGGTGACACTTTTCTACATCTAACCCGCCATGTGGAACTACCAGAACTCAACAACAAGAGATTGCGCCACCTTGGCAGCTACTGCACAGTCCAGCTCAATAAAGCCTGATTCCATTGTTACTAAACCAATGTTCACTTCTAGGAGCCCCAGTTAACTTCTCCATAGAAGCTTGGTTCAGCTTAGGCTGAACCTTGGCTGTTGACCAGACTATTTCTCACTTCTTGTCACTAGTAATAACATTTTACTCCTGAATCCACTTATATCCCTCAGAACCTTTAAAAGCATAATAATGACCTCAACCAATAAGCAATTTAAAAGTGTGAAGCCAGCAGCATTGGGACCATCAGACCCAAGGACTTGTCCAAGAATCCACAGGTCTTCCTGGGAATGGCCATTGTTGAAAATGATCATGATCCCTGTTTCTTATATATTCAATATTCCCACAAACAAGGAAAATTTCTTAAATTTAGGAAATCTTACATCTAGAAAAATAGGCAAATAACCCAGACTTTTAAAAAGCCATCTGAAGAAGACATATAAAACAAAGACAAAGCTGTCAGCTCTAAAACTTGCTGTGAATTCTCTAAAGCTTCTGCTTCATAGGAGAGGCTTGCACTACTGCACTAACAAGCTCTGCAGCTGCACAGAATGCTGCTAATTCTAATAACTCCTGGTTTTATGGTCATCTTGGCATGAGGCATGATACGAAGTCTAGGTCTACTTCTTGGATTCTGTTTTGCTAGGAAAAAACTCATCCAAATTCCAATACCAATTCAATATAAAAATTTTGGTTGGACACAGTATCAGTTACTTTCCTGTCACTGTGTTAGAATACCATGAGCCAAACAATCTTATAGACAAATGTCTTTATTTTGGCTTGTGGTTCCACAGAGTTAAGAGTTCGGAGCAGATCGGCAAGATAGCAAGTAGCAGCAAGGTTGGCAGGGGCAGGAAGCCGATGGTGTTCATTGTCCATGCATGCAAGAATTGGAGAGAGGGAATGGAAAGTTATTTGAGCTTAGAAATCATCAAAGCTAGTCCTGAGGAATATACTTCCACCAGTAAGACTTCTCATTCTAAAATTTTCACAACCTCCTAAGACAGTGACATCAAATGAGGGAAAGTTGTTCAAATACATGAAACTCTGGGTGACATTTCTCATTCAATCCACCAGAGTCACGGGAGAAAACATAACTGTGAGTTGCCCTACACACGAGTGGGTGCAGCAGTACAGTTCAAGTTATACTAGTACTCTGGCTCTGGGGAATGCAAATTGATAGTAATGTCATCTCTCATGGCACTTTGAGACATGGAAATGTCATTGCCCCCTTTCCCAATTGAGGTGTCTGGGTTTGTTGTATTAGTTCAATCTACTAAGTGCTTTCCTTCATTTCCCATGCAAGGAATCATGATCCTCACTAGAAGCAGAGGCGTTTAAAGCTCACTGGGTAAAATAATGAAACAGCCAGTACATGAAGAGAGATTTTATAGGTTTACATGAATCACTCACTTCAGTATCTAGGACCATGTCTATTTCCAGCCTCCTTGGCTTATTACAGCCACATTCCCTGAACCGCATAATTTACCCTATCACCTGACAGCAGCTGTCATTATAAAAACTGCCAAGCCAATTCTGAGAGTTTCTGCACAGTGGGGCAACTTAAACTTTTAACAACCTTCAAGAAAGTCTAGACTCATCAGCACCTCTTGTCAGTTTGTACGTGAGCTCATTGCCTAGTTGCAGAAAGTTGGCAGATTAGAAGATTCTAGATGACAGATCTGAAATAGCATCGGTGACACTCTTCCCCAACCATCTCTCTGATAGGAAACATAATGAAAAGTCATATTTAGAAATTTGGTAAGTTCTTTAAAAATCTTAGGATGATAGGTTCATGGCTAACTTTATAATTTATTCCATTTGTTTGTAATAAAAGTGTGATTTTTGAATGTGGAAGGCATCTATAAGAAATGTCATAAAACCCCATCTGCGTTCTTATACCCCATATCATGAAGTTCACCACAGAAATTAGAAAAACTCTTACTAAATCTCATCTTTTCTTCCAGTCAAATTGCCTCTTTGATTTCTAATCTGAGTGTTGATTACCCTATTCCTGTTCCATAATGTAATGTATGTGCTATATGTGTATTTAATATACAACATATATGCAATATTTAATATGTATGACTTATATGTGTGTACATATATACATGTGTGTATATCTGTGTGCACATATTTATAGATATAGATACAGATGATATAGATATCACCCTGGCAAGAAAGGAGATATTCTAAAGAAAAAACACTTATTTCCCATATTTGACTATCAGATTTTTGAAACAATGGCTGCAAAGGTATCAAAATTCCCTAGGAGCCAGGTATGGTTGAGCATGCCTTTAAACATAGCACTTGGAGGCAGAGGAAGGTAGAATTCTGGGATTTTCAGGCCTGCTTGATCTTTGCAGTGGGTTCTAAGCTAGCTAAGGCAATCTAGAGAAAGCCTGTCTAAAGAGAGAAAAATTCTACAGGTCAGCTAAGGCTATCTAGAGAAAGTCTGTCTAAAATAATTCTCCAGGAATTGTCTGGTAGAGAAAGGGAAAGGTTGAAGGCCTGGTGTTAGTTGAAAAAGAACTTTTCTTCCTGGGAGAGTTTTCACACAGTTTTGAGAATTTATCAGACCACCTCGCAAGAATCAACCTGATTTGAGACAATGATGGATCAAATTGGAACAATCAAATATGCTCAGTTATGTTTACCTCTTGCTTTCTATTTCAACCTAAATCTCATGGCTGTCCTTCTTAGACAGACTTAGAGGTCACTGGACCCTTTAATTGTGCCCTCCTAAGGTAATCACACTAAATCAATCTGCATTCTCAGGTTTCAATAGAAGACTTTACAGTTGGTGTTTTAGGATGGGTTGCCAAGCAGGCACTACATGAGCTCAGGCTTTGACCCTAAAATTGTTAGAAATAGCATGACGTCTCTCTGTCACCACCTGTGAATATTTATTTTCAGATAAACTATAATTTTTAACTGGTAATTTTCTTTTTATTTTATGTATATGAGTATTTTTCTTGTGTGTGGGTATATATACACCATGCAGGATTCTGGCATACTCAGAGGCTGGAAGAATATGTAGGATTCCCTGGAATTGGAGTTTGGGATGTTTGTGAGCCACCATGTGGTGCTGGGAAATAAACCCTGGTCCTCTATAAATGCAGTAAGAGCTCTTAACTACCAAGCAGTCTCTATATCCTCTGTAATTATTTTCCCAAATTTAATATACATATTACTTTCAGTAACCAGAGACCATCAGAAAAGGATGGAAATTAGTGTGCAGGCTTAGACTAACTGTAGGTAAATGTAAAAACAATAGTTGCATTCTCTAGGATAGTAATCTGGCTGGTACGTTTCATAGGTTATTTCTGAGACCGTAAAACATACTTGCATGCGCCTCTTCACATCTGGGTAGTATTAATCTCTAACAATCCAGGTTATTACACACAACACTAGTGTCCTGTGTGAAGAGCTTATGATTTGTCTTCTTTTATCATTTCTAATTTCTATTTCTATTTTGAATGTTACCTCATTTCTTGTCTTCTTCAGTAAGTCATTGATTCTAAGCCATGACAACATGGGGGGAAATCTTCCTTCATTGTTTAGAAGAAAAGAAAAAAAAATGTGCATACTTAGCCGGGCGGTGGTGGCGCACGCCTTTAATCCCAGCACTCGGGAGGCAGAGGCAGGCGGATCTCTGTGAGTTCGAGACCAGCCTGGTCTACAAGAGCTAGTTCCAGGACAGGCTCCAAAGCCACAGAGAAACCCTGTCTCGAAAAACCAAAAAAAAAAAAAAAATGTGCATACTTGCACTGATATGTTTATTTATTTGCACTTTTCATGAATGTACAGAGGTGAATCCATCTCAAAAGTTTCACTCTGTACACCCTTGATTTGGACTCCATGTTGGGGAGTGAAGACAGTTGTGGAAACTAGAATTTTAAAAGAAAAAAAAATCTTATTTTCTAGATGGCACTTGTAAATAGCATTGAATTATATTTATCTAACTTTAAATCATTTAATGATGTACAGAAGAAAAACTATCATGTTAAATTATACCAGTCTTTCTGGGAACAGGAGACAGAACAAAGCATTTCAACTTCCTTCACACTGCTGTCTAAGAATACACTGAGGACTCTGTGTGCTGACCTTTGTAACTCTGAGCTGTACCTTATGAGGGAGAAAAAAAATAACAGAATGGAGGAATATTTTTGTACATTTTTCCTGCAAATGATTCTTGCCAACAGACCACCACTCCATAAAGTATTTTCCAAAATGATATTCATACTCTTCATGAAATTTTAGAAACTTACTTGTTTTTTTAGGTGAGAATTAATGATGTTTTACTAGAAATATATGTCTGTGAATTTATAAATATGCTAATTATGAATTCCCTTGCAAACAGACTTCTATTTTCAATTGTTTCTCAGGTCACAGAGAAATGCAACTTTTGATCAGACAGTTACACAGTTAAGGTGCCAAAATACTATGCTCTCTTCAGTCCCTTAGATCATTTACAATAAGCACAATTTTTACATTATGATTTTTTATTTCCAAAATCAGCACCCCCTCATTTCTAAGGGGTGTTTCTGAGGTCACAAAACACCCAAAATATTACAGAAAAGGAATTTGGTTTCCTTGGCCAAGTAGCTGGCCAAGCATGTTCTCCATCCCATAGAAGACTATGAGTCTATACTTCAAAATCTTCTATGAAATTAAGATTCTGTGTCTAACTATAACTTAGAGACACTGAAATATTGTTAAAATGTTAGCAGGAGGTTGTAACATTTCAGAAAAATAAATGGTACACTTGTGAATGTCTTCTCCAAATGTTTTTGAGTGACCTCTTTCTCTTGGACATTCTTGAAGTTCACGCATGATTACCATTAATTAATAGTAATGAGTCAGCCTACTTTATCTGGCATTCAGAGCACTTCCTATTTATTACATGGCAGCTTACAACATCACAAACGAAATATTGTCAGTTCTTTTGTATCTATTTGTGAAGATTCTTACATCTGGATGTTTACAATTAAAAACCTGTACCTGCAGAGGTTAGCAGACAACTAATGAGAGGCAGGTCTCTCCTTCTCTTATGTGGACACTAGGAATTGAACTTAGGAAGGGGAGGTGGGAAGGATCTCAAAACAGTTAAGGAGGGGAAACCATAATTGAATTGAAATATATTGTACAAAAAAACTATTTTCAAGTAAGAAAAAAAGAATACAAAAATGAAAATATCCAAGAGCACTGCATCTGATTTTAGTTTCAATGAGAGAATTATGTGTAGAAATTGTGACTTTACGTTTTATATAGCAAGCCTATTGTTAAGATTTAAACATAATTCTGTAGTTTCAGGGATTTGGCCCGTTGACATGTACTAGGTCTATTTGGTTTATGAGGTGATATACCGGTGTTTATCTATGTTGGCTTTTTTCCAGCAGACCTATGAAAGGGTTAGTGTGGGTTGTTTGAGTCAGTCACTATCATTGTGTTGAGGCTGATGCATGATTTCAGAGATAATAGTGGTTTTGTTTGTCTGTTTGTTTTTGAATGAAATTGGTGTCCCTGTTTTAAAAAAGAAAACAACCTTTTTAACCTGACTTATACATGTACAAACTGGAAGTCATCTGGTCACAAGCAGACACAATGCCTACAGCAAATATAAAGACCTCAGCAGAAAGAAAACTTCCCATCACTGAACTGTCTTAGACAGTGTCCCAGATCACCGGCTGTGGAGCCAGATAGTCTGAGGTCAAGTCTGGATACTTCCTGCCACTAACCATTTGATCTCGAGACAATTACTCACTCTTTGCATTTTTCATTCTCTCATGTGTAATATGAACACTGTAAAATTACCTGTCTCAAAGAAGTTATTTGGGGGCAAATTAGTTCAAATATATGAAACATCATTATCCAGTGCATGACAAAAGCTCACTAATATTTTCCATGCTTATTATTAGTAATAGTAGCATTTATTATAATATTATTATTACTATTAAAATAAAAACATCTGATTCATTGTTAAGGGTCTACAGGGGAAATTTTATCTAATGCAACTATGTAATGAAGTTTAAAGAATTAACATTCAAATCACTGTTAGAAAAATAGTATGTTTTGTGATAAAGGCTTAAACATATTTCAGAGAAGAACCACAGATACTGAATTAGAAGTAGATGGTTGTCCTAGTGAGATTCATCTGTCCACTCAACTCTTCAGAAAGTTATCTCAGGAGGGAAGTCTCAGTTGAGGGATTGTCCTTATCTGCTCGCTGTAGGCATGGGTAGAAACATTTTCTCACTTGCTAATTGATGTAGGAGAGCCAAGTACACTGTAGGCAGCACCATTTCCTAGACCGGTTGTCATGGGCTGTACAAGAAAGCTAGCTAAGCATGTGATTGGGAGGGAGCCAACATGCAGCATTCTTCTATAGATTCTGCTCCAAGTTTCTGTTCGGGTTATTTCATGGCCTTCACTCAAAAATGAACTGTAAGCTGTTAGCTGAAATAAGAATTAATGAATATGGGAGGGAGTGGGAGGGACCCAGAAAATGTAAAAGAGAATGGGGGTTGAAATGATGTAAATACAGAACTCGTGTGTGAAACTTTAAAAATGTAAAAGAACTAAATAAAATAAATTATGAAATGGGGAAAATTGAAACAACCTAACATCACATTTAAGAGTTTTAAAAGGGAATTACCTAGACCAGGCTGGCATATGAGCAGATATATAGAGGTTGTGTTGATTATTAATTGATGTAGACAGACTCAGCTCATTGTGAGCAGTGCCATTACCTGAGCAGAGGGAAAGGAGCAGGATAAAAAGTGAGAAAGGTGTCTCTGACAGCAGACGGTAAGGAAGGATTGATGCCTGTTTCTTTCTGCTCTTGAGTTTCCTTGAGATGGATTCTCCTCATGTTTTTTACTTCCCCCCTGATAGTCATGAATTATATCTTTCACAAATTATTTTTCTTCATTAAGCTTCCTGTTGTTGTCAGGATTTTCTTTCTTTCTTTCTTTCTTTCTTTCTTTCTTTCTTTCTTTCTTTCTTTCTCTTCTTCTTCTTCTTCTTCTTCTTCTTCTTCTTCTTCTTCTTCTTCTTCTTCTTCTCTTCTTCTTTTCTTCTTCTTCTTCTTCTTTCTTCTTCTTCTTCTTTTTCTTTTTATCCATCCAGGTTGACCATGATATACCTGATACTGACAGAAAGAGATGGTTATGAGACAGCAGAAGTAGTTTTTTCTATCTTGTTCTTTATTTTAATCTAAATTAATTTAATTTAAATGTACATAAATTATCAAGAAAATACACAGAATTAATTCAATATGTCATTTATCTCAACTCACCTCTTTCTATTTTTTTATTATTTTATAAAACTTTTTTTCCTCATTTTACAAACCAATTCCAGTTCCTGCTCCCTCCTCTCCTCCACTCACCTCACCTCCCCGCCACCCAATCACCCAAACACTCCTCAGAAACTATAAGGCTTGGGGAGTCACATGGAGAGTCAACAAAGTCTAACACATTGCTTTGAGGCTGGACTAAGTCCCTCCCCCTAGACTGAGCATGTATCCCTCCAAAGAGAATGGGCTGCTAAAAGCTAGTCCAAAGCACCAGGGATAAATTTTGGTCTCACTACCAGTGGCCCCACAGACTGCCTCAGCCACAGAGCTCTCACTCACATTCAGATGGCCTAGTTTGGTCTTATGCAGATTTCCCTGCTGCCAGTCCACAGCTAGTGAGTTCCACGATCTCAGGTATCCCCCATCGTGGTCTTGACCCCTTTGCACATGGTATGGCTCCTCCCAATCTTCGACTATACTCGAGGAGCTTGGCTCAGTGTTTAACTGTGGATCTTTGTGTCTGCTTCCATCAGCTGCTGGTGGAAGGTTATATGATGAAAATTAATGTAGTCATTAACCTGATTACAGGAGAAGGCCAGACCAGACACCCTTTCCAGTATTGTTTGGTTTTTAGCTGGGGTTATCCTTGTAGATTCCTAGGAATTTCTCTAGTGCCAGGTATCTAGCTAGCTTCATAATGGCTCCCTCAATCAAAATATCTCTCTCCTTGCTCTCGCTCTCTGTCCTTCCCCCATCTCTGCCATCCTGTTCATTCTTTCATGTTCTCCTCTCCTCTCCACTTCTCCCCTCCCCCTCCCCTTCTACCCTTCCTTCTCCCCCTTTGCCAATGCTCCCAGGTTTCTCAGGAGATATTGTCTATTTCCCCTTCCCAGGGTGATCCTTGTAAGTCTATCTTGGGGTTCTCAGTTAACCTTGGTTCTTCTGGGTAGTGGACTACAGGCTGATTATTCTTTGCTTTATGTCTAATATCTACTAATGAGTGAGTACACACCATTTCGGGGTCTGAGTCAACTGACTCAGGATGTTTTTTTCTAGTTCCATTCATTTTCTTGCAAATTTTAAAATATTATTTTTTTAATCACTGAGTAGTACTCCATTGTGTAAATGTACCACATTTTCTTTATCCATTTTTTGGGTGAGGGACATTCCAGGTTCTGGCTGTTAAAAATAGTGCTGCTATGAATACAGTTGATCAAATGTCCTCGTGGTATGAGTATGCATCCTTTGGGTATATGCCAAAGAGTAGTATTGAGATAGATTAATGCCCAATTTTCTGAGAAACTTCCATACTAATTTCCAAAGTGGCTGTGGAAGTTTATACTTTCACCAGCAATAAAGTAGTGTTCCCCTTACTCTGCATCCTCTCCAGCATAAGCTATCATTGGCATTTTTAAATTTTTATTCATTTTATTTATTTTTTTAAAAAGAGCACGAACTATCTTTTTTTGATTTTACATACCAGTCCTAGTTCCCACTTCCTCCCCTCCTCCCATTCCCGCCACCTTTTCCACCATTCCACCCCCATCTTCTCTTTAACTTTGAGAATCTCTCAACCTTGGGCCAACAGGAAGGAGTGGCTGATTCAATCTCTTGTCTTTGTTTCACCCTCTAAGCTTGTGGCAAGTGCAAATAAAGCCTGTGAAATTATTTCATTTTATAGTTGCAAGGCCCAGAGCTTCTGCTGGTTCATTTCTAACTGAGCCATCACATACCTTAAAGACCATATGCTAAAAGGTTAATGTTTGAAAGTTTTTAGCTGCCTCTTTGAGAATCTGACTCCTCTCACAATCCACTAATTCATTGCCCACCTTAACGGCAACACCTGCTCTTCCTCATTTCAAATACAGATGTCTAGAAAAGGTCATGCCAACTACTTTCCTGTTTTTTCATAATATGTGTAGGGTAAAGGATATAGCTTTTAATAAAGTTAAATTTGTAACATAGTTTAATTGACACTGTAGTATGCTCACTAATTTTCCTGAATTTTCTAGATACTTTACACATTTTTATGATGCCTTAATTTATTTCCATTTTTAATGGAAAAATGCAGAGATACCCATTAAGATTAAAAAGAGGCAGGAATGTCTACAGTTCTGCTGTTTAGCTTTGCACTACAGCATATATTAATGATGTTCTCCTTATAAAAAGATACTGATATTGAAATAAAAGAAAAGTAAATTTAAAGATTCATGAACTTGAACCTGTAATGGACAGAGATCAGGAAAGTAAATGATGAAGGCAAAATTCTGGTGAGCATTCAAAACTATAATAAGGCTCTTGTTGCCAGAGCTCTTTCTTTAATATCTTAATTTTCAATCTACTGTAAAGTAAGATAGTAATATCTTACTGTAGTTTTCAATTTCTAATTTTCAGTCTTATTGTAATTTCTAATTTTTATCCTTACTACAAAGTAAAATAGCAATATCATATATGCATGTATGTATGTATGTATGTGTCTATCTATCTATCTATCTATCTATCTATCTATCTATCTATCTATCATCTATCTATCTATCTATCTATCTATCTATCTATCTATCTATCTATCTACCTATCTATCTAGTGGTGTGGGAGGTCCTTCTGTCTACGTATTGCTTTTATTGGTTAATGAATAAAGAACTAGCTTGGTCTATAACATGGGAGGAGAAGGGCAGAGTCAGAGACACCATGGAGCTGCCACCAGAGACAGATGTGCTGAAACTTTGCTGGTAGGCCACAACCTCGTGATAATGCACAGATTAATGGAGATTAATTAAATTGATATGTAAGAGTTAGCCAATAAGAAGCTAGAGCTAATGGGCCAAGCAGTGATTTAACTAATATAGTTTCTGTGTGATTATTTTGGATCTAAGCTAGCCAGGTGGCCAGGAACTAACAAGCAGCCCTTCCTCCAACAATCTAAATCTCTATCAATTTATCCACCTACCTACCTACCAATCAGTCTACCTACCTATTTGCCACAGGATCTGGCTGGATTACTACTTATTTTGTAAAAAAGACTGACCTTGAATTAGCAGTAATCATCTTACTTCAGCCTCTATTGCACTGAGATAAAAGGTGTTCTCCACAATGCCGACACTGGTTCATTTTTAAATGTTTTATTTATCACATTTTGTGTTAAATATGGTGTGCAAATTTTTATGTTTAGATTTCATTTAGAAAGTCTTAGGTTCAAGACAGATAGACTGTGAAATAATGTATTGTATTCTCTTCTTTCCCCTAGTCTGTTATTCATGTCCCACAGAGTACTCTTTCTTTATCTTGCTAAAATTCCCAGATAATTCTTTTAGTGTGCTTTCGTGTCTGTGTGTGTGTGTGTGTGTGTGTGTGTGTGTGTGTATTGTTTGTATGCCATAGCGCAGCATTGGAGGTCAGAGGACAAGTTCCATAATTTATTTTCTCCTCCCACCTTGGAGGCCACAGGGTAGAACTCACATCATCAGATTTGATGGAAAGACCTTTTACCTACTCAGTCATCTTGATAACTTCTCCTTTTATTCATTTCTTTCTCTCCATTAAACTAATACATTAAATAACATGGTATGTGCTTCCTTTACATTGTTAAATACAGATACCTAGTAAATATATGAGAAGAGAATGCATACTGGAGTCTTAGGGCATAGCCTTAATGCTGAAATGGGTTGGCTCACTTATAAATTGACTGTCATAGTTTCGAGATTATCTGCTTATATGATTATATATGAATACTGTATCTATATTTGTGATTATATGCTTATACATTTTATGTGAGTGTCATATTAGCTTAAATCATGAAATGTTGCATAATACATTATAATTCTCATAAAGATGGTATGCAATAAAATGCATCTAGCAGGTATTTGGAGAGCTCTCAATTAGGGAGTAATATTAATTTAAAATGTAACTCATTATATTAAGTGTTAAGTTTTCTTTTTATGGTCAAATTTTATTAAACAAATGCATTAAGTTGTTTATTTAAGCTCCAAATGCTTAGCTTTCCAAATTCTCTATAAATCATCACTCTAGAAGACCCTATTGTATATGTCTATGGAACAGCACCGAGAAAAGTACATGAATATTAATAATGCTAATAATTTAGTAAGCACTTTCAAGTTGTAAATAAGTTCTAACATATTTCAATTGACATGCCAATATAACACACAAATAGGGAAAAATTTTCAATTATTTTCACTTAAATTTCATAGAATATTTTTATTTTAAATAATTAAAAATACAGATTAACATATAGTAAATACATGATGACAAAATGCATATTATTGTATTTTCAGTTCTAAATGCTGTTTTGTAAATGAGTTATGCCTTTGGGCTTCTTTGCAGGCTCCCTACTTTGTAGTGAATATAGTATCTTATGTAAAGCAAACCCAAGATAATTTCAATACTGTGATTTCAGAACTATTTTGAAACTGGCCTTAAAATAAGTTTCCTGCTTTTTTCTTAAAAGGAATGCATTTGCTACTCTGAGGTGGGTTCTCTGGATGATGAATGAAGAAAAGTAGAATATCAGGTTATCTATAGCGATGTTCCTAGAATGACTCTCCTCATGGCTTCATCTGCATTCTCTGCTGTGAATTCAAAACACGTTATTAAGTCCACATTATTAAGAATTTTGAGTACCGGGAGCTATAGGTCATATTTACCATCAAAAAGGGCAATATTACTTACTCCTAAGGCTGGAGAGACATAGTAGCCTGCTCTCTGGGCTTGCTTACACTTTATAAGGAGACAGATTCTAAGTTTTCTTCAAAGGAACATGAGTGTTTTGATGATGGCTTAGATCTTGGGAGAAATTTCTGTGACTTCTTGAGAGTGGCAGCAGTTTCCAGGTAAGTACCCACCCCATCCCATTTCCTCTCTGCAGAATACGATTTGATGTGATTCTTTCTTGCTTCCCATTACCCAGCAAGTTCAAATGCATTCTTTATTATATTTATTTATTAACTGTGCTTTGATTGTTTTTTGGTTTCTATTTGTTTTTCATACAATGTATTTTGATCATGTTTTCCACTCCCCCATCTTTTTCCACATCCTCCCTGCCTCCCTACCCACCCTCCACCTTCATGTTCTTTCTTGTGCTCTTTCTTTGTTCCAATGAAAGTTTTCATTTCAGAACTGGATACAGAGGTTTTGTTTTCTGACAAATCCTATGTAAATGGCTGACTTACATTTGTCCCCATAAAAAAGGCTTGTTTTCTGTCATAAAAAAATACAGACGCTTCTGTTTTCTAGGAACATTTGGATGCAGTGACTGCAAATTTATTCTGTAATTTTAAAATTATATTCATTAAATTTATATGAAGACCCCTTTATAAGAAATAAGTATAGTATCTGGGTAGTGGTGGCACATGCCTTTAATCCCAGCACTCAAGAGTCAGAGGTAGCCAGATCTCTGTGAATTTGAGGCCAGCCTGGTCTACAAGAGCAAGTTCAAGGTCAGACTCCAAAACTACAGAGAAACACTTAAAAAAAACTAAAAAGAAAGAAAAGAAATACGTATAATAATTAGATTTTTATAACACTACATGTAATGTTAAATGCTATAATTATGAATTGTTTTATTTGATAAAATGTTTTATATTTGATTTTTCCAAAAGTTAAATGTTTGTGAAACTCATTAGTAAATGTTGTCTAAATCAAGGAAAATATACAAATCCTAATTATGATGCTAAAAGCCCACCATAGAGGTAACCTTGAAATCTCATGTGGCATATCTTCAGCTAGACTCTGCAATCACCTAGAGCCTAGAAAACAGAGATTAATATAAAGAAAAGAGGGACCAGAAACAAAGAGAATTAATTTTGAAAATATTTAATGTGCAGTTGTCTGTTTTAAAAATACTTTTCTCTTCAAACTAGACTGCCTTTGTTTGAACATTTTGTTGTAGTAAAAGATCTTTATTTTTAAGTTGTTTGGGATAGATTTCCTAAATTTCAAAAGAGTGACCTAGATGACTGAATATTTTGCTAATCTTTTTTTTTGAAAAGTTAAAAATTCCTTTGCTATCTTTTAAGATAGATTTTTCTCTCCCCTTTTCTTTTGTACTTTAATTTTATCATTTGTTATTTAGTAGCATACCCATTAAAACATTTTAAAGACATTAAAAATACTGGGTTGTACTTTTTCCATTGTTTTTAATTTTTATTTAATGTTTAGATTTATTTAATTTTTTTATTCCTTTTTTAAAAAGAAAACAAACTTTTTTTCATTATACATACCCAATCCAAGTTCCCACTCCCTCCTGTCCTCCCATTCTCTCCACTTACCTCCCCACCCCACCCCACATCCACTCTTCAGAGAAGGTAAGGCACATAGCTTTGGGCAAAGTCCAAGGCCCTTCCTACTATATTTAGGTAAGCAAGGTATCCATCCGAAGAAAAAGCATAAATTTCAACTAATTAATAATTTTTATCAAAATAAACTTAATTAAGCATATCCATGGCTATTGGAACTCTGTGTCATTTAACAGAACTCAGAATAAACTACACTTCTGACTAGTCCTGAGTTAAACTGCCTAACTAATAATCTGGGTTCAGTGGAGGCAAAAACCATAACTATATATCATAAAAACACATCAGGCAGGTTTTTCAAAGCTTCTTGTCATTCACACGCATACTCTTGTCCACAAACACACAAATATGTAATATTCATGCTATTTTATCACCATTGATATTTTATTTAGCCATTTAGTAGTATAAAACTATGGACTTATAGAAAAATTATATTTGGGGAAAATACTAATACGGTATTAAAATACTAACACTAAGGAGGTGTTCCATGTAGTAGGCTTTCTCAGACACATAGATTTATTATTTGTGAATGCTTAGCCTTAGCTTAGACTCTTTTCTTGCTAGTTTTTATGACTTAATTTAACTTGTTTGTTTTCATTGACATTTTGCCTTGAGGTTATTTTACCTTTCTTTCGTTCTGTATGTCCTTAATTTCACTGCTTTCTCCATGTCTGCTTGGAGGCTCCCTGGCTGGTTGTCCGGAGCAGCTCCCTCAATTTCTCCCTCAATATCTTCTCTATTTTTCTCTGAAGCCTAGGTAGCTTCTTCTATTTTTTTCTCTGCCCTTCAGATCTGCCTTTCCTTCTACTGCCTAGCTGTTCACCATTCATCTTTTTATTAGAGCAATAGGGTACCTTAGGCAAACAAGGCAGCATAACTTTACATCATTAAACACATGTGGCATAAAAACATAACAGACTTTTGCATAAAGTAATATTCCACACATAAACAAATGTAACGCATCTGTACACAGTTAAAGTAATATTCAACAACAGCTCCATATAATATTTATCAGTTGGGTGTCTTTGTTCTATCTTTTCTATATTTTAGTGAACATCATTTGGTCTTGCCTGCACTCAAATACCAGCTATAAAGCAAAGGTGGAGCTAGTTCCTTTGCTCATAGTTGGTAGCCATATTGAAAACATGTTTTCCTAATATAAACCACAAATCTTTCTTGACTTTTTCTCATAAATGTTCCACATATCATTCTGTTTATTTTTTTTCTTTTCTTTTTGATATAGCAGTAGCAAACTATTTTAACTAAAAAATGAGAAACAGACATATATTATTCAAATTTAATATATATATTTCTCACAATTTTAATCACACAAACTGATGCTTTAAGGGTTTTAAATTTGTTTTTCTACAGGCCTATGATTGCTATTCTAGTAAAAGTAAGGAAGACTTAAATTTTATAGTCTATTAAGTATGTTTATTTTTAGTTATGCTTACTTTTTCTGATTATAAATATCTATTTAATGTTTAAATTTTATTCTACTCTGCCTATGTTTTGAAATGTATCTTGATTGTTTTAAAATAGTGGGTTTAGTTATATCATCTTCATATATGTATATGGTAAATTGATAGTATGTTTCTATCCCCCATTCCTTGCACTTAATCTCCTTCCTTGTCTCCCACTGTTCTCCTTCTAATTCCCTAATAAATTGATTTTAGGTGAATGGTTGAGAGATCAATACTCATATATTTTATTCATTCTTGAAGTAATAAAAATATATTAATATAAGTACCAAATTTATGAGATTTTTACTCTTGTTTTATACATTTCCATGTGTTATGTTCTTACTATTCTTGGCTTCTTAACTTTGTTTGGCTCCTTCTGGACTTACCCAGTCTTGTTTAAGCAGCCATATTGTTGGAGTGCCACAGGGGAAGCTTCCCTGCCATGTCTAGGAGACACAATCTCACAACAGATCTCCCAGTCCCCTGCTTCTTACCATCTTTCTGCCACCTCTTCTATGGTATTCCTTAATTCTTAAGTGTGAGAGTTATATTGTCGATTTATGTGTTGTAAATGGGCCTCCCACAACCCATTAATCACTGCATTCTGCCTAGAAGTGGTTTTCTGTAATGAGGTCTGTTTGCTGCAAAGAGAAGCTTCTCCGATGAGGGGAGAACTAACTACACTTACCCGTGTGTGTAAAGATAGTTTTCGAATGTAGTTAGGAATTATGCTTATCTAGCAAGGTGATAGCAGGTTCTCTTCTAGGATCCATGACCTCACTAGTCCCTGGAAAGTTGTGGTTAGGTTTCTAGTATCCGGAAGAATTTCACTCCTGTTGAGTGCACCTTTAGTCCAAATTAGCCTGTTGTTAGTTACAGTCAAGAAAACTTCCAGGAATGGGTGTCCTAATTGGTTATCCAATACAAAATGGTCAGCCCAGAAAAATATAAAGCCAGCTACAAAAATGGACTCAGATGATTATATTTATGTATCTATGCACCTATATGCACATATCTGTAGCAAAATCAAAAAGTTGACTTAATTTAATTTGAGAGGGAGTGGGGGCCACGGTTATGTTCTACCTAGCATCGCTGCTGGGAACTGAGCTCCAATATTCTGGAAGAAGAAAACCTGCCCATAATCACAGAGCCATCTCTTCAGCCTTTATATCAAGATATACACACATAGAAAAGTGAAGAAGACAATGTCTGTCTAAAAATCTACTTATACAAAAGGAAACAAGGAAAACCATTTGCAAAAAATCATAGTGTCTGCCAAGAATACTTAAAATATGTTTATTTATTTTATTTATGTGTGTGTGTTTAATTGAATTTATTTATTTTACATCCTGACCTCAGTTTCCCCTCTCCTCTCCTCCAGTTCCCTCCCCTCACATCCCTTCGCCTATTCCCTCAATCCACTCTCTCCTCCTCTGTTTCTGTTCAGATAAAAGCAGTCCTCCAGTGAGTATCTTCAAAGCATGACATATCAAGTTGCCTTAAGATTTGGCACCTTCTCTTGTATTTAGCCTGGAAAATGCAATCCAGTATGATGAATAAGTTCTCAAGAGACAACCAAAGTGCCTAAGACAGCCCCCCTTCCATTGCCCTTAGTCCCACAAATAGAACAAGCTACATAAGTGTCACATATTTGTAGAGCACTTAGGTCAGTCCCATATTGGATCCCTAGTTGTTGGTTCAGACTCTGTGAATTCCTGTGAACCAGGTTAGTATTTCTGTGGGCTTCTTTTGTGATATCTTTGACCTCCCCAGGCTTCTATAATTCTTCATTCCTCTCTTCAACGGGATTTCCCAAGTTCTACCTAATGCTTTGATGTGGATCTCTGTTAGCAGTTTCCATTAGTTACTGGATGAAGGCTCTCTGATGAGAACTGGTGTAGTCACCAATCTGATCATAGCTGATAAACAATGTATTGATAAGAGTCTTAGCTGATAAACAATATATTGATAGGAGTCTTAGCTCGGGTCATCCTTTTAGATTCTTTTTTTTTTCCTCATGGTTTTTTTTTTATATTTAAAAATTTCCATCTCCTCCCCTCCTTCTCCCCCTTCCCTCCCCTCCCCTCCACCCATACCTCCCCTCCCTCCCTCTCAAGGCCAAGGAGCCATCAGGGTTCCCCACTCTATGCTAAGACCAAGGTCCTCCCAACTCCCCCCAGGTCCAGGAAGGTGATCGACCAAGCTGAGAAGGCTCCCACAGAGCCCGTCCATGCAGAAGAATCAGAGCCCAGAGCCATTGTCCTTTGCTTCTCAGTCAGCCCCCGCTGTTGGCCACATTCAGAGAGACGGGTTTGGTCGCATGATCCATCAGTCCCATTCCAACTGGAGTTGGTGATCTCCCATTAGTTCTGTCCCACCGTCTCCATGAGTGAACGCACCCCTCTCGTTCTTGACTTTCTCCCTCATGTTTTTTTTTTTTTTTTTTTTTTTCGAGACAGGGTTTCTCTGTGGCTTTGGAGCCTGTCCTGGAACTAGCTCTTGTAGACCAGGCTGGTCTCGAACTCACAGAGATCCGCCTGCCTCTGCCTCCCGAGTGCTGGGATTAAAGGCGTGTGCCACCACCGCCCGGCTTTTCGCTCCTTCTGCTCCTCATCAGGACCTTGGGAAATCAGTCCAGTGCTCCAATGTGGGGCTCAGTCACCTTCCCCATCTGTCGCCAGCTGGAGGTTCGCTCACGGTCCTGACTTTCTTTCTTAAGGGGTTCCTTTGCACCAGTTTTCTGCCTGACCACAAAAGCCCCAGTTTCCAGTAATCTCTTTCAGTACCTTCCCCCACCACCTCTCAAGTTCCCATGCCTCTCCACCCTCAGTTCACACAAGAGATTGCTTCTTGCCTGGCGTCCTTTGTCCTATTCCCTAGGGAAAGGTGAATGCAGTATCTGCCCGTCCTACAGCAGGACAATCAGATCTGCAGCCCCACTCACAGGACAATCAGATGTCATAGGGAGTCAAGTCAAAGCAGGAACTCAGTTTATTACTGTGAGCTTCAACTTATATAGGTTACATGACATCATGTGATGTGGGGGTACCTCAAGGCAATGAGAGACAGCCAAGTCCTCCTTCTGTCTGAAGGGGCATCTACTTAGATTTTGCTGTCTCATCCTCCCTTGGTAGCTTTGAAAGTATCCTTCAAGTAGAGCTAGGCTTTTCTCTGTCCTACAGGCCTTGAGGTACAGGCCCTGAGATAATTTGGACCAACAGCTTCTATTATTTCCCTTCTCCAGGGAGATCCATGAATGCCCCTCTTGGGACCTCACGGTTACCAAACTTCTCTGGGGCTGTGGATTGTAGCATGGTTATGATTTACTTTACAGTTAATATCCTCTTATGAGTGAGTACATACCATAGGTTACCTAACTCAAGTTGATTTTTTTCTAACTCTACCCTTATGCCTTAAAACTTCCTACTAACGTTAACATTTGAGTAGTACTCTACTGTGTAAATGAACCACATTTTTATCCATTCTCCTTACATATTGAATGTGCACCATTGGCTTACCTAGTATCTTCAGAGGTCAGAAGAAGATGTTGGATCCCCTTTAACTAAAGTTACATATAGTTGTGAGCTACCATTTTAGTGCTTAGAATTGAATCTTTGTCCTCCAAAAGGGCAACAAATGCTAATAACCTCTGAGAAATCTTTCCAGCACCAGGCATGACTATTTTTCAAAATAAATTTTTGTGTAATTTATTTTCATAGGGCATATGATTTTTATTTATGAAAAAACTATTTTAATGTGATTAATTATTTCTAAAGGATTTCAACATGAAGCATTACACAAAGATTATTTCCCACATGTTTTTACAGATTAGCTTTGGAGATAAAAAGCTTCACTGTTCTTTCATATTAAAAATGGAGATTTTTTACAAAAATAATATAAACATAAAGAACTATTTTGAGAGTTGACCTGCACATGTATTTTTAAATATTTATAGTTTGGCTATGTGTTAATGAATCTTGTTGAAAGAATGAATCAGAGAAATGTTCTCAGAAGAACCTGAGTATAGGGAGGGAAGACGATAAGACCGGGAAGGAAACAAAGGTGTGGCCTGGCAAAGTGATAGAGTACATGACGTCACACATGACTATGAGGCAACAACTGCATCACAGTGGTCCAGGTTGGAACAACAGGGCTAGGCTACCACATCAGTCACACATTGACTACAGACAAGTCCCCATCAAACTTTTTCATTTGGTGGCTCCTGACATAGAGAAAGTACATCTCTGGGCATTTTAGTGGCTATGAATGAGTGTGTATACATAAATATGTCTTCCAATTTTCAATGGATCATGGAAAAAGCACTGTCCTGGAGAGTGAAAAGAATTAAGATCTAGCTCACTGTCTACTTATTTTTCCAAGACAGGAATCTTTCTCTTTCATCTTTGTCATGATGTTCCCACTGTTTGAAGCCTCATCTGTATGATGGCTCCAAAAGTCATAAGTCATTCTTAAGGTTTTTAAAAGAACATTTGAGAGAATACACAGAAAAACAGCTTAATAGTTGACTACTTAAGGGGCAATATAGAAATCTAGTGCAGTGGAAACTTCTTAGGACCTGTGAAGTTGACCTTAGTGAGGACTCCTAATAATGGAGGATACGGAGCCTGAACAAGGCATATTCTATAACCAGGTTAGGTTCCCAATGGGAGTACTGGGATATCAACCAAGCCACCAAATCTATGGCCTACAAGCTTCCATGCCTACAAGATGGGCTATGTGATTCAGAGCTTGTGGAAGTGGAGAGTTAATGACTAGTCTAACTTTAGGCTAGTATCATGAGAGTGGGTCCACACCTGATACTGCCTACATGGACAGGATTAGGAAGTTGTATGACTCAGAGACCTTGAGTAGAACCAAAAGGAGGACTAAAATATATCAATGAAATGATCCCTAATTATATTGTGCTTTAGTCATGGGATCAGTTCTTAGTCCAATTGTCATGAGAGAAGCTTACTCCTGCAGATGATGGGAGAAGATACAAAGACTATATATATTGACTAGAGTCAGGGGACTCCACAGAAGAGGGAGAAGAGGGATTGCAGGATCCAGAGGGATAAAGAACTAGAGGAGAACATGACTCACAGAATCAATTAAGCAGGGCTCATAGCAGCTCATAGAGAAGGAAGCTGCAGCTACAAAGCTTACACGGGTCTACAATAGATGCTCTGAACACATGATGTGGTTCTTTAGGTTGGAATTTTTGTTGGACTTCTAACAATGGAAATGGACTTGTTTCTGACTCATTTTACTGTTTCTGAGACCTGTTTTCTCCTGCTGGGTTACCTTGTCTAACCTTGATATAAGGATTTGTTCCTAGTCTTACTTTGCCTTGTTATATGGAGTTTAGTTAATACCGCTGGGGAGCCTGCTCCTTTCTGAAGAGGAACAGAGGAGTAGTTTATCTGGATGGCAGGAGGAGTGCAAGGACTTGGGAAGAGGAAAGAGAGGGGTATCTGTATTGGGGATGCATTTTATCAGAGAATAAATAAAATATAAACAAAAGAGCATTAGCAAAACCTCAAGGAAAAAAGGCTGCTATAGTCAGATATGGATGGCAAATATTAAATACCTAATACACATCTCTCTGTAATAGTTGAAGGACTCACATTGCAAATGACCAAATATATTAGCAGCACTATTTGTGTGGGAAGTTACTTTATGCCAACTTATGTTCATCATAGAGTACCTGTCCTTGTATAAGTATTATGATGATTTATTTTAATTTAACTTTATCCTTTTTTCCACAATCTAATTATTTAAACTATTATGAGATACAGTATCATCTAGGTTTATATTGGCATCTTTATTAATTTTGTTTCAATTGGCAAAACTTCATTAAGTGGTTATTCTATCCAAGACAATGGAAAAATAAAGAAATAAGACATGAATCTTGCTGGTCTGGAGCTTTAATCTAAACCAGATGATCTAGAAATATTTAGCTTTTATTTTGATACAAAGATATTTCAGATGAGTGTCATGTGAGAGGTTCTGATTGTGCTTTCTTAAAATAGAACTAGCAACTGATGATGGAATAGAAGAGACTCATGGAGCAAGAAACATCTCTTAACATTGCAAATTCTATTAGAACACAAATTGGTAATTACTGAGGGCTGGGAAAGGTGAATTGGGGAGAATGTGAGGTTTTGATAATGGGTATCCAAACACAAAATTATAGAAGTCCTGGTTATTTGCTTGCTTGTTTTTTTCCCATGGCTTATTTTTTTATATTTAAAAATTTCCATCTCCTCCACTCCTCCTCCCTCTTCCCTCCCCTCCTCCTCCCCCTTCCCTCCCCTCCCCTCCACCCATACCTCCCCTCCCTCCCTCTCCAGGCCAAAGAGCCATCAGGGTTCCCTACTCTATGTTAAGACCAAGGTCCTCCCAACTCCCCCCAGGTCCAGGAAGGTGATCGACCAAGCTGAGAAGGCTCCCACAGAGCCCGTCCATGCAGAAGAATCAGAGCCCAGTGCCATTGTCCTTTGCTTCTCAGTCAGCCCCCACTGTTGGCCACATTCAGAGAGACGGGTTTGGTCGCATGATCCATCAGTCCCATTCCAACTGGAGTTGGTGATCTCCCATTAGTTCTGTCCCACCGTCTCCATGAGTGAACGCACCCCTCTCATTCCTGACTTTCTCCCTCATGTTCTCTCTCCTTCTGCTCCTCATCATTTGGGAAGATGGAATCACAGATGAGAAAATTTTCATGACACAATTTTCATGACATCAAAATTACTTGTAGGCAAACTGTGGTCATTCAGTATTTAATGAATAATATGTGAGAGCCCAGTCCATTGTAGACTGCCCCATCCCTTGAAAGGTGGTTCTGGGTTCTATGAAAATAGCAGGCTGAAAAGCCATTGATAACAATCCAGTAGGCAGCATTCTTCCATAGCCCCTGATTCAGTTCCTGCTTTCTCGTTCCTCCCTGAGTTTCTGCTCTGACTTTCCTGAGTGAGGGACTGGAAGTTGCTGTGGATTTATCACAGCAATAGAAACCTGACTGGGTCAGAAATAAATAAGTCTATTGATGTATAACACATTGGCAGGCACTGTGTTTTAACACAGCCCATTATAGAGTTTATGAATAAAATCTGAAAGATTCAAATCACAAAATGGTGATATAGAGATGCAGATGTAAATTCTCTTTGATCTTCACACAAGATTATCATGGTACACATACACACACATATCTATTTATATGTGTGTGTATGTGTGTGTGTGAATGTAATGATAATTTTAAAGAACTTACCAAGAATACTGAAGAACTAAAAACAATTATATGTGGAGATCCCAAATCTCAAGGAAATATGATTCAGTAAGTAAAGGAATACTAGAACGTCCTGGTAGTTAATTTGACAAAAGTTCAACACAATGAAAGTTGATGTGGTGTTAATGAGGATTAAAATATGATATTTTACACATTTTGGTAGTTGGTTGCCTCCTGATATTAAACATGGTCAGATATACTCTATATGGTCTTCTTTACAAAATAGTTTGGCTAATTAACAAATCTCTTAACTGTCATATACCAAACCTCTACTCTGAAGGGTAGGCAAGAGTATCTCCTGTGTTCCTTTCTCCTGCTTGTAGTTTGAATGCACAGTTTCCATTGGGAAAAACATTTATTAGAGATTTAGCAACTTGGCTGAAGCCACACTGTTGGAAAATGGCTAAAGAATTCAAACTCTGTCCATCTGAATCCTACCTCCACTGACCTAATTATGGCCATGTACAGTTTGGCCACAGGCATAGACTAGGTTTCTTAAAGATTAACTTTTATTTATGTATATGTGTATATGATTGTTGTATGTGTGTGTATGGGTGGTTGTCTCTGTGTGTGAGTCTCTCTCTCTCTCTCTCTCTCTCTCTCTCTCTGTGTGTGTGTGTGTGTGTGTGTGTGTGTGTGTGCGCGCGCGCAGCAGAAGGAATACAACATGTAATGGAGAGTAGGAGAGACTGGACTCTCTAAGTTGAGCATCCATCTAAGCATGCTTTATTTTTCTCCAACAATCCCTCATAAGTAACCCTTTCATCTTCCCAGAGAAGAGAACGAGTGTTGGGGAGAATGGTCTGGGTCTATCTTTCTCATCCGTGTATATACTGGGTATAAAACTCACCAGCAAAGAGCAGCTTTAATATCTTTTGCTTGTGGTTTAGAGACTAGAAATTTCCCAAATGAAAAATAAATATTAGGATTAAGCATTCTACTATGTCTATACTACTTTATTTAGAACGAACAATAACCTGTGAGACGTACCTTCATATGATTTTTTTCTAATTATCAGCTTTATTGCCTTGAATGATGATATTAAAACTTTGCTTTAGATGAAAATAACAATTGTCAGTTTTTAAGTAAAGAATCATAGATTTAATTCTTATGTGTAAATCATTATCTATGTATTATGCTTCTCCTATTTGTGGCTGCATTAGAGAGGGATAAATAGATAAGAAATGTTTACCTTTATTTCAGCAGGGACAATTCCAAATGACACTTTACTAGAAAAGGTGTTTTATATCATCATAGCAATCTAAATGTTATTTTTAGCACTGCATGTCAGGCAATGTTATAACAGTGATGACTTTAAAGAAGGGTAGGAAGATAATTCCAGTTTCTTTAAAGATTTTAATCCATTAAAAAAAAAAACCCTACCAGAATACCTCCCTATGGCCTGGAGATTTAGGGTACTAATAGAATGCCTATCTAACATGTCCAAGGCCTTGAGTTCAATGGCAACTACTGAAAAAGTCAGTCAGGTTTAGAAAGAATGTTGTTTTCATTTGTTATTCTCTTTGTATTCTATGAGAGATATGGGATGGGAATAGATATCAGCATTGTTGTTATATTCCAGATGAGATGCAGGATAGTTCAGGATCATCCTTTCTCTGGCCACATTCTATTTTGTTGTTGTTTTTGTTGTTCATTTTTAAAAGATGTCAATGGTTTGGAAAAACATTGCTAATATTCACTGAAATCAACAATATGAAGCTCTTTAAGGAATGGCAAATGCTTGCATGTTTTACTATGAGATAGAGACAGAAACAGAGAGAAGGAACATTAATAAAACTGGTTCAAATTATTTAAATACCTAAAGAATTCTTGGAGAAGAATTTTAGACTCTGACTTTCCAACTCTAAGGAAGACTAGAGAATTTTTCCATCAAACTAAGACAGAAAAGGGCACAAAGTATTAATAATACTTGTAAATAATTAAAGAAAACGTTAAAACCTTTGGGCATAAATACAATTTTGTGGTTTGTTAAACTGCAGTAATAGAAATGACTTTAATTTTTAAATTAAATTCATAACTTATTTTAATATATTTTCAGAATAACAGTCATTGAATATTTTAATAAAAAACTTCTGATACAAGAAAAATTAAATGCAGATAACTAAACTATACAGAAAGAAAAGAGCACTAATTTCTGTTGCCATTTGTGCGTGCACAGCATTCTGGGCATCAACAGTACATTTAAAATGATGGAAAACTTTTCTACCTGTTGCCTTTTTGATCCCAAGGTCACCTGGCTTTGTCTTTCTAGCTTTCTATTGCATTTTCTTTTACTCCTTTAAAAACATTTTATTGTTTATTATCTTGATTAGTTAATGCTCAGCTGTGAAGTACAGTGTTTTTTTTTTTGTTGTTGTTGTTGTTGTTTTTCTTCTTTCACATGACACGTTCCCTGAGCTGTAGGAGTAGCTGTGTTACAGATGTCGCATTTGAGATTGCCTACTGCACAGGCCCTTATTCTCTACGTGTTGGATCAGCTGTGATCTCAATAGTGGTCTCTAACTGCTGCAAAAACAAGCTTCAGTAGAAATGAAGGGCAAGAGCTCTCCTACCTATGCCATCAGTAGATGCATTTAGTAGCATTTGGAGTCTTTATCAGCAGGACTCGTAGGTTCTCGCCTGAGGTCTATAGTCTCTCCATCTTCAGGTGTTTGCCTGGGTTTTTAGTGTCAGACATGAGGTTCCGTCTATTCATTCAGATTTCTGTCTATACAGAAAGCTGTTTATTGCCCCAATACATAGATTCCACTGTTTCATTACTGAGATTTTGTACTGCATCATCTAGTAAGGCGTTTATTTCTATGTTGCTATTCTTTTGAACTCTGTCAAATATACTTCGAAAACTTTTGTGTGCACACGTGAATACTTTTATTAATTGTGTTTTCTCCAAAGGCTGCTGTTCTTTATTGAATACCATTAAATGTATTAGTTCGAGTTAGCTTCTCCCTCTTTACTCTTGCAGATGGCAGTCAGTTCATCTTGATTCTGATATTTGTGTTTGAATTAGGATATTCTTTTTTCCCCTAAAATGCATGCCTATGTAACTTTATCATTCCTTTTTGCAGTAGGCATTACTCTTTGTTATTTGCAAAAAAAATTAATTTTTTTCTAAAAGCTTATAGTCCTTTGTGTTTTTACTTGTTTACCCTGTTGGAAGTACTTACTTTGCTCCTGCAGGACACTTCTACCTTCCAGTGAACCAATTTTATGTCACTGTTACTCTCTGCTCCCCAAAGCAATCAATCAAATTCAAATATTAAAATTGGAAGAAGAACCCTCTGGGCAGTGTCCCAATACTTGGAACACTTGTCCACAGCTTTATAGTACAGAGATTGGACCAGCTCTCTCCCATTCTCTATTCTTCCTATATATTTTTTTTTAAATTATCACTTGAAGTTTATTTTGCAGACTTTCCTTCAATATCATGTAATTTACTGATCGAGACTGTTTATAGATGCTTGGCTTTTGAGACAATTAAAAACCTTTACGAACTAAAATTTGACATCATGATTTGTTTAACTTAATAAGTGTTATGACGGTGAAATGAACAGAAGATTTGAAGCAGGAATATGATGACTTCTGAAACAACCGGCCACTTCTCCCTTCCGTCAGAAGGAAGAGAGAAGGAAAGGGTGAGGAAAGAAAGAGGGCAAGACAGGCAAGAACATTCTTCTCCCCCACTTGAAAAAGGGAGGGAAACTCTGAGGCCTAAGCAGATAACATAATCAACCACATCAGTTTCTATTAAGGCATCTTCTTTACATGTTATTGAATCCCATCATGCCTTTCATATTGCCAGCAGCACCTTGTTGAAACTGCCTCATCATTGACTGAAGTCCTGCCATGCCACCCATGTGATGAAGAACTCGTGGATCCATCATTTTGGCCATTTGTTGATTTAATTTTGCCATCTGTGACTGACTCACATTCTTAGACATATCACCACCTTTGAAAAGTCCTTTGATACCACCCATCTTTTTCACCATCTGTGCAAACTTGGTATACTGCGTCAGAAGCTCTTGGACATCTCTTGTTGATACACCATCCAATAAAGTTAATATTCAATGGCAGGATTGACTATGTGGCTTTGGGCATCCTTATACTTAAACACATGTGGTATTTTGCTATCAAGCCTGTCTCAGCATCAGTTAACCTAAGATATTTGTACATCACCCCCACCTCCAACACACACATACACACACACACACAAACACACAAACACTTACCTTAGAGAAAATGGAGATAAATTATTATGATGTCATACATGAGTGACTGGAGCCCATGAGTACAGATTTAAGTTACATTGTGGTAACAGTTTAATGAAGTTTTGTGATAAAGGAATCAAAAAAGCCACAACTCCAGGCATATTTCAAAACATTCATCAGAATACTAGGTGGACATGCAAGGCAAACAAGTCTCTGCTGTAGACCTCAGATGCTACCTGATGGTGTTTTAGCCTTTGGGTTGGTAAATACTGGAAACAATAATCCAAGATAATTTGGTTCTGGACATGCAACATTCCAACTTTTCACAAATCCAGAAGTTTTAATTTTTTCTATTGGTCTTGCAGAATGTTTAACACGAATTCAGTTTTTTTCCCCCTGGGGAATTCTGTGCACATATTTTCTAAATCTCTGGTTTCTACCAGTACATGCATAAGTCAGATTTTTTCATAGTTTTTCTATTTTGGCAAACTTATTAGACAGTGCAAATTACAGTCTCTATTCCTTTGTGTCTATTTATTCTTGCAAATCTTTAAAGGAAAACACATTAGAGAGATTTATTAGAATGAATAAAAAGCTATAAAGAAAGGATTTAATTTATTCAATAAATTTAAGTGTCATGAGAAACTATATAATTCATTGTTTTTTATCTCTGCCTGATTCTGAAAGATTAGACATGATGTCTGAAGAGATTTAAATAGAATATTCTACTACCTTCTGGATTTACTCTGTTCTTAAATGTTATTTTTTATGTGATATTAATATCATGTACTTATATGACACATGATGTCATCATTTCATAAGGTAGTAGAGATTTAAATAGAATGTTCTATTACCTTCTGGTTTATTCTGCTCTTAAATGTTATTTTTATGTAAAATTAATTTGATGTACTTATATGACACATGATGTCATCATTTCATAAGGTAGTAATAAAGATGAAAAAATTAGCTTTATTTTATATGAAAATGGAGATTATATTGGCATTTGTCAAATGCCATAATATTAAAAGTAGGTTTTTACAAACTTATTACAGAAAGTTAATTGATATGAACACTTTGTGAATTTCTAAGCATGTTTATAAAATAGAAAAATCTGTATCTCAGTTTGAGGTAATGAAGGCAAAGAGTGGAGGTTAAATTGATTTTGCACATCCTCAATATACTGAACATTAATGTCAGGGTTTGTACTTAAGTCATGAGACTCCAAAAGCATATTTTCTCATCTTTCATTTGTAAAAAAGTATGATGGTTGTTTTTATACATACCAAATAAATGATAGAAAAAAAAAACAGGAGAGACACAAAGGAAAATAGAAGGAAGAGAAAGAAAATGTAGAAAAAGAGAAAAATGTGAGAGAAATGGAAGATTAATAGATGCCGAGACCTAGAGGAAAGAGGAAAGATAAAAGAAAGGAAAAGAGACAACAAACAGAGATAGAGGGTAGATGGGGAAAGACATGGGGGAGAGGAGAACAACAGACATAGGTAACAAAGGATAGTTAGCGGAAAGAGAGAGAAAAGACACAGAAGAGAGAGATAAGTGAGCTAAGGATGAGAGGAGTCAATGATGACAGGGAGGGAGGGACAGAGAGGGAAAAAGAAAGGAAAAGGATATAGAAGCAGATGAAAGAGTGAGGAACGAGAGACATAAAGGACTGAGGGTGAAAAGGATACTGAAAGAGAATGGATATAAGGAAGGGAGTGGAAAGAGAAAGGAGAGAAGAGGAGAAAAAGAGAGTGGGGAAGACAGGAGAGGAAAGGTGTAGATAGGAGGGAGGGAAAGAGAAAGGAGAAGAGAAGAGAGGAAAGAAGGAGAGGAAGGAGAGGAGAGGGGAAGAGAGAAGAGGAGAGGTATAGAGGAGAGGGGAAGGGAGGGGAGCAAAGGAAAGGGAAGTGGGTTGACATTTGGCTTATTCTGCACAATGCATTCTTCAGTTATTAAAGACTGTTTCACAGAGGACTGCTTAGGTTGAAGTGAAAGTAGCAGTCATTCACTATGTGACACTGGGGAACTTCTAATTTCTGTTTCTCTTGTATTTAAAATTTCTGGTTGTATTGTGATATGCCTAGCAATATAGACATCTAACTCTCCCTCACACATATGTAGTTTCTGATTATATATGAATATATGTATATATTCTCATTATATCTCTTTATAATACATATATATGTATATTGGCCCAATATATATATTTGCCTGTACTTTGTTTTCTGATTTCTTTTAATATTTTTATTTGGCTCTCAAATATGAGACATCATATAGCATTTAATAATGTCATGCATCTACACAGTAAGTTCTGACATTGCAGAAAAACAGTTTTGATGGTTGAAGAGTGTGTACTGTGGTTTTGCTGAATGGGAGAAGACCCAGAGAACCAGAAGCGTCAGTTCTGTAAGCATACAGCCAAGATGCTCCCCGGTTTTGACTGCTTTAGAGTAGCTTCAGGGATGTGGAGTGGACATGCTGAAAATAAATCACTCTTGTCTTAGGAGTAAAATGAGCTGGCTCTTAATCTCAAAATTTTCCATCTTTAGTCAAAGTCCGAATCATCCTTATTAGGACAGTTTTATGGTCTAATTTTTAATAGAGTAAAACCCAGCATAAATCAGTGGGAAATCGAACATTAAACCACTAAACCTTAAGTGACTTTACTCTAAACTTAACTATGCAGTCTTCTTGAAATACCGACCTGTGACAAGTCATTACTTACTCCATGTAATGCTTGTCAATCCCCTGAACAAACAATCAAGATACCTCACACAGTCTTATTCAACAAACCCCCCAAGCAACACACAAGGGGGAAAGTGAACTATTTCAAAGATCACTGGCTTGGGATGTGTAGACCAACATTTATTCTGACTCTGCCCATTTGACATCTTCGACTTCCTTTATGTAGATGCCAAATAAGCTATTCTAAGATAGAGTAGCTCTTGCTGCTACCACTATATTTCAAGAAATGGGATCACTGACATCTTCATTCTGCTTGCTCACAGGGGAATAGTTCTAGGCCCAATATTCAAAGATATGGATTTTTCTTCATCGTTTCCTGGCTGAATCATCCCTAGTTGTGCCATCAGGTTTTTTGTGTTTTGTTCTGTCTGTCATATTTTCAAAATTGTGTTAAAAAGATAATTTGAGTTGTGCATTAAGATGTTCTTTAAAATAAATTTTAAACTACAGATTTGAAAAGGCACAATATATTATTTTTATAAGGTGAAATCAATAGATAAAATCTACATGATCTCAATACATATGCAGTTATAAACATTTCAGAAGAAGAAAATGTGTTCCAGACCTGTGTATATGTGAATTTCCCTGTGTCTTTATAAAGACACTTGTACAGATGAGCCATAGGATTTTATGTTTTTAATACCAAGAATTTATTTTATTTTTAATTTTGTGTACATGTATGTAGCAGAGATGTGTGTGTATGTGTGTGTGTGTGTGTATGTGTGAATGTGTGTTGGTTCGTGCTTATGAGTATAGGTACCTTTTGCAGTAGGTTTTGAACCTCATTTTTTGAGTGCTAAAACTGAAGTTGTTTCCTTTGCAAGAACAGTACATATTCTTAACCACTGAACTATCTCTCCAGTTTCTGATTCATATGTTCTTAAATTGCAACCTTTGGCCTAAATATTTCCCTGCACATTTCACCTTAGGAAGTGGTTAACACTTTGCTGAACAGTTGAAGGGAAAGAATGTCAACATTAAAATGAATTCATAAGGATAGAACTTGAGTAACAATCAGCATGTAATTATTAAGGGGTGTATTAGTCATACTCCTTCATAGCTGAATAAGAAATGAGGATGGAGCCATTAAATGAATATAGGAACTAATGAAACTGTGAGGAGGAGAATTCAGATTTATCTATCACACCATGCCAAACACCCATGTATTATTTACTAAGATACTAAAAATGAACCTCTCTGGTAGAATAATTCCAGATAATTTCTACATTTCTTACTGCAATTGAGCCATTTATATACCAAAGAAACTATCAATCACTAAGGTACAGTAGCTAGGATCTGGAGAAATGGCTAAGTACTTAAAGCACTTGTCATGGTATACAAGGACTGAAGTCAGATGTAAATATCTAGTGAGTGTTAGGGACACCTACAATTTTAGCATCTGAGGGCTGAGACAGATTTTGCTAACTACACTAACCATTTCACTAAGACTTGGGCTTGATTGATAGACCCCACTCGAATGAATGATCCAGGTATCAATCTTTGGCCTCCAATCACATATACATACTCATACATAGCTATAGACATGTGTACCCACACACGTACACATCATACTTGCACATGTGCGCGCGCGTGCGCGCGCGCGCACACACACACACACATACACACACATCAAGGAAAATGGAATAAGAAATAACATTGCAAAAAAAACAAACAAACAAAAAAAAGAAATAACATTGCAGTTGATACCTGCTAAGTTTTATTGAGCATTTTATTATGATGTAGTCACTCTTCCATACTAATTGATTTAGCATGAAAGATGCTGATGATATAGCAGTACACAAAAGCGTAGGAACATAAAAGCATATGTCTAAATTTTGGGTGGTTCATGTCTGTGAAGCTCCCCACAGCGAATTCTACTCCTGGCAATTCACAGAACATCTTCCCAAGAATCTTAGAAAATTCTGCTAAAAGGAAACAAGAGAAAAAGTTGTTGGGTCAATGACTATAAGCCTAGGTATAGGCAACTCCTTTCAAATGTAGAGATGTGGTCAATCCACAAGGGCTTGAGACAAAGCTTTAAGGATTTGCTAAAATGTGTCAAGTCCTTGTAAAGTCACTGAGGGTGTTGGACCCCTAGAATGCCTGAAGTATCATTGATTAATAGATAAAAGTACTTTCTTAATTTACTCCACTAACAACACAGCAGACAAAGCCATTTACCATTATCTTGTGTCACATGGCTCCTGATAGTCAAACTGCCAATGGTCTACCTTGTTTGCTTATGATGTCTTCATCTGATCATCGCCTATTGATTTATTCATTAATATCTGTTACAAGGAACTGTCAGGAAAAGAGAGTCTGGTGAGCTGGGGATGGAAGGGTAAGTAAAGTACAGGCTGTGTTACAGGTTCTGTTAGTGTGAGATCCTGAATTTAGAACCCTAGTCCACACAAAATCTACAGCGACAACATATGACTGTAATTTCAGCAGTTCTTCAGTGAGATGGAAAGTGGAGATAGGAGTACACCCAAAAGTTCAGAGGCCAACATTCCTGGTATACACAGTAGCATATAACAGATAACCCTATCTAAAGCAATGCAGAAGACAAAGGTCAACATTAAAAGGTTGTCCTCTGATTTTCACACAAATGCCAATGGTTCTTGTGTGCTTATACACATGCGTGGGCACACACACACAAACATGCACACACAAAGAGGTGGTTAACAACCATCAGAAAGTGTGTACTGGAAAGACACACACACACACACGACTCTGAAACTAGAATAGAGAATTTGTTTTCTAGCAATCCAGAGGTGGTTAGCACCCATCAGAAAGTGTGTACTGAAAAGACACACACACACACACACACACACAGACAGACACACGACTCTGAAACTAGAACACAGAATTTGCTTTTTAGCAATCCAGAGATGGTTAACAACCATTAGAAAGTGTATACTGGAAAGATGCCAACCTGTTTCCATTTACACGTGTTTCTTCTAGTGTCATAAGTGGAGGTTACATTCTATATGAGTATCTTCAGTCTCAGCAGACTAGAAGCACTGGGTAACTGCATAGTGCATGAAAAAGTTTGAAATCTAGAGTGATGGGCAACAAACGAGATAAGCCATTCACAAAATGAACATTCCTTTCATAAATCTGCAAAATCCTACCTGGCCGCTGCCTTTAAAAGCACCAGAAAGGTTCAAGTGGAAGAGGGAGGAAACAATGTGTCACAGCACACCAAATATTCACTGACTTCATTTTGGTTAAGGTAATAAATAGCACTTTAATCAGTCCATCTGCCAATCACTCCCTAATTTCAGGCTTCAAAGCTCAGCCAGAAAACTCTCTAGGATTGAAGAAAGGCTTGCAAAGTAAGGCTTGCTTGATATATCCATCTCTTCTTATCAAGAATCCCCAGAGGAAACATAAAAAACTAAACACACACACACACACAAGTTCTCTCTCACACACGTTCATACACACATTCAAAAAACAAGTTCTGTCCCAATTCCAAAAGAAAAAAGATTTTTAAAAAAAGAAGTAAAAATTTTATGAATAAGCAGTCAGGACTTTAAGGAATGCACTGCTAGGAACTAACAGTTCCATTATATACATACATACATATATATATATATATATATATATATATATATATATATATATATGTACCTTGAGAGGTTGAAGAGTTTTAGTATGAAAGTGAAGGTCCTCTCCTAAGATTCTCTTATTCCCATATTCTGATTCTAAACTGATTTTTCGATTTAATTTTTATTTCATAGGGGCATCTGTGCAAGCATTTTTTGTGGTGTGTGTATGTGTGTGTGTGTGTGTGTGTGTGTGTGTGATGTCATAGCACATAAGTGGAAGCAATAGAACAACCTCTATTAGCCACGTCTTTCTTTCTAAAAGCTGGGTTATGGGCATTTGAACTCAGATGTTCAGGTTTGGTAGCAGGTCCCCTTACCGACTGAGCAATCATGCCAGATAAATTTTTAATTTAATTTCATTCATAAAATTAATATTTTTACTTGATTTTTAAGTTGCATATGACAGTACTTGCCAGTTCAAAAACTTATAGTTTTGGGTATCACTCTGTATATAGACTTCTTTAAACACCACCGTCCCTTTTAAAAGGCAAAGTTTTGTTGACTCATTTTCCACTTACATCCTCAGTCTCATGCCTGAATACATACAGTATATTAACTCATCATACATCTAATGCTTCTAATTCTAACAGAGTAGCTTGATTTCTTTCTAGAAATGATTTTTCCCATCTGCCCACCTTATTTTGCTGTGCCACACAATGCCCTCCCCTTTTGCTTTTTCCAACAGTATTTCTTTTACTTTTTTATTAAGAAATCCTTATGATGGCTGTTCTAATATTTTGTGATTGGTTTCGTATTTGCTAATACTGTTTTCTTAAAGCACTTCAGTTCCTTTCATGGTGTTTATAAATACAATCATTTATAACTGAGTGCTCATATTTAAAGTGACTCTTTCCATTTTTCTGCATAAAACCCCTTTGGGAGTCCGTAAGTACTGAGGAGGGAGCCTGGGGTTATATTTCTTTAGAAGTTAAGCTTCCTGCAGCTAATGGGAACACGTTTTTCTAGCTCTTTCTTCAGAGATGGATCAGCTCTTCAAAATGTTCTGCTTTACATAAGGGCTCAGTTCCAGCTCTGTCAAATATAGAAACACCTTCCATCGTGTGCATCCTCACCCCGGCACACAGAGACTTCGGCACACGTGAGAAACCTTGCTGATGGTTCCACATGAAAAACTCTTTCTTTGTTTCAGATCATGTATACATATACATATGCATATAAAACAGTTTCTCTGTCTGTAGAACAGAATTGAAGTCACTTTGTCACAATTATTGTGTTCTTCAAAACATTTTCAGATATTTGCTCATTTTTTTCTCATTTTTTATTAAAAATTTCCATCTCCTCCCCTCCTCCTCCCCCTTCCCTCCCCTCCCTTCCACCCATACCCCAACTCCCTCCCTCTCCAGGCCAAAGAGCCATCAGGGTTCCCTTCACTAGGTTAAGTCCAAGGTCCTCCCAACTCCCCCTAAGTCCAGGAAGGTGTATTTGCTCATTTTTTAAAGTCTGTCTCTGGCACACTCCTATTTTCAACAGGCTCATAGTATGTAAATGATTTCAAAACATACATTTTATTTTTTGTCAGTTTTAATGTTATTAGATACAGTAAAAGAAGTCAGCTTCATATTCCTTTTAAATCCAAGGAATTTCACTATATGCAGAGTAGTAAAGACTAAAATTGTTTTTTATTATAAAAGGGCACTATTATGTGTGATGACTATAGAAAATATCTATAAAACAAAACTACATTTATGTTTTGATTGTGGTTTTTATGTTTAAATTAGGATTGTACTTTACATAGGATTCGTATAGCTCATTTTTAGTTGAGAAAATTAAAACTAACCTACCCTTTGTTTTCACTGACGTAGTTTCCACGGCCATTGCTGTGGGACAGCTAGCAGAGACGGTTAGGTGGAATTATAACAAAAGGCAAGCTAATAGCTTAGGCTGATGGAAACAACGTATTCTTTCGGTTTCAGCAGAGCGCTTTGAGGAAATATTATTGCTATTCACACTTTCAAGAGCTAGAATGAATGACAGAGTTATTAAGGAGGTTCCACGATAAAACAGCACTAGAAAGAAAATTTTAAACTCAGGAAAAAGAAACATGCTCTGTAATCCAAAACATATGTGTGGTCTTTCACAGCCTGATAAATAATAGTCCCATCCACATCTGACACCCTGAAGTTCTGTCCCTTGGTGTCTGATTTTTAGGTTTTTCTATTTCATTTTTCTATAATATACATCTACACTGAATAGAAGTACAAAGAATATCTTTGTACATGTATCTTGTCATTTCAGTATAAATTCCTGGAAGCACAAATGATGGACTAATTAGTGACTATTTTTTTTTTGTATCACATCCAGAAAACTTTGCTTTTTTTTCCTTTGCCAATCAAATTGTCAAAATGCAGAAATCTTTATACAATAGTTTTATTAAAATTTATTATATTTCTATTTAACTTGAGGGTAATTAAGTGAGCAAAAATTGATAGTGAAATAAAGAAAATTCTTCTTTAGTTTATCTGTAATATAAACCATAAAGTATATATAATTAAAGTCTTAAGTTAGTAGAATGAGCTGGGTTTAGTAGCTCATTCTGGCATTCTGGCATTTGAAGAGTGGAGGGAGTAAGATCAGGAGTTCAAAACCTGCACAACCACATAGCAAAATTGAAATAGCCTAGCAACATGAAAATGTCTCAAACCACAAACAAAGGAAAAATAACAACAACAACATAAAGTCCTTAGGCATGGACTCTAAAATTACTCATAACTGGTTTCTTATTACTCTGATAAAATATCTGATCAGGACAACCCAAGAGGGGAACAGTTTGTTTTTGCTCACAATTTGTGGGATACAGTTCAACAACAAAGGGAAGGCATGCTTGGAGGATCGGGAGATGAGCTGGTCACAATATTCACAATTAGAAACAAAAAGGAAACAGGAAATGGAGCCAGGGTATACTTCAGTTCTACCTCCAATGACTCCCTTCCTCCAGCAAGGCTCCATCTCCTGAAACTTTCATAATTCTTCCAAACAACTCTGTTGTCTGGGGACCAAGTGCTCAAACAATTGAGCCTTTACGGAATGTTTCACATTCAAATAACCAAAGAGTGTCACAACATTTATAAAAGTGTCAAGTTTGCACCCTCGACCAGCTAAAAGCCACAGAAGATTACTCTGCTCAGCCCCAACACTTCCCTTGTGTTGATTGACATCAATTAGTAATTCACAGAAGAGTTGAGAGGAATAGTTACTTTTCCTCAATGCCTGTGAGTTGACTCTGAAAGTTTTAAGCTATCTGAAACATAATGTCTTACAGCATATTTTGTGTAATTAAGTAAATTGGATGTCAACTGTGGACCACTACAAGTTTTTGATAATTAAATGTTTCTTTTGTCGCTGGGGAAAAAAAAACTGCACTTTTTAAATCAAGAGTGTAATTATTTTTCCTGACAAGATTTCACAAAGCTTGATTGAGTTTTCTGTCTGCATATATGTGGGTTGACAGTTTGCCTGTACTGTGTGTTCCCTTAGGCAAATATCTAAAAGTATTCATAAGGTTTAGCATTAATGAGAAAAAGTACCGTTAACCCTAACAATGCACTGCTTGCTCCAAGGGATAACCAGCTGGAATATTTTAGAATGATATTTCTTATTATGAACTAAAATCCAGATTTTAAAAATAAAGCACAATGCCCTTTAAATTGGATATAATTTTAGAATGGAATTTTTCATCCTTTTCCATGATCCTAACAGTCCTTGTCCCCATATTTTAAGAAAGAGAAAATGACTCAAAAAACCTTTTTTCCTGTGAAATTGGCATTTGTTAGTATTTCTCTTCGAAATGTAAGATGAGTTAGAGGGTCAAGGATCTTACTTCTATGCCTGACAAATTTGGTTCAATCCCAGGAATGCACAAGAGGAAAGGAGAGAACCCACTTCCACAGCTTGTCCTCTAAGCCCCCCACATACATGCTTTAGCATATGGAACCCACACAAATACACATGTTTGCACACGAAGGGAAGTCGATCATTTAATCAGCCGATGTGAATGATGTGAATGTGGAAGCCGAGAAAAGCAGTCACTTTGCTGAAACCTTTGCACCTAGGAAGGCAGGCAGCCATCACTCAATTTGTCTGTGGCCAATTGTCACATAGCAGGGGGTGAGGAGGCACCATCTCAGATCCTCAGACAGCACAGGTGCAGCACGTCAAAGCCCAGGAAGAACACAGCTCTCACCTGACTCATCTCTGCATGCCTTTCTCTAATGGAGAGGAAGTCACCTGTGAGAACTGAGTGTATTAATGAGCTGGTACAAATTGCAAGGCAGAGGAAATCTTACAGGAAGTCAATAAAGGAGGATGGAGAATGAATAGGAGAAAAATAACTATGGAGCTGTTATTTCACATGTACGTTTCTTGCATTATTTTCTTCAGTTCAGATAGAAAACCCTGAAGGTATGACTGCTCTCTATTTTACAAATGAATGAACCAGGGCCCAGGAAGTGAAATGTTTCCAAGGTTGTTGCTGGGTGAATGGTACACCTGCACAATGATACTGAATGCGGACTCTTTGAACAGGCTTCCTGTCTCTTGTGGGGAACCAGTGTCATTTCCTACAAAGGATATTAGCAGTTCAGGACAGAGCAATTGGAGATTGCTGGTGGGGATTGTTGGGAAAGCCTGACACAGGAATATGCTATTGCAAAAAGTTTTGATTATTTTTTTAATACAAGGTCATAAAATATATGCATCTTAGAATTTTTTTTCTGTCACTATGAAAAAACACCCTGACAAAAAGAACTTCATGGAGAGAGGGTTTACTGTAGCTCTTAGTTCAAGATACAGTCCGTTAAGCTAGCAAGTTAATGCAACAGAAGTTTGAAGATGCTAGACTCATTTCAATGACAATCAACAAACAGAAAACAATGAGTACCAGTGCTACAACCCTACAGTCCAGGAGCCTTGCCTAAGGAATGATCCCAACCTCAGTAAGACTAATCATCCTATATCAACTAACGTTATCAAGATAATCTTTCATAGACATACCCAGAAAGTAAAATAGCCTCGCGGGTGTGCTATGAAGCCTCTGATTTGCCACAAACATAGATGCAAAGGTTAGTTCCAACTAATGACAAGCAGTATTTTGTAAGGGAGAGCTTAGTAAGTGGGAATTTCTACGCCATCCTTAAATATAGCCCCAGTTCAGTTCACAAAGCAAACACAGAATTCCATCTCCAGTGTTTCAGTTTGAAATTGGCAAATCTTCCTTGTGCTTGTAAAGAATTCTTTTTATTCAACATGGGAAGAACAGAGGAAGAAAAAAAACAGGAAAGAAAATGAAAGGGCTCTGGCCAGGTTTGCGTGACAACACTATGGTACCCTAAAGGTTTTGCATCCTCTTTTAAAAAACAACGTACAAAAGAAAAGTGGATTCTATTGATTTTGTATTACTGAAATTCTACCCCTGTCAACACTGCCTCCTAGATGCTTGAGCTCCTATCAGAAAAAAGTCTCCTCCAGAATTACTTTTTACCCAGAATTCACCCAGAATTGCTTAACAACTGACCTCCACTCTGTTATGGAGGCCCCGACTCTGTTAAAGCACTATTTTATACTCTGCTAAACAGATGACATCCAAGTGGCAGCTGGAGAAAGTATTAAAGCTAAAATTAATGAGGAATGAATACAAATATTCAGCCTTGCTTGGAGAAAAACAATATCCCCAGAGCACTCTATTGATTATCTGAATCAAGGCAATAACACGTGTTGGCCAAGGTTCTCTGGAGTAGGCGGGATGATAATGCGTGCAGGCCAAGTTCTCTGGAGTAGGCAGGAAGGGCCTTCTTTTGGAGCAACAAACGCTCATCACAGGATGAAGCCAGAAAATGATTTTGGTAGCCGCATGGAACCCCAAGTTCAGTTACATGTGAGAAGCTGGCAGGTGGGCAGTTGGTGCTCAACAATGAAGTGTGACACCCTAATGAATGGTTTCTCCTCACCTTACCTACAGTCAGCAGATCCAGCAGATATATTTCTCCTAGGATCTTCCTATACTTGAGTCAGTTCTCCCAGAAAATCCTGTGAGTTTAGGAAGTGAGCTCCTTAAGGGAAACTCTCATTGCTTTATAAGCCCCCTGACAAAACTGTTCCCTCAGTCTTGACACCTGAGAAATATTTAGCCAGCACTAGTTCAGCATCCACGATGATACACACATGTGGACATGCTTTCTGGGTGGAAAGAAATATGGTGAGAGAGGCTTGTTCTTGGTTCTTATCTTCCTCCCTGTGTGTGTGTGTGTGTGTGTGTGTGTGTGTGTGTGTGTGTAAACTTAAATTTGCTTGTGATATATTATTGTTACCTTATGTCTGGGTGAAGTTAGGGAAGCAGAGGGCAATTGGTACCCTAGTCCATCACTTTCCAACTTACTCCTTTGAGTCAGAGCCTCTCAGTGAGCCTGGAGGCAGCTGTACTCCTCTATCTGACCTACTGGTTTTTCTTGGGTTATTCATACGCAGGATATGACTCTCAAATTTTTACATGGGTGCTGGGAATTTAAACTCAGATACTTGTACAGCAGTCCTTTTACCAGATGAGTCATCACCCCAGCCTAACTTTTTTTTTCATGGATATAGCAGACTGAGGCATTGATGAGCCCTCTAGACCAGTGGTTCTCAATCTTCCTAATGCTGTGACCTTTTAATACAGTTCTTCATGTTTGGTGACCCCAACCTGTAACACCACGAGTGGTATCTTACTGGGAAAGATTCAGCATGTCTGACCTGGTGGCTGGCTTCATGGCGACTCACCCAGAGAGGAGAGGCATGGCAATTGCCCGAGGCATCTGCCTCACTCCCAGCATCCTTTCTGTCTACTCCACCCACCTATGTTCTGATCTATCAGGACAAGCAGTTTCTTTATGAATTAACCAATGAAATCATCAGATAGATAGAAGACACACCTGCATCACCAATCATAAAACTATTTCATTGCTACTCCATAACTGTAATTTTTCTGTTGTGATGAATGCTAATATAAATATCTGACATGCAGAATATCTGATATGTGACCCCCAAGGCAGCCACAACCTACAAGTTGAGAACTGCCGATCTGGATGAATCCTGTCTTCTTGAAATTTAATGATTTATGGGACATATGTAGAACTTTACTGAAGCATTCTAGAGACCTCAATGAAGAAATAAAACAATTGAAAAAATAAAATGTAATGTTTGACCTATTTCAATACAGCTTAATCATATGTTTCAACATGTAGGCAGGGAGATACTTATGCATGTACGTTTCAAAAGCCCACTATATGTTCCTTTTATCTCCAGATCATCAAAATCTTAAGCTAAACTCACAATGTGTATCTGTAGTCCATAATTTTTCCTAATAAGACTAAATCATTGGCTCAGAAAAACTGTGACATAAATTAATACAAGAACTATTAACAAGATCAATTGGACCTTAGACTTCATCCATCCAATTAAGATTTTTGACTGACACAATCAACTCTCTTTTCTAAAAGTCAGAAATTAAAGTAGGGTATTTATTTATTTTTTTTTTTTTAACGTTCTCCGGTTTTATTTTATTTTTTTTTTTCTCATGGTTTATTTTTTTTTATATTTAAAAATTTCCATCTCCTTCCCTCCTCCTCCCCCCTCCCTCCCCTCCTTCTCCCCTTTCTCTCCCCTCCTTCTCCCCCTTCCTTCCCCTCCCCTCCACCCATACCTCCCCTCCCTCCCTCTCAAGGCCAAGGAGCCATCAGGGTTCCCCACTCTATGCTAAGACCAAGGTCCTCCCAACTCCCCCCCGGTCCAGGAAGGTGATCGACCAAGCTGAGAAGGCTCCCACAGAGCCCGTCCATGAAGAACAATCAGAGCCCAGAGAATGTTGCTGTATGCGGACCATACACAAGCCTGAAGAAACGAAAGGCATGTAACATGGGATGTCCTTCTAGAAGCTTGCTCTATTTTCTGTGTTCCCCACTACATCATAAATATACTTCACAGACTTTCAGAAATGGCTTATGAATTTTACATACCCTGAGTCATATTTCATACACACATGGAATGTAGATATTTTCTTATTCTTGCCTGTTTTTCCCTCTTGGTAGGCTTGAATGTGAAATGTCCCAGAGATAGAGTCATGTGTTTGAAGAATGAGTCCCAACAAATGATCCTGTCTGAGAGGTTCCGGAAGCTTTAGGGGGTGGAGCTCAACTTGCAGAAGTAGGTCTGAGGCAAAGACAAGGACATGCCTTATGGAGTATATCCTAGCCCTAGCTCCTATCCAATTGCTCTCTGCTTTCTGATTTAACTCACTGGTGACCATTGCAGTCCATGATCTTGGTTTCCTTGTCATACTGGACATAAATGAGGATTGATATTTGCCCTCAATCTGGGAGCCAAAACATCCTTGGAGCATATGGAGCATAGCACTATTGCATGTGACTCTAGTTAAACTCAGTGGGTTACATAAAGAAATAAGACAAAAAAGTAGGAGGGGGTGACATGGGAAGAAGTGCTCTAGTGTAAGATGGCTATATGTGTGTGAGAGAGAATTGGAAAGGCAAGCATGACTGAAATTCACCATATACAGGTAAGAAATTTTCATAGACTAAAATGGTGGGTACAAAATTCTTTCTTCCTTGAATTTCTTTCTTTCTTTTCTTTGGTCTTAATAATTATAGAATATGATTCTTCTTTGTAGCTATCTTTAAAAATTATTTTTTATTGTATAATAAATACTAATGTAAGGTTTAGTTTCATTTCTGTGTTTCAAATGCATAAGAATTCCCATTGATATGTCAGTTAATGTGGGAGCTTGTGTTTTAAGACAATGCTAGCTTGTTGTTTATCTAGCTCTAGGGAAAATAGAATAATGGTTACAAACTGAAGAATAATCCAAATTACCCATACTCTTACCAAACTTATTAAATAAACTTCCCCACCTTAACTGAGTTCTCACATCAGTCACAAATTTGGCCCCTCATTCATTTCCCACCAATATTTCAAGGTGTGCCAAATGATCTCCATCTTGCAAGACATCTAAGGCATTCTCAGAGTGCATTTGCCAGAGTACAATCAATAGCAACCCACAGGGGAGAACTAATTACACATGTTCATGAGAGACAAGTGAGAAAGGAAGGCAGGCACTTTAAATAAGTGGTCCATGCCAAGAGGTGGAACTGTTTCCATGCCAAGACATGTAGCCATATTGCTAAAGCCATAAATAAGAGTCAACTATGACTACAGAAAGCATTTAGACTGATCGAGCATAGGAGGTCTAACATCACAAGGCTTTCAAATTTCCCTCTGCTATTAAAAATAAGTTGAATTATTTTTTTAAATTTCCAAGGGCTGCATGAAATGAACTCCATTACAGTAAATATTGAGAACTTCTCACAGTTTAAGAATAATCAAAAATGGGGCTGATGAGGTGGCTCAGTGGCTAAAGGCACTTCCTGCCAAGAATGACCTGATTTTCATTCCCTGGTAGTCCAGCTGGAGAAAGGAGAGAAGAGGCTTCTGCAAGTTGTCTTCTGACAGCCACCTGCCATGGTCCCAATGATTGGTTACAGTACTATAGCTTAGCTTGTCTTCAATTCTTAAATCTTAAAGGTTAAATCAGGCTAAACACAGGATAAAATAGCTTTTCTTATAATAATATGTAGAATTTCACTACAGAATAACTAGAAAGAAATTGACACACAGAGAAAGACAGATATAGATAAAGACAGAGACAGAGAAACTATCATAGTACACAACATATATGAAAGTGTAAAGCCAGAAGAGAAAGCTGCCTTTGGGAAGAAGGGAGATAAACCTAGGTGAAAATATCTTAGTAACTGGACAGAAAATCTCTATATTCTTAATGTGCTTGGATCCCTACTATGATGAGCATATGATTCCATTAATTTTTTGAATCATCCAAAAGCCTAGGTTGAAATTAAAATTGTACAAAACACATAGCAAAACAAAGGAAAATTCTTTTAGACATAATTTTGTTGAAACTAGGCATACAACCCCTTTACTGTTATAGTTTTGTTCTTACTCTCTGGTTTATCAAATGATAAATATATAATAATGAGGGAGGCAGAAACTTACATATACTATCAATTCTGTATAACAGAAACATCAGATAAAAGACACACAGAAATATGCACAACATTCACAAAACACTGTACATTTAGATTTTAAAGAGCAAGAAACTTCATGTTTTTACACAGATTAAAGCAGGTGAGAGACCATGGATGAAAGACGACACAATGAATGAGGTATTACATCAATGGAATTTGGAAAATTTCACCTTCATTTTCTTTACAGAATAATAATCTTAGATTCCTAATGCCTCTGAATCTATAACAGCATTCTCTTACCTAAGCACATAGGCAAATATTACCAGAAAAATGCAGTTGATGGCTCAGATGTTAATTTTATTGCATATAATTCTGTAAAGACACCACTGATTTTGTCATGAAATTAATACATACCAAGAATTCAAGAGTATGTAATGTGTATGTATATGATATAAAAGGAAAATCATTTTTGTGTCTAGAGGATTCCGTTTTTACTGAATAAATTTGGTGTGATGATATCATACATGCATAAAATGACTTATGATCATCCTGGCCCTACTCTCTCTAACTCTTCCCTCATGCACAGCTTTACCATATCCTTATAAGGTTCATTCACACATTAATCCAAGTAGATTTTGTTTTATGACCAACTGATTTTTAATCAGTATGATTATATCCTGGTAGGTTAACCTTTACATATAAAACTTCAGATTTTAACTATTCCTTCCTCAGAGTTCATCAGTAGCCAACAGTTAGGCCTTGAGGATTATGCTCCCATAAATCCTTCACCAATAGATTATTGCCTATTGACAGGGCCAGTCTGGGGCAAATTCTATGAAGGTATCCATAGCTATTATGAGATGATGTTTGCAATGGTTATGTCATGCCCCGATGATAGCATTTGGCAATGCTTCTCCATATCATTCTTTATGTTTCTTCTTTATCAGTCATTTTGCTCATTAGATGTGGTTGCCTAGATGTCCATTTTGGGAGCTGAGTGTTGTCTATTCTAAGTACCAGGTACAGTCCTGAGACTCTGCCTCAGCCATTTACCATTTACTTTACTATTTAAAGTAAATATTACTATTTACTTTAAAGCAAAGTTTCCTTGGCTAAGGTTGAGAGCAGTAATTTGTCTACGGATTTAGACAGGTATCAGAAAAGCAGTTTGTTACCATGTTAGTTCATCTAAACTGTGATAATAAATTCAGCCTTAGGGACTAGAAAATATCATGCATGGATTTTTGTCTGGGTTCACAGCATTAGGGATATATTACCTCCTGTGGATATGGTGTTAAAACCAATACATTAGAGTGTCTGGTTACTCCATAACAATTGTGTAGCTACTATTCCAAATAGTACATCTTGCCATGTTGGTTGGCACTGCAATTCATAAGCCTCATATTGAGGCAAAAGCCTCGATGTCTTCTTCCTACAGCATGCATAGCACTTTCCACCACTATCAAATTCAGCCAGCATGGAAGAGATTGTTAGCTCAGCTCTGTTGTAGGGAGGCCATTTGTTGGTTCCCAGCTGCTCAGCCCCAAAATAACCACACAGAAACTGTACTAATTAAATCACTTCTTGGCCCATTATCTCTAGCTTCTTGTTGGCTAACTCCTAACTCTTACATCTTAATTTAACCCATCTCCATTAATCTGTGCATCACCGTGAGGTTGTGATCTACCAGCAGAGTTTCAGTGCATCTGTCTTTGATGGCGCTCCATGGCTTCTCGCTCACTCCATGTTCTTCCTCACAGCATTCAGTTTGGTTTTCTCCACCTAACTCTATTCTACCCTACAAGGCCAAGCCAGTTTTCTTTATTCATTAATGGTAATCACAGCATACAGAGGGGAATCCTATGTCATAGTGCCAGTTTCACCTCTCAAAATATTGCCACAAAGGTACCTGGTGTCCTCAGCAGCAGGATTTTTTGTTTACTTCTTTCTTTCTTTCTTTCTTTCTTTCTTTCTTTCTTTCTTTCTTTCTTTCTCTTTCTTCCTTTCTTTCTTTCTTTCTTTCTTTCTTTCTTTCTTTCTTTCTTTCTTTCTTTCTCAAGATAAGGTTTCTCTGTTGCTTTGGAGTCTGTCCCGGAACTCACTCTCTAGTCCAGACTGGCCTCAAAATCACAGAGATCCACTTCCCTCTGCCTTCTGTGTGCTGGTAAACTACACATAATTATTCTGTTATTATTGTTGGTGATACTTTTGTTTGAATATGGAGATGACATTGAAGAGTAGGGATACCATAGTATGTTTATGTAACTTTAACTTGAGGTGAAAACAGATTAATATGTGGCACTACCAATACACAAGTGTGACCTTACGTTTTTCCCATGTCTTTGTTTTATTTATTTATAACTTTTAGATTCAAATTAGAAACAAACGGATATACTGAGAGTTTCACAGCTATGTTTCCTGAAAATAGGATTATGTTGACAGAGGCTATCAGTTCGTTTCCCAACTGCCCTGACACGAAATAATCACACAGAAACTTTACTATTTAAAATACTGTTTGGCCATTAGCTTAAGCATATTTCTGTCTAACTCTTATAACATAAATAACCCATTTCTATTACTCTGTGTATCACCACGTGGATGTGACTTACTGGTTAGGTTCTGGTGGATCTGTCTCCTGCAAATGGCTACATAGTTTCTCCCTGAGACTTCCTACTCTCTCTATATATATCTCTTTCAGCCTGGCTTTACTCTGTTAAGCCATTGGCTGAAAGCAGCTTCTTTATTAACCAATGGCAATAAAATATTCACAGCAGACATCACCTCCCACATTACCTCCCCTTTTCTGTCTAAATAAAAGGAAGGTTTTAACTTTAACATAGCAAGATTACATGTAACAAAACAGGTATTAAGCAAGAACCACAGTTAAAATATTTATATCTACTTTATCTTTTATTATAACTTTTATTATAAGGAAAATTACAATTATAACTATTTATTCCTCAACTCCATCAAAGACCCCAGAAGTATATATTATTATCTAAATTAGCAGGAAGTGTATAATTAGCAACTTCCAAAACTCTAGAATTGACAAAGATATCTCACTGCCTTGAAAGTCACCCAAAGTTCTTCTGTAACATTGTAGACACCCATCTTCAGCATACCAGCCCGTGGTATATAACAGATTTCCCATGTAGCAAGAAATTTCAAAGATAGTTCAACCTATATTGTCAGTTTGTAAGTCACTTTTTTCTGTGTCCTGCAGAATGTCTTGTAGACTCTTCCATGAAGTAGGATCCCCGAAGTGCTGTTTCACCTTCTTTAGGCAGCTTTAGCAGTATTTTTCTCTGGGTCCTGCAAGTATAATCAAACAGTTCAAGCAAGAGCAGAGTTCTTGCCCAATGGCTAACAAACTCCATGAGGTCCCTCTTTAATGCCAATCATCCTCTTGATGTTAATTGGTGCTTCCAGGAACAGATGTGTCTCACTGTCATGAAAAGTCTTAAGTTCTTAAAACATTTTAAATGCCATATTCTATAGTCTTTGAAAAATCTGAACAATATCTATCCATCTGAAATACATCTCTGTACATCTAATAAACCTAGCAAGCATGGCTACAAAGTTGACTATATGACTTTCTATGACCTGCATTTCTTAATTATACATACATTTTTAAATGAACTGTGCAAACACAGTACCTTAATCAAGAGCAGAAATATACATATGTAACAAAAATTATCTTAAATTTGTACCAATAAACCAAGATCCATAGCAATGCAAAGTATTGATCTCTATATCATATCCCCTTTAAAAGTAAACAAGTATTTATAAACAATATTTGGGAATTTGGGCATAGTTACTTAAACTGTTTCCTGCTTTTTGTTGGGCAAAGTAATTTTTGGTGGTGTTCATGGCAACCTTTCAGAGGTCTTGGTCCATCACACCAAATTAGTCTGAAAGGAATCCACAGGTTCTCCTCTTCTGTGGAAACAAAAGCAAAATCTCTTTTCCAAAGCAATTTATCCTTATTTTGATGTCAAGATACTTTGAAAGTGTATATGTTGGTTTAGCTTAGCAGCCCATACAATGAAATGTCTCTCTGTACTTAGCTCTTACACAGTCAAAATATTCAAAGAAAACAATAATGTACATAATCTAGGGCTCTCTTCCAAGCATACATACATTTATTCAATACTGTGAACCATTTAGAGGTCTTTTCCATCTGGATTTGTCTTTATTGCATGCATATCTGTAACTATTTTTCTGACCAGGAGCACATTTTTTTAAATGATAAGCAGGAATGGCTAGGACCAAGGCTGCTTTGTCTTTTGGCTCCACCTAGTCAAATATGACAGAGGTCTGCTCAGTGCCTCTGCAAGCTATGAACGCCACCCCAGTTTTCTGTAAACAGCGGGTATATGTTGTGGCATTAAGCAGTTTGTAACACACTGTTAACAAACCCCATTTAAATGCTCCATAGCCAGACCTTCCAAAAGAGTCGGAGTTGTTCATGCAACTAGGATGAACCAGGAAGCCTTCTTAAAGGAAGCATGTGGTTTTTGCTACTACCATTGAGTCAGGAAACCTTCTCTTAAAAGAATTGTGCTTCTGTTTGCTTATAACAGAACCCACTCAAGAAAATTATGCTACCAAAAAGCCATGCATAACTCTGTTCTTTTGTGACTAGAATTTCTTTTTAAGTTTACTCAGGTTTTATAGGTATATAATCAACCACATTGATACCAAATTCTTGCTTAGTACCTGTTTCTTTACATGCAATTTTACTATGTTAAAGTTAAAACCTTCCTTTCATTTAGATGGAAAAGGGGAAATAGTGTGAGAAATCCTTCTGTGTATATGTTGCTTTTATTGGTTAATAAATAAACAAGCTAACTTGGCATGTGATAGGGCAGAATACAGTTAGTTGGAAAAAGTAAACTGAATGCTGAAAGAAGGTGGAATCAGGGAGAATCCATGTAACCACTTGCAGGAGGCAGACACACCAAAGTTTTGCTGGTAAGCCACAGCCATGTAGTGATACACAGATTAATAGAAATTGCTTAATTTAAAGTATAAGAATTAACCAGAAATATGCTTAATCTATTGGCCAAACTGTATTGCAATTAATATAGATTTCTGTGTGATTATTTCAGAAGTCTGTGCATCTGGGAAATGAATAAGCTGCATCTCACCAACAGAATTAAAACATTTATATGAAATTCTTTTGAAATTATTAAAGAATAATAAACATAAAAGGAACCATCATATTCATTTTCTGCTTTTTTGTCCTTTTATAAAATGTGTAGCAGTGTATCATACTGTTCTGAAGTCAAGATGTTCTTGTTTTATTCTATTGCCGAGTTTTTCTGGCTTATTTACATAGCATAAATTTGTCAAATGTAATAGTCACTAATTTGTGGATTCAAATATTTGTTGTGAATCTATGTTGCATATTAATAAATTTAAAATAGCAAATTATGTAATTCTAATAAATAAAGTTGTTTATTTTTCCACCAATCATTGAAACTGAGATAGATGTTGAAAACAGATGATAGCCTGAAGATGTTATATAGATGACAGAAATATAGATGATTAAAATATATTAACTAGGTAAATTATACACAAATATATAGCAGTTATATAAATGAGCGATAGATTATGGATAAGTGATAGACATGAATGATTGACAGATACACAGATAATAGAAAAATACAATAATGATTGTTACGTAGGTGATAGATACATAGATACCTCCACAGATAGATGAGGGTTTCTGTGTTTCCATGCATGCATGTGTATGTAGACGTGCATGTGTGTGCATGTATATGTGATGTGTGTGCTGGATTTGCAGCATTCACACACACACACCCATGCACACACTGAAATTGTATGGATGTGTGCATCTTGTATGCTATGTATGGTGTTTTGGTTATGTCTGTATGATAACATACAAGAAAAAAAAACAGAGTATGGTAGTGATGATTTTGAGCCTGTAAAGAAATACCAAGGGTATCTAGCATATAGAGAGAAGAAAAGAAGGGGGGAAAACAAGATTATAATCTCAAAAATGAAGTAATATAAAATTGTTAATATGAAAAACATTTGTTTGAGAAATCTCGAATATTTGTAGTAAACAAAATGGAAAATTATTTGATACCCCGTGACTTTTCACTCAGTTTCAATGTCATTAATTCCAAATGACCAAAATAAAAAGCAAGGCCGGGCGGTGGTGGCGCACGCCTTTAATCCCAGCACTCGGGAGGCAGAGGCAGGCGGATCTCTGAGTTCGAGGCCAGCCTGGTCTACAAGAGCTAGTTCCAGGACAGGCTCTAGAAACTACAGGGAAACCCTGTCTCGAAAAACCAAAAATAAATAAATAAATAAATAAATAAATAAAAATAAATAAATAAAAAGCAAGGTTTAGAAATCACCTTTCATCAGAAATTGCAAGGTTTTGTGTGGATAGATTTACTATGTGTATTCTGTATATATTTTAATCTATGGGTGAACAAAGATTTTCCCATCTTGTCCACTTTGTCTATAGCACAGTTTAGAAGCATGAACTCAAGAAATGAACGCAATCAACCAGAGAGAAAATAACTGTGATTAAGATAAGAGATACTGCAGTTCAAGCCCTAGGCTCCTATTCCTATTACTTACTCATAGTGTACTTTCTGTGTTTCAATTTTCCACTGCTGATTGGTAGTGTCTCTACCCTCAGGACTATTACATCAGAATAAAAACAGTTTATCTATCTATCTATCTATCTATCTATCTATCTATCTATCTATCTATCATCATTTATCTATGGACAAATACACAAGCATATATAATGTATGTATATATACAAATATATATTGGGTGTGTATAATTTTAAAGCTTCCGATGCAAAAGAAATGACTCAAACTGTTAAATTAAATACTTTTCATATGAGCATTAGGATATGTTTGTAATCAAGTACCAATATTAGGTTATATAATATTTACACACACACACACACACACATATACACACACAGAGGGAAAGTTCACTTGAAGTTTTATTTGAAGAACTAGAACTTGGAACTCTTTTATCCATGGTAGCAAATAAAATTTAGAGGCCCAGGAGCTGTTTACCTAGACTGAATTTATAGTTCATATTCTGGGAATGTAGTTGAAATATTTAAAATAATATCCACATTTAGATGTTAATTTAAATATTAGCTTGGTTTATAAAATACTTTTCTGAGTACTATAAATCAAGGGGAGTATTGAAAATATATGAAAATAAGCATGCATCTACTCATTTGACAGTTTTAATGCCTTTTAAGTTATTTGAGTACATTTCCTTCTGGTTTCCATATTTGTAGCAGTTACTTTCAAAGGCTTGGTTTCTAAATTACTTTTCAGCATTCACAGGGCTCTGAAATGGCTCACTCAGTCAAATACTTCCCATATATGCCTTAGGATCTGCTTTGGGATAATAGCCCCATATAAGAAGCTAGGTGTTGTGATACAAGAGGACACAGTGGTACATACCTATAGCTGTAGCAATTGGGAAGTGAAAACATGCTTGAAGCTCTTTGGACAGCTAGGATTGGTGGATTGGTGAGCCCTAGGTGAGAGACCTTGTCTCAAGAACAAAAAAGATGGAGAGAGATAGAGGAAGATAATAAGCATCTACTTTTTGCTTTTAATACGCACATACACACACACACACACACACACACACACACACAAACCTGAAGGCACATATGCACACACTCATACTCCCATCACAAAAATCTCTCAAAGATGACGTTGTAAAAGAGTTTCAATCATACTCCAAATACCTGACTTCTTCACGACCAGTTTTTCCTTGAAAATTTTCACAAACACTGACCAGCAATTTGTTTCAGGAAATAGACCTAATTAACTTAAGAAGAAGTTTGTTAAAATTAGCAAATCACCCTTTATTTTCTCACATTTACAATCCCATGCCTAGATTCAGGAGAGTTTAAAATGGCTAGTGTTGGGTCATTATCATCAGTATACTATTTCTACATGATACTCTTGTGTGTTCTGGTATCTCTGCATATGTGGCATTGTCTCTGGTTACCCTTATTTCTAACTGAAGACTGTAAGTGATTTTGAAAGGACTGATCTGAGCTTTAATGTCCATAGTTTGTTATTTGGACATGAATGCTTCTTGATAACTGTGGGCTATGGTTCTGATGAGAGGAGGATAGAATGGTGGGCACTTAGCATGGGTGAATGCTTACCACAGAAGAAATACCTCCTCTCTGAGCAGGACAGAAGGGTACCTTCCCAGTTAATTCCTAGGTCTCTCCATCAGTCTGTGGATAGTGACATAAGTTTGATGGTCAGTGTCTGGTTGGAAGCTGACTTGTCTAAAGAGAAGGAAGTGCTGAACTAATTCAGTTTTTAAATCTTATACAGGACTTCTTTCCAGGTCCCTTGTATTAAAAATGGAAATGCACCCTTTTTGCTGTATCATACAGTATCCTCAATATTCACTTCTGTTAGCACTGAGTTGGCCCGTTTCTATCTCAGCTATTTGCAAAGCTGCCAACACTAGCTTAACTTCATTTCTAAACAAATAAAATGCAACGAAGACATAATTTAACCCAAATGCTTACTGTGGGCATTGGCTATGCTCAATAACTCAAAGCCTATTTCCTGTGAAGCTGCAATATTTACTATAAGGCTGGTTAAATTCTGACAGATGTTTTCTAGAATATAGATGAACCTGACTAGAGAAATGCCAGGCACTCAGTGTTTATTGTTTATTCTATGTTGAATTTGTCCTCTGTTTGCCAAATCACCATTGTATCTCAAATTCTTCCATATCTTTTTTCTACTCATTTTCCTGTCATTCTGCCTTTTATTAAAAATTCTACTTCCCATGAGTTGGGGATATTTTTCACTTTGTAACATGCATTTCACACAAGCATAAAGTCCTGAGTTTGAGACACAGAATCAATATAAAAACACTGGGCGGGGTGGTACTGTTTATAATCTCAGTGCTAGGGAGACAGAGACAGACAGTCCCTGACTAGATCAACAATCAGCTATCCTATATGGTTATGTGATGTGTTTCAGAATACTGAGAGACTCTGTCTCAAAATGTAATGGCACTTGATTTAGTACACCTAGAACTGTCTTCTGAGCTTGATAAATATATATACAAATGTTTGTGTATATGTACAAACATGCTTGGACCCACATCACTATGTTTTCTCTCTCTCTCTTTCTCTCCATCTCTGTTGTATGCACAAACACATATTGTTGAATCTTAATACAGAAATGACATCCATGCTTCTTAATATTTAAAAAAATATTTAATTTTTTAATTGAATGTCTATTTGTCTGTGCCTGGTTTTCTGTATGTACTTGAGTGCAGGTACTGATAGAGGCCAGAAGATGGTGTCAGAGCTAGCATCACAGTAGGTTGTAAGCCATCCTTTGTGGGTACTGAGATTTAAACACAGGTTGTCTGCAAAGGTTGTGCATGCTCTTAACTGTTAAGTGACCTCTCCAGCCTCTGCTTTGGATTTTTAATGTTTGTGTATATTTTGCTATCCTCCTATAACTTCACTTGCCTTGATAGAAAGTTAAAGTATAATGAAACTGATGTGTGTGATGTCAAAGACTGTGTAAAAGGGAATTTGCTTAGAAACACATCATCTGGGTATGTAACAGATGGACAAAAATTCTTCATGATCTGTTCCTGGAGCAAAAATGATTGGCAACATTTATCTGAGCTATTTCTCATTTATGATGTTGTCATTTGTCAGTTAGTGGCTTACTTCTTAGAGAAGAAAATCTTGTGCATTTGTTCATGTACATGATATGTGGCCATACCTGGGAAGGATAAACCGAGATTCAGTAATAGAAATCCTTCTAAATAGCTTTTTAAATACAAGGCACTTGAAAAATTCAAAGAATTTCTGGAATGGTTTTAATGCAAAACATATCCTCATGAGTAGGAGTCTCCAAAAGTGGTCGAAATTAGACTTTTCTAGAGCAATAATAATTCTCAATCTTCTTAATGCTGCAACTCTTTAATACAGTTCCTCACGTTGTCCTACCCCGACCATAACGTTATTTCATTGTTATGTAATAAGTATAATTTTGCTACTATTATGAATAATGATGTGAATGTCTTTGTTTTCTGGTAGTCTTAGGTGACTCATATGAAAGAATCATTTGATCCCCAAAAGGTTTGTGTCCCATAGGATGAGAATTGCTGCTGTAGAGGAAATTTTTGGAGAACTATGTCTGTTACCATAGTTACTACTTATGTGACTGCCATTATAATTCTAACCTTGATATTACAGAAGTTTGAAATCATTGGTGCCCATCTTAGGTTGCTAACAGTTACTTTTTGAAGTTAATAAAAGGATTCAAAGGTCAATTAAAGTTTAGACAAGATGGCACCAGCATAGATTACTTGAACGCAATAGGAAACCATGAGTTAGCAGTTTACATTTATAAACAGTATAATTTAGAGTTATGTGACTATGAATAAATTTTAGCAAAATGCTGGATTTGTGTGATTCTTTTTGTCATGGAAACCAGAGAACTACCCATGTACTGATGTATGTACATGCTTGCATAGGCTGTTTTCCAATCTCATTGAGTGTTTCCTCCAGAAGGACTAAATTATGTCACAACTTCTTAAGGTCTTCATAGTTTCTTTAATGTTGTGGCTGTCAGTGACTCGTCATCCCTGACTTCAGAACTCAAATCTCTTACTGTAAAGGGACAAAATGGTGGCCTTGATGCCAGTCAATTTTTTTTTTCTTTTGAGAAAGAGATTTATTGGAAAGGAGGAATCCAGGAGAGTGGCTGCCTCTACCAGAGAGGAATTAATGATAGCTCTTCCCTGAAGGGGTAGAAAGGTAGAAAGGCTTATATAGGACTTCTTACTGAGCACCCTGACTCTGAACCCAGAGTCAGAGAAAGAAACACACCCTGTATTTGAGAACCTGGGGCATGGAGAGAAACATTGTTATCTCTGAACTCAGGACTAAAGACATGTGCCCTGGCTCTGAAACTAGTATCAAAAACACATGTTAGCCCTAGAATCAGAGCCAGTGAAAGAAATATGCCAGTCAATTTTTAAGGAAATCTGGGTAGTGAAGATGTAATAAAGGGAAGCACTGACCTTAATTTAGCTTTGGTTTAATTTCCAACTTTATCTACTAGATTACAACAGGAACTCGTTCCATGGTTATAATATCAGATCTCAGAAAATATACTTTGAGAAGCTGTAGCCCCCCCAAAAGTAAAAAAGAATCTATTAGAAATCTGTTTTTTTTTTAAAATTGGAAATCCCTGTTTTCAAGGGTACAGGAAGACATCACATGCCCAGTAAAAAGATTAAAAAACAAAATATAAAGTTCAGTACATGTTTTCAGCATATCAGCGTAAAGATGTTAAAACAATTCTCCTTCTTAATCAGTGAATTATTTCTGTTGACTATCAACAAAAGTTTGGGAAAGTTTTATGTGGTTTTCATGATAAAATTTCTTGGTATCATCACTGAAAAAGCATTGTTTATTTTGACTGAGTGAATCACAAACAAAGGTACAGAAACATCAGGGAGACATGGCTTAGCATTACATTTGACCACGTAGCTTGATATACACATGCCATTTTCAAAACTTCTTTTGCGGTTATTATATACTTCCATACTGAGAACCAAGACCCCAGGTGAGGAAAGACTGCCTGCAAAGCTAACTCCTTGCTTAGAATTGGTACCTATGGCATGATCAGGCTCTTTGATTTCTGTTTTAATTCCTGTCCTACTTAGCATGAGGTGTCAGCTTGACACATCTTAGAATCACCCAAGGAATTCTTAATTGAGGGATTTCCCAAATCAGAATGTTTATGAGAGATTATTTTGATTGATGACTGACGTAAATGGGACCAGCACACTATGGGTAACATCATTTGTAGGCAAGTGTGTCTGGGCTATAGATGAAAGCTCACAGAGTCCCTAAGTCAGTAAGATAGTCAGAGATCAAGCCAATGGCATTTAAACTGAGAGAAAAAGAAGAAAATAATTACTTGTCAAATATGAAACTATTGTTCACTTCTAGAGCTTTTCAGTATATTTGGGTGGTGATAAAAAGTCGTGAGAAAAGGAGAAAGACTTATTTGTGAATAAAAGGAGTAGAGAAGCTTCCAAGAAGCCAGTAGAAGAAGAAAGAATACATTTCAAGACCTTTTATAAATCCTAAGATTTTCATTATAGAATTTGCAGTTGCCCCCCCAGAGAATCAGGAAAAAAAATATGGGTAAATATCTTTGGACTCAAATTAATACAGCACTCTCCAGGCAAAGCCAAGGGTTGAAACACCTTGCAGGGAGTTAGTGCCTCATTTTTGTTTTCTCACCCTGAAAGCCCTTGTGTACTTTGCCCATCCATTTCTCTATGTAACTAAGTCAACTCCCTGAGGAACCCCATTAACAGGGACAAATATTTCCAGCAATGGGCAGAAAGGACCCCTTGTCATTTTACTTTTCTTTCTATACCCACATTTCTCTTGCAGGATAAGAGAAATCTATATAAAGTAAGTTTCTAAAATTGATTTCCGATAAAGGGGATCTATCTTTCTTACTTAAATAGCCTTCCTTATAATGGATTCACCATTTTACTTGCCTTCAGGATACCTTGTGCAAAAATTCTTCCCTTCAGTGCACAGGAGAAAGGGAGCCCACAAGAGGCAAGAGGAAGATACAATATGACGCTGTTTCTCTATTTATCTTTATTTTATACCTAATGGTTCCAATTTAAAATCTTTATAACATTTTATCCATTCACTGATCCTTGTCAAAGATTTTTAAATACAATACTGTCTTTTCTCCAATTTACATTATAATAAGATTACATTATTACAAGAAATATGAAATAAATAATATCTAAGGCAAGTTAGCTTTAAACATCAAAACATAGAATTCCTTGACAAAACCTAAATAAGTATAAACACCTAAGAATTTCAGCAATCGATTCAATTGAGTCTAAAATAGTTATTTTAGTTTTTTATATAGGACAATCCACTCACTTCTTTTTATTAAGATAGAGATAATGTTTCTAGATATATAAGCCATAAAATATATTTACATGTGTATATAAATGCAACCTAATGTGCATCATGGTACATGTTATAGTCATGCATACACACACCACATAGATAAATATTAATACACTCACAAATATGTATAATATATAATTCTTCATGTATTTTAATGGCATGATAATTTAGGACTCTATGAGTAATTTCAAATGAAATTTCTTTTATACAGAATTTCTTAAATCATAGAAATGGAAAAAAATTCTCCCTTTGAGTCTTGAGCAAAATATCCCCGTATCTCTTTGAAGCTACTCACAGTCACACACATTCACAGACTGTGTCTGCTTCCATCCTATTTGCTGTTTGGGGAAAAAATGAGAGCAGAGAAAGGGAGCTTCTGAAAATTATAAACTCAAAAAATTGAAGCATTCCTTAGCGTGGGACAATAAATCCTTATTCATTTCTTTTGCCTCAACCACCTAACATTTATAAATGAAGGAGGTATGGCTGAGTGTTTACTGGAAAGGGCGGATATCCCAATGCAAAGCACAGGGACTCATAAGCGTGTCTGTCTTCACAGTCTCAAACAACAGTGCAGAAAGTGACCTTGGGAGGTGGCTGTTACTTTTTCTCTCCTGCCTCCAAAGGATATCTTTCTATAATATTGCCTTCTTAAATGCTTTGCAAATATATACAAGAAGCATTTATCTGATCTTTATACTAGAAATGAGAACAACTGTTTCACAGAAGAAATCTAAAATACGTTTTATTGTTGTTGTTGACAAAGAAAAACTCTTTGATAAGAAAAATAAAACTGAAGAGAATCCCTGCTGATGAATACTGGAAGGATGGTTCAGTGTTTAAGGGCACACATTGCTCTTCTGGTGTGCCAGAGTTCAGCACGATGGATGGTTAAGAGACTCAAATTGCATGAAACCCCAGTTCCAGGTAACCCAATGCCCCTTTATGTACTTTTACTCATAGGCACACAGACAAACATGCATACAAATATCTTTTAAAAAAATCTTAAAATATAAAAGCTGCTATATTATACAGATGATAGTAATCAAACAATTTACAAGCACACACTGGTCTGTTCTAGCCACAGAGTTCCTCATAATCTTTTCTGAGATACTAGTACTGGTTTCATAGCTCAGCTAGAATAGTGATTTGTGTTACGAGTTCTATGAGAAAAAGCCAGGAATGTAAAGAAATAAGTGGGCAGTACTGTTGCTGACAGCACACGTATCTTACTCATCCAGGTTCAGAAAACCTCCAAAGCTGCATATTCCCATTGATTCCCATTCCCTAGAAACATATCGGAAAGTCATGTGGGTCAATAGACTACTGAGTATCATGCTGCCATATCCTGTTGTTCAAAAAATATACTATTTAAAACCTGGGGGTGACAGGAATACAAAATTTGGTTGAAAGCATTAGCATTTCCTCCAGAAAGTGGAAAAACGGGTATTTATCATCACAGTGTGACTGAAGAGTGAAGGACAGTTGCAGAGTGGACAAAGTGACTGAGTTTTGCTGTTCTCCTATGAAAACCATCCTCATTTGGCTTTAGTTTAGTTTAGTTTAGTTACATCTTAACTAGAGCTCTCTATCATAATTTATGACCAATTTTGTCTCTAAAAGCAAGGTTAAAATGCAATCAATTACTTCCGAATCTTGAATAGCAGTGTCCCAAGGCAAACCAAGCCTCTCTGGTTGTGGTTTGATGTTTTCTTGAGCATGTGTGATCTGGTAATTCTGTCCAAGCCGTCAGGTACTTTCTCATCCTTGGAAATCTTCATCCCTTTCTTCACCCTTGCCTGGATGTTCGTTCGATTCTTTTCTATAGTGGTCTCAGATACAGGAATTCAATATGCCCATTCCTCCTATGGTATAGTTCAACTACTTAGGTTTCATTACTCCTAGTGCTGAGGCTGGTTTCAGACTAGGTAATGGATCAGTTATTTTTTTTTCATCAAAATTCTGTTTCTTAGCTTCCAGTATTGTCTGCATTTATGCATGTGTTGTCTCGCCACCTTCCTCACAGCTTTTGTGTTTACTGGATGATAAAGTGTGGTGTTGACTCATTTCAAAGCATCTGCCTAGGAGATACTTTTAGATTACCTCTCTTTGCTTTCAAGGCAGAGGATAAGGGGTGAAGTCTCCTGTTAGATTAGATCTGTCACTTGGGTTTAACTGGAATTCTGAAGTGCATGCCATGGAAATCAATTGTCGCTGCCACCCAATAAGCATTATTGTAACAAATAGAACACTTGATGTGAAAGCAAGATTGAAGAGGCTATATTTTGTGTTAAATAGGAAATTGTTTTCATTCTTTTTTTGTGGAAGATAAAGAAGTTAGATGAAACCACAAATGCTTTAAAAAGAATTTCTTTTAATTGAAATGTTTCTCCAATTAAAAATGAATTTATTTTGATTTTTTATTTATGTGTATGTGTATATCAAAGTATGTATGTATCTGTGTGTGTCCACATGCATGCAGGTAACCACAGAGGCCAGAAAAGATTTCTGGATCCCCTAGAGCTTGAATTCTAGGAAGCTGTGAGTGGCTGCTTCATGTGGGTATTGAGAACTGAACTCAGGACTTCTGCAAGAGGAACAAGTACATTTGACTTCTATGCAATCTACTAGCCCTCCCACAACACCACTTTAAAAATTTGATTAGTTTTTACATCAAAACAATAGTTATAGTCAGCAGTTAAATTAGGTATTAGAGTCAAGAAACTGTGTTAGTAGAGATAATCCTTCTCTCTTCTTTTGTAAATTTATGTGTACTTGTTTGCATGTATGCTTGTGCACCACTGTGCACTCAGTGCTTGTGGAAGCCGCAGGAGGACATCAGATCCTCTGGAACTGAAGTTACAGAGGTTGTTAGCTACCATGCTGATGCTAAGAACTGAACCTGGGTTCTCTGGAAGAGTAGCCAGTGATCTTCAACACCATGCAATCACTCCAGACATGGGCATGAATAATTTACGCCTATATGAGTTATCAATGTTACTGCTATTTGCAAGGGCATTATTAGCCCAGAATATGATAAAGATTAGTTGTGGAAGAAATGTCACAGCCCATTCAATTTAGCACTTCGTTAAGGTTTTTATTTATGTATATCTATGATAAAAATCATAGAGAAAGTTAGTCAATGGAGTTCAAAGAGGAAAGGAATTTTTTTTGTTTGAGGATGTAAAAAAGCAAGTTAAAATATTTATCTATTAATACAGCCATCAATCAATCACATACCAATTTATATTTGGATTTTACATAAGGAGCATTTATTGTTGTTTGCTTATATTCTGTGTTGTTATTTTATATTTCTCTTCATCTGTCATTTTTTCCATGCCCAGTTTTCTATACAAAAATTACTTTATACATTTAATTTTGGTAAACAAGAGTAAACATTTTTTATGTATCAGAGTTGCACCTAATAGATGTATTTCCCTAGCACTTTGAATGGATCCAGGAACATTAAGTATCTGGTTGCATATTTTCTGACTCTTGGGGTCGATATTTATGAAATTTGACATATCCTAATCATGGAGAAGCTTTAAGAAAGCACAAGGGGCTGTCGAGTCACTCAGGGTGATAAATTAACAGAAATATTGCATTCAAAGGCAATTACTTCTTCCTCTTGACAGAACACTGAATTTTGTCCCTTAGGTTTTTGACAGGAGCTTTTATTTTGTGTCTGTCTCTCATTTATTATCAAATTATTGAGCAAGTAGTTTCAGAGAGTGGCTGAACTTAGTGTATTGTTATCTAATTGCCCAGGGGCATGTTCTCTTGAGTCGCACAAGCAGACTGCATGAATGGTGGGTCCCAAGATGAATAGAGCTCACTGGGTAAATTGCTCTCTACATCAGCATAGCCTGAGTTCAGATCCATGTACAAAGCCAGGTGCTGTGCTACATGCCCATAACCCAGTGATGCAGGGGTGGAGACAGGTGGATACCAGACTCTTGTTGTCCTGTTAATCCACCCAAAACTTGCAAGAAACTCTGGCTCATGGAGAAAGGTTGAGGATGAGAGAAGAAGATGCACAGCATGGACCTCTGGCTTCTCCATTCTCAACCACATGTGCACACACCAGTTGCCCCCTCAGGAATGGCATGCTGGTGGGTGTCATGTCAACCACACTGGTACACAAATGTCATCCCAACACTGTTTAGACACAGGAGGGCCAGGCGATCAAGCTGTGACCTGTATACAGAGTGACTACGAAGTCGGCCTGGGGTGGGTAAAACTCTGTTTGAAAGAACAAAGCAACAAGAATAGAAATATGCTTGTCTAATGTGGCCCCTTTCAAATGCCATGCATAAGTATGTCTACAGAATACTGTAATTATGTCTCTTCAAATATTATAAAATAAATACTTAAATATAGATTTTATTAAATTATGAACTTATTCCCCAGTAATATACTTAAAAACAAAAACAAATCACACCATTAGAACTCTATTTGCTTCAAAAATATTTTAATGTACTTGACATTGAGCTAAGACTTCTAATGCCATTCATACATCATTTTATTAATTCCCATTGAATTCAAATTGATAATTTTACTTGATGGTACTTGTATAGCTGTCTTTAATAGAACTTGAACTTTTCAGTGCACCTAGCTACTAATAAAACCTTTATGAACTGTGTTAAATTTACAAATTTTGCATTTAATTGCTTATAAAGGCTTAAGTTCTCTGTAATATATATATATATACATATATGTATCTAAAATAACATTCAACTTCTGTTACTTTTAAATTACTGTGTTAAATGATTTATGACCAATAATACAATAATTTTCAATAACTTCTAATTTTAATATCAGACAATAACTAAGCATGGTGGTACACACATTAATGACCAAAAAGAGGAGAATTCTGAGTTCAAGACCAGACTGGTATATATATCCTAAGGTCCAGATCAGAGCAGCAGAGTGAGATCCTGTTGTGAAATAAAGAAAGAAAAATAGTCAATGACCTTTAGTAACTTTGACTTTCCCATCACACCAGCCTCACCAGAATTATGCATACATTCTTGCATCTGAGGCTCAGTCTGCAGCAGAAACTCATAATGGGTTGCAGCCATCACTGTCACTGCCTCCAGTTCTCTTCCAGCACAGTAACTGAACTCCACCATAGTTAGCATAAGTTAGCTGTGGAAAGCTTAGTGTCTGTACAGGGAAATTAAAATGAAACCAGCATGCAGAGGAGCATCCAAGAGGCATCAATAATCTCTGTTGTATGACATTTCTGCTGTTTTATGGGACTTTCCTAGCAAAGAAATCTTAATATTTCACTTAAACTTTTGTGTTATTTGTTTTGTTCTTGTTTTAGTTTGTATGTTTGCTTGCTTACTGGCTTTGTTTTATTTTGCTTGGTGGGGCTGCAGGAGGGTGAAGGGGAGAATATGGGGGACTAAGAAGTGAGCATAATTGAGGATGTGAGACTCCTAAATAATTGATAAAGAAGCTAAATTTTAGAATATATAGTAAAAATAAAACGTTTTTAATATAAACATCATCTATATTTGTAAATAATGCTTTTTCCTTCTGTGAACTCAGACATCACAATTTTTCAAAGCATCAGAATTTGTTTTAATTATTTTAGACTTTTCATTGTGAGCCACAGAAATAAAGGTCTTTGATGATCCCCTTTTCCTTTAAATTACTGAGTTTCAATACCATCTGTCCTCTTTGAGAAGAAATTGTTGAATTTATTTTGCCAGTTACTTCAAAAATTTCTGGTTTCTTTTTCCATTTAGAAATTAAAGTTTGTCAATAATATTTCCTTTTATCTTTAAATATAATCTTTACTATTCTGTGTGTATGTCTGTGTGTGCACACACATCTGCATATGTATATTGTTTGCATGTGTATCTGTGTGTTTGCATGATGTGTGTCTTTGGGCATTTGTGCATAATGTGTATGTGTAGTTCCACAAGTTACATGCATGTGGAGCTCAAAGAATAATTCTTGGGAGTTTGTTTTCTCCTCCCATCTGTCAGTGGTTTCTCAGGATAAGACATAGATTGCCAGAGTTTTAGAGCAAACAACTTTACCTGCTCAGCTACCCCCCAGGCCCCATATTTTGTTTTTTAATCTCTTCTGTCATTATCTCTCAGTTTGCCAATGGGAAGAACATACACACACATACGCGCGCGCTCGCGCGCGCACGCACACACACACACACACACAAATCCCTTCTTTCCTCTTTCCTTCCTTCCTTCCTCTTTTTTTCTTCTTCCTTCTTTTATTGAAGTTATTTTGTTTAAAGTTATTTTGAACACATACTTCTGCATTGCAGAATTGTAGAACACTGTTAGAAAAACAAATTAAATGATAGTGGTTTTTATCAGATCGTCAGAAAACAAGGATGCTGATGGAAAAGTTCTTCTCCACTGACACAAATAAAGTGAATCAGTGAAGTGAGTACAAGCCTGGGCTCTGTCACAGCTGCCAAATGAATTCTTCCTATGTGCAGGTTTTGATTTTCTACCAAAATGCATATTGTGCCTTCTGTTTAAAAAGCACCATATTTGGGAAACTTTTCAATGGAGTTGAGTTTAGGAAAGATAGCTCAATCTGGTTTTGAAAATGAAATCTTAGTAGCATGAAATGACTTTATTGACCTAGAAAATTAGTGAAGGATTTTAAGCTTTTATTGATCTCATAATTGAATCCTTCAGAGATGACCCACTAGAACATTCTCTTAAATTCCTGAGCATTTGCTGTTGATGGACTCTTTCTTATTCAGTTGCAGTAAATATTCTTCTGAGACACGTTTCTTTGCTATTTCAGAAAGTTTTGATTTTGAAGTTTTCATCACCACCCTCACCTCAATTTCCATTCAAGTTCTTGTCTGAATTTAACTGAAAATATGTTTAGTTTTGATTGTGTGTATGTGTGTGTGTGTGTGTGTGTGTGTGTGTGTGTGTGTGTATGCGTGCATACACGTGCATGTGCCTATGAATTCAGCAAGGGAGTCAGATTCTCTGGAGCTGGTATTTTAAGAAGGCAATGAACCTATATACACACACACATTGACTAAATATTTCCAACTGGAAATATCCTGGACCATGGAGTACAGAGATGGATTTGGCTATAGAAATCCGTACAACCAGAAGCAAAATTCATGATCTAGTTGCTTTGTATTGTTATTGTAAAGACCATGACCAAAAGGAACTGGGGAGGAAAGAGTATAGTTCATCTTGTACCTCTGAGGTCATATTCCATCACTGACGGACATCAGGGCAGGAACTAGGAGGCGAAATGTAAGCAGAGACCATTGATGATTACCTACTTATTGGCTTAGTTCCTGGCTTTCTCAGCCTGCTTTCTTATATAACCTAGATTGCTTGCCCAATGGCAATCCAACCTACAGTGATCTGGTACCTTCCATATTATTCATTAATCAAAAATTGCCTAGACACTTGCCTATGGGTTAATGTGGTAGAAACATCTTTTCAAATGAGGTCCCTTTATCCAGATGATTCTAGCTTGTATCAATTTTGTTTAAAAGGGATCACCATGAGTAAAGGCAGAAATTCATTTCTGGGGAGTGGAGGTAAGTGTGTGTCTGTGTGGGAAGCATGTATTCTACAATGACAAATTCAGTTTATTTTCACTATTGAAACTATTTCTTAATCCTCCATACTGAATATTCCTAGATGAAGCAATTAAGTTATATTTTAATTCTTTATAAAATACTATATTTTTTAAATTACCATGTCAGATTTTCTTATTATATTTTGTGAAACAATGTGTTTTTAATGATTTTCTCTTCCATCTTCCCCACTCATGCCCCTGGCCCTCTAAATTCCACTTGTGTTTTCCCCTTTAATGTTCATGAGTCTTTTTGTCCACACCCAAACTTTCTCATCATCAACTTTTATCCTTTATTGGTCTGTTATCCATTATTTTCAGATTTTACACACATTTACTTATACCAACCTTAAGATAGATATATTATAGATAGATAGATAGACAGATAGACATATATTCATTATATATGTTTCTTTCTCTAAAGTTTCTCTGGTCCCTTGACTGTATTTCAGAGTGCAAGCTATGAGTGACATCTGTCCCATTGCATATGTTAGGCTAGGGATCAGGGTAATGAGATAGTTACATTTACACCTACAAGGAAAGCTATTGAGATAGTATTTGTATTCAAATGTGATCCTAGTTGCTTTAGCTACCAGGATACAGCCCCCAAACAAAAAGAGACCTACTGTATCCAGAATATAAGGAAAAGAAACATACTCAGACATAAAAATGGAACCTTTACAATTTTTTAAAGGAAATTTCAATTCATCTTTAATTCTAACAAACCAATGGTGCAAATAAGGTGAAAGGTAAGTATACAAGGAAAGATGATTAGAAAGGTGGGGACATTTTTCAGAAAATTAGAAAACAACCTACCTCAAGACCCAGTAATACCAGTACAGAACAGAGGTCAGAAGAGGGCATTGGATCCCCAGGAGCTGGAATGACAGGCAGTTGTGAGCAGACACGTGAGTGCTCAGAACTGAACTATGGTCCTCTATAAGAGCAGAGCTCAGAACTGAACTATGGTCCTCTATAAGAGCAGAGCTCAGAAATGAACTATGGTCCTCTACAAGAGCAGAGCTCAGAACTGAACTATGGTCCTCTATAAGAGCGGACAGTGCTCTTTCCACTGAGACATCTCTCCAGCCCTAGTAATAATATACTTAGGCAAATAGGATAATTTTGTTTTGAAAAATTGGTATTACTTTACTCTCTAAGGATTCTTCAGTAATGTTCGGTTTGGTTTGGGTTTGACAAACGGAGAGATATTATAGAAATCTTCAACTTCTAGCAGGGACGTCTTTGGCCAACAGCTTTGACCTTGTGTAATCAAATTAAGCCAGTCTGATGAGAGGAAAGATTTCTCTGAAGACAGAGAATTTCCTCCTGTTCTAGTCTGAATTTCTAAATTCGGTGACTGTAAAGAAATTATAATTTACTTGTGAGCTGATGTCTAGAACATGCCTGTCAGCAGCTTTCAGTTTCTCCACAGTGACATGCAAAATTTGCAAATGGAAAGCCAACTTCTTCTAATGGGTTCGAATTGCTTCTCCTTAAACAGCATGCAAATAAACACAGACAATTTACTCTAAATCTTCAAGAAGAAATTCACTCTCGCACTTACAGCAAGCTATTCTCCATGAATGATTTTAGAGTGTTTGCATGAATTAAGCCTTTTATTGGATATTAAAAACATCAAACATTGCACAGACATTTGTATGTGTGAACACTATGAATTTCTCACATAATCTAGTTTGTAAAAAATGGATAAACTGTACTCATTTTTGTAACAATTTAATTAAAAGAAAACTTATTTGGAAGTGTTTATTTATTTGGTCATTGAGGAATATAAAATAGTTCTTTAGTGATCCTATATGGATCAAATTCTTTGAGTAAAATAGGGAAGAAGAAAAGATTAATGAGGAAAATTATAAGTTGTGCTATGTGCAGTATGCAATATATTGCCTCAATTCTAGCAAGTAAAGGTTTCTGTATTATCAAGATGATATTTAAATCATTTTGACAATATATTTAATGATATAAATAGTGATATTTAAGTGCTTTTCTCAGTTTATTAATGGAACAAAATAACATTTTCTCATTTTTGTCTCTTACTGATTCATTTAAATATTTATGATTGCAAGTATTTGGTATCATACCTTTTTCATTTTAATATTTTTGTTTTTTGGTTTAAGTGCACACATGAAATAGAGTGCCTGGAGGTCAAAAGAGAACTTTCTGGAGAGTTTTCTCTATCCAATATATGGATCTTCCTGTTACAAAACTAGGTTTTGTCTCGGCATCAAATGCCTTTACTCACTAAACCATCTCATTTGCCAATTTCTTACTTTTAATAATTAAAATTGCACAAATATTGAAAGAATGCGTCATAGTAACAATAAAATTAGACCTACATGAAATACAATTTTAGCTGGGGAGAATTTTCTTTTATAAGGCACAGACAACACGGCATCAGGACCCGAGGTCAGATATCTAACAGCCACACAAATAACTGAGCATGGCCACAACACCTGGAATCCCAGTAATGCAGAAGGAAGACAAGGGCAGGAGGATTTCTGAGGGATGCTGGCAGCCAGCATCACTTACATAGCTTGCCTGAAGGGGAAAAGGCAGAAAATGAGAAAGTACACCACATTCCCTTCTCTTGGCTCTTCACATACACATACCTGCCCTCACATGTGCACAGACGTGTATACACCAAACACTCACACACATGTGCACACATGCACATGGATACATGCTTGTACACACAGACACACACACACACACACACACAGATTAAGACAGACAAAAAGAGACCCAGAGAGTCAACTCAATCTCCATCAGCTAAAAATGACAAGTATTAAAGCATGCGATGAAGTAATTTAATGAACAGTGGATACCTGCTAGGACATGAGTGAAGTAAGTTTGTGCCTCTCAGTGAAGGAAGCCAGGACTAAGGGACCAATACTGTAAATCACACTCACATGTGGTATGGACGAAGGTAAATCTATGACTTTACTGTGTGTGAGAGTGGGTATCTCTGTGCTCACCTGTGGACTGCAGGTTTATGAGGGCTCTCATCAGGGTGATGAAAACGTTGTAAGAGTAATTTTAGCAGCAACTGCATGTCTTAGTATATTGTCTAAAATACTGAGTCGTGTACTGATGACTTGAAATGGGTAAACCACTTGATATATTAAAACGATGATGGGTTTTGAAAGGGATAAATTATAGTGGCTATATAGGGCATTAGATCATATAGGGAAACAGAAACAAAGTCTGCACTGTCAGAATGGAGGGAAAAAATAGTCATAAAAAAATCTTACTTAGCTCTAAGCAAATCCAAAATGCTCCTGAAAATCTCAGCAGAAGTTAGATTGCTGCTTGGTGAGACGTAGTTTATAAAAGGAAAGGGCTTGCTAAGTTAGGGTTTCTATTGTCAAAAGACACCATGACCACTGCAACACTTAAAAGGAAAACACTTAATTTTGACTGGCTTATAGTTGCGAGGTTTAGTCCATTTTCATCATGGCAGAAATTAAGGGGGCATGTGGGGAGACATGGTTCTGGAGAAAAACCTGAGAGTTTTCCTGATTCATAGACAGCAGGAAGAAAGAAACAGGACCTGGTTTGAGCATCTGAAACTCCAAAGCCCACTCCAGTGACACACTTCTTCCAAAAAGGGCAAATATGCTAATAGTGCCACTCTCTAGTGACCAAGCATTCAAACCTATAAGTTTATGGAGGTCATTCTTATTCAAACCACAGCAGGATATTTGGCTTTTTTTTCCTCAAGGTTATAAAATGAGAGGAAGTAATACTGAATAAATATGAATTAGATATCCCAAAATGACAGTATTTATATACATGAAATAATTATGCATTCAACAAATCTTTAATTTCTTTAATACATGGTACTATAATATAGTATTTACTTTGAATTTGAATTTATTTTTCTATTTCCACCCGAAGTAATATTACAGAATGAGTAAAATCCATGGTTTTCAGTGGAGTGTGCCACAGATGCAGTTTGTATTTTCAGTATACACTACCCTGCCAGGTTTACCAAGTTACATCTTTAACCCCGACTAACAAAATGTATTTCTAAAGAGTCTCACTATGTTGTAATGAGGAATTGTCTTTTACTCTTTTTTAAATTGTTTGGGTTCTATACCACAAACTTCTGTGTATTATGAACCGAGCCCACCTTCACTGTACCTCTTAGGAATAACCTCAGGAAAAGCGAATTCTCCCTCATTACTCTAAGAAATCCTATGAGTTAATACTTCATAGTATATTCTCTTACACCATACATTTAAATCAATTCTTTTTTTATAGTTGTGAAAATCTACCGTAGATTTGCTACAGAAAGAACTATATAAATGAGGATTTTCACTTCATTCAGAGATTCTCAAAGTGATGTTCATGCCTATATAGACTAATTCTGAGTCAATAAGGATATGTTGCATGTATATTCACCACTTAACTTTGGGGAAATTAGTATCTTAATTTATTTAGCAGTGATTTGAGAAAATAAGTGGCCATGAGACATTTCTAGTTAGAAGAAAAACTGGAACAAATAAAAGTGAGCTTTGGTAACTCTTGAAGATAACATTGGTAGAGTCAATATTTGGGCACTTGTACTGTAGGTCCATGCATACATTATCATATGGCGAGACTAATAAGAGTGCACCTGGTTACCTTGGAAACAGCCGCGCATTCCTTGTCCTATAGCCTCTTTTCCGTCCTGCTGTCTCACACGGTTTCCTAATTAAACACGTGAGACTAAGTACTTCAACAAGAAGAATATTTTTCAGTTCTCCGACTTGTAAAGGAACAGGGCGGCTATTACACCTTTGTGCCTGAACTTCTTATCTTCCAGTGGTCAAAAGCCAGTGCCTCATTTACACTCAAATATAGCTTTATTTTTATAACTTTTTCGATTGCAAAGGTGAAATCACAGTGTGGAAAGATTCCAAAAATATTGTCAAATAAGATAGTTCATTTAAAAGTGACCTAAATTACCCTAGCAAAAAATAAAAGGCATAGAGTTTGTGACTATATAGTCTATATAGTCTATACTATATACTCTAGTAGTAGTCTAATAAATCATATTCAAGCTATGTATACTTGAGGGCTATTTTGAAAAACTAAAACTAAACCATTGCTGGCTGTCAATGCCTTTTGGAAGATGTCTCCCTATAAAGTCATGAATTGTCTTACTGTACTCCATACTACATTTCACATTTTTTTTCATGCTAGGGCTAAATATTTTTAGCTTCAAAGTATTTTATTAATGTTTAACTCACTTTTATGTGCATATATGTATCTTGGGATAAATTTCATATTTCTACCCAGACTCTGGAAGAGACTGGCATGTATTATCAACATGAACCTTGAACTGACTAATTCTTAGAGAATACATAAATGCGCAGGTAGTTTTCAGAACTCACATTGATTTAGTTATAGGGTCATCTAAGTGGAACATCGGAAGAGTCCTTGCTCATGTCAAAGATCTAAGTCAGGTGACTCAAGACCGTTTCAGCTCCAAGGTATCTGATACCTTCTTGCTAAAAACGCAAACTTATTTTTAGTTGATTGCATTCTGAATTGTACAAATCACTGCCAATGCTGTTAGGATTCTGCAACAATCATCTTTTCAGAAGCATTTCACTTCCTCTTCATCTTCCTTTTCATCTTTTGACCCATTTTTTTATTACATCAACTTTTTTTTTTGCTGATACTCAACACACATGAGTTCTCTTTTGTTTCTTTTTTTATTTATTTTTTATTTTTTTTTATTTTTCCGAGACAGGGTTTCCCTGTAGTTTCTAGAGTCTGTCCTGGAACTAGCTCTTGTAGACCAGGCTGGCCTCGAACTCAGAGATTCGCCTGTCTCTGCCTCCCGAGTGCTGGGATTAAAGGCGTGCACCACCACCGCCTGGCTCTTTTGTTTCTTTCACCTTTAAGTGAAGGTCAGTTTCTGCAGTGTCCTCTTAAATTTGTTGTTTAGTAGATTATCCCTGCCACTGTCTCCTGATTTAGTCTCTTCATGGTTTCCTTAATTTCTCCTTTCACCTATTTTCTCTAATTGGTTGTTTTAAAACTAAGTCTAGGATGTAAGAAATTTAATTAACTTTGTTTATAGTAAAATGTAAATACATGCCCAGTCATGAAGTGTTTCTGAGGATACATTATCCTCACCAATCCAGCATTTGTATGAAGTATTTGTCTATAATTATTGAAATAATCTTAATTGCACATTATTTTGCATTTTAGAATACTTTACATGTCTAGTGGTGTTTTAGTTTTTTGCTCTTTTGTTTCCTATTGCCATAGAATATGAGCTGTTGATGCTTTTATTTTAAAACATTTTGAGGCTTTATTTTTTATATAGGAAAAAAGGGTGCAGATACATTTAAATTATAAATCCTCCTTTTCACAATATAAAGGAATCTCATCTCCTGCCCCCAGTACGTATTTATTAACACTACACATAGTTGAGTTGAGTACATTTTTGTGATACATAAATGCACTGATGCTTAATTGTTCTTTTTATTGTGCCAAAGCTGTAGAAAAATTGTTAAATATGATTCTCTTTTAAAAATTGTTATTGTTTTATGTTTTTATTTCCTACTTTAAATATTAATTTGGTAGAATTTGAATACTGCTTGCTTTTTTAAATTTTTATTAATAATTCATAAGAGCATAAAATTGTACATCTTCACAGGGGACTGTATAAAGTTTTGTTGCATATGTACATTGGGAGACATTTAAATAAGCATATAAACATATAACTATATTTTCAATCTTTTATTTTTCTATTATAAATATATTCACTCTTCTGGGTCTTCAGAGTGTGTAGCACAGTACTGTCTATATTCAGGGCATCTTCAGCGTAATACACCAGAAGTTCTTACCTTACCCAACTGTGACTTTGTCCTCACTGCTCCACCTTCTCTCCCTTCCCTGTCAACACATTCCAATATTTGATTTGTCTTTCATGTTTCCTTAATGACTATGTATAAATATTATTTATGTTTTCTTTGCTTTTCAGATAGATACAAATACAGGCCTATGCTGTGTGAAAATCTTCATTATTTTGTTGATATTGAAGAATTTAGTGTAAAAAATATAAATGTTTAATATTATCCATTTATTTCCCACCTTATCAAGTGGGCATAGCTTCGGGGTTATAACTTGGGTATAATACCTAATAACTTGTGCTGGTGTGTATTTTCCTTACCTCCTGCATGCAGAACGTTCCCATTAGGCCTCTTTTTATCTGGCTCCCACATAAAGGTGCAAACCACATTTAGAATAAACCTTTCCACTTTAAGTAACCTGATCAAGAATTAGGACTTTTGCACACAATTCATAATTTTTTAATAATAATCTTTATTTTCCCTTACCAAACTGAGAAAAAATATACCAGTAAAAGAAATTATCATGTGTTTATGACCATCAAGTCAATGACAGTGTGTTCTTCAGAAGAACATGTGTATGGCCCTACAATAAATGACTCGCTGGTGAAAAAAAAAGAAGAAAATTACTTAAATCGTGCCCAGTGGCTTCTCTTGGTTGATCCCAGTCTCAGCCTCCACCTTCATAACATTCTCCTCCCAAATTCTGTTAAAGTTCTCTCCATCTCTGGTGGACATCATTCATTTACCCTCTGCCTGTATTTTGAAACTTGTGTGGATGGGATACCATCAGGTTGTAGTCTGAGTTCTTGTTTTCTCTGATTTCCAGACTTCCATACAATGGAATGCGTGTGAACATTAAAACCAGTATCCCCACTGCTTTCAAATTCTTGTACTGTGTTCATACAGAAGAACGACTTTTAGAGTCTCTGGGGAACATGACAGGGCTTGCTTTGCATTTTGATAAAAGCTCTTTGGCCATCTTGGGGTAAAATGATGCTGGAGACAACAGCTGAAACAGGGGGCCTGAAGGAGGTTTCCATGTCAGTTTAGGCAACAGATATTTGACCTGAACCATTCATGCAGAAAAGAAGCAGACTGACAGAAAATGAGAGGGATTTGGAGAAGAACACAATAATGTGTGCTGATGAATTCTATATTCAGTTGAACACAGAAAGCAATGCACATCTTTTAGATTTTTGGCCATGAGTAACAAGGAGAAGATTATATTAAGGAATGTGAACTAGAAGAAAGAGTTTCATGAATGGAAATAAAGAACGTTGTTTTGATCTGAAGCTTGTGACATCACAGGGACAGTCTGGTGGAACTGACTAGTAACTTGTCAGATGACAAGGCCTGTATTTCTGGGCATGAATGAGAAATGCCTTCCATCTGAATCAAATCAGTCTTTTTCTCTTTTTGAAAGCTCTTAAAGGTGGAAAGTATGTAAGAGCAAGAATGGATGGAAGACAAGAAGAAAACAATTCCTCTTGTTTTCTTCTAAACAGAGCTTGACCAACACGTATAAAACCTCAGAGACCCATGCCCAGGGCCCACATGGTTCTGTACCAGACAGGATCTCAATGCTGAGAGAGTGAACACAAGTTCCATCCTTAACCCAGAAGCTCTGCATACTTAATAACCAGGAGCATGTGCACAATCAGTTTTCTCCAGCAGAGTCTCACTGGGGATACAAACCACTCTTAAGGCAGCTCCCATGCCCAACAGTGTTGCTCAACAAAAAACATACTCAATGGAATTTTTGAAGGTTCTTTCCTTGTTTCATAAAGTTTTGACAGACTGGGGTTTTTGTTTGATTGATTGATCATTTTGTTTTATTTTTGTTTTTATCTTCCAGGTCCATTGCATATGACAGTCTAGCTATGTGTCTATATGGGATTCTTATGTGTCCATATATATATATTGGCTCTTTCTATTGGCTCTTTTTCTTGTGATTGTTTGTTTTGTTCTATTTCATTTTGTTTGCCTTATTTTATCTTATTTCATCCTGTAGTTGTCTCTTTACTTTTTGTTCTGTTCTTTTTTGTATTTTTTCTGTTTTTGTTTTTTGGGGTTTTTTGGTATTTTGGGGGGTTTTGGTTTTTTGAGACAGGGTTTATCTATAGCTTTGGAGCCTGTCCTGTCTCTTGTAGACCAGGCTGGCCTCGAACTCACAGAGGTCTGCCTGGGATTAAAGGTATGCATCACCACTGCCTGACTGCCTGTTTGTTTTCTAATGTAAGGTAGAAATGGTATGGATTCTGATGGAGGGGATAATCTTAGAAGTAGTTGGGGAGGGAAAACTGATCAAAATTTATTATATAAAAACATATTTGCAATAAAAGAAAGAAAAATCTTTTAAATTGAAATTATAGGAGAACTCTTTGATTTAATTGAGTTTCTTTCAGTAATGATTTCTGTTTGTTGCCTCCAATATGCAGTCAAGACTTATTTTATACAGAAGAAGGGGTAGGAAAATGGAAACTCATAGATCTAGGAATATCACAAGGAAACAGTGTGTTCTAAAATTGAATCACTCATGAACTAAGATTAGCTGTGGCTGCCTGAACAAGATCCAGTCAGTCAACATTCTAACTTGGAGGGGGAATGGGATCTTGAACCCCCTCCCATGACTACAGAGCCATGGACAGCTGATGCTTCTATGAAGGCGGAGTCATCTTTCATTAAGAGTGTGTCTCCTGGCTGGTTGAGAACACTCTAGTTGAGGGCCCAATATCTATACATATGGGTAGCGCAAGTTTGACTCAGTGGATCTTTAAAAATGTCACAAAGTGAGGGGGAGATGTAAGGTGGATCTGTGAGGAGTTAGGAAGGGGAAAGAATATAAACAGAATATGCTGTCTGTAGGTATGAATTCACAAAGAATTAAAAATATTTCCTCCCTTTGTGTGCATGTGTATTTGTGTATTGCGGGCACACACAAATGTGTGTGTGTGTGCAGGTGTGTGTGTGTGCAGGTGTGTGTGTGTGTGTAGGTGTGTGTGTGTGTGCAGGTGTATGTGTGTGTGCAGGTGTGTGTGTGTGTGCAGGTGTGTGTGTGTGTTTGTATACATCTGTCTATGGAAATACATGGAGGTCAGAGATAAGCATCAGATTTTGTTAGAGTTACACGATGGGCAGGATGGTCATCTTGCCATATGATGTAGAAAGTGAACCTCATCCTTATCATTGCACAGGAATCTCTCTTAATGCTGAACAATTGTTCTGGCCTCACCAATATATTTTTAAAAAAGCATTTTTCCATCCAAAAAAATGCCTATCTTTGTGGATTGTCCTTCCCTCATTTCCTATTTCATTGCTTAATCTGATCATAAATATGTCTCTGTGTATGCATATGTCCTACTGAATCCTATTCAGAATGTCCATTAAAATCACTGAGAAGCTTCAGCTTCCACTAAATGTATTTCTAAGAGGATATTGGTATATAGGGTTTAATAATTGGTCCCTCTTGTTCAACAGCTAAATCAATTCACATGCCCAGTGAACAAGTACTTTCTTACTCTTGGAGAGAAATGGCCATTTTTTTAACACCCTGGAGAATACTCTGGGAGATTGTGCTGCATTGTGTAAATCTTCCATGACGAGAGAGATGGAGGGAGTTTAGAATCACTTTGCCAATTTAAATTCTCAATTGCCTGTGCAGTACCCTCACCTCTCTGGGGGCCACAGTGCTCAAAGTTTTTATTTTGGGTTATTCTGGTTTCAGTGTAATTTTTCTTCTCCAAATGCTATGACTATCCTTGTCAGCTTTTTACAACTCCCCAGAACTCTAACACATCCTCTTGTTACTCCAGCCTCCAATGGACACCTACCAGGAGATGCCATCAGTGTCAATTCTTATTGTTGATTTAAAATTTTGAGTTAATGTCAGGATAAATCAGCTCAGCATTCACAGCGTCACATTTACTGCTCACCTACCATTACATTATACTGCATTTTTAAATTAGGCTTAGATAATAAATGTGTTAGGTTTTCTTGTGACACAGTGTCTGTCAGTTACTCATGCATGCCCTTATGGTACAAAATGAACAATAGACAACACATGCACGGCTGGTTTTGTCTGCCTCTTTATCAAGCTCCACCTTCACAAGTTTTCACCCAGCTGATTTCCACTACAGTGTTGGGTTATAGATCTTTGCAATTTGTCCTGCCTTGGGTACTAAGGAAGTCATTTCCTTTGGGATTCTGTTTCCTGACCAGTCCATGAACCAGTTTCTTATTGCTATTACCCATCCTTCATTCTTTCTCTAGAATTAGAAGTTTCAGATTGGACATTTTTTGTCTAAGGCATAGCAGGATTCACTACCTACCTCAATGGTTGTATTGTATTCTGCTCATTGTTTAAAAGTAGCAACATTAAGAGGAAGCTTAACCGGTGTGCTATGGTGGGATCCTCATCTTGGAACAGATTTCTCTGTCACGTGTACCCAAGGAACAGCTTCAAAGTTTGAAGGATCTTCAATATTGGTCTGGAATGTGTAAAGAGAGGATATCCTGGTGCAGAAAAATCATCCTGAAGACTGCTGAAAAAGTGAGAAGGGATTGTCTTGTCAAAATCCATGGGTAGCAACATGGGCCTGGGTAAATAGTATTCTCTGATGCAGACACTGATCAGAGGACATTGGACATTCAAGAGGAGTATGAGCTTGCAAGCAGAAAACCAAACCAGGTTGATAAATGGACCATGTGGGTGTATAGTCCAGAGTATAGGGAACAGTACTGTGACTGTAACTCTCATTTCAAAGATTTGACAAACCATGTGTTTGGACGCAGGCAGGGATAAGATATGACTTGCTGAAGGAAGGATACAAACAGAAAATCCAAAAGAATTCGCTCCTACCATTAACACAGTGGGCTAGAATGGCAGGCTAGCATGGGAATGTGGGAAGTGGAACTTGCAGGTCACACAAAAGGCCAGTACAGACAGATTTTAGACATTCATTAACAAAGTTCTAATAGGTCAACTATAGCGATCATTTGTGCAGACATGGAAAACATGTCACAGTCTGTAATATCTATCATCTATCTATCTATCTATCTATCTATCTATCTATCTATCTATCTATCTATCTATCATCTATTCGTTTGTGTGTGTGTGAATCTATAGTTTATTTTGAGGCTGTCAACATTCCTTAGTTTTGGTGAGTAATTGCTAAGGTAAACAAAGCCAGAATAAATGTTCTAAAGAGTGTCCAAAAATTTTGGAGTAAACAATATGGCCCCTGAATAAGAGCATAAGGTATTATTTAACTCTGAGGCAATAAGAATGCTAAAATACTGCCATGCATTTGCTATTATTATTATTATTATTATTATTATTATTATTATTATTATTATTATTAATTTGTGCTGTCTGTTGTTGAGAGTTGAAAACATCCAGCATTGTGTCTTTATTATGAGAAGTGTGTGAAGGCATTATGAGTCTTATTTGATAAAGTGCTCTGTGGGAGAAAATGAATTTCTCAGACTAAGCTTACTTAAATTCATGAAAAGTGATGATATTCTCAAATCCATCACAGACATTATTAACACAAGCATGTCAAAATGGTGGATTGGGGCTGACAGGAAGGTTAATGTGTAAATGATGCAGAATACAGAAATTCTTAGTGTATTTGCCAGAAGACCAAAGGGTACCAAGCAGGAGAAAAATCAATCATCAGCTTAGGGATAGAATAATCTGTAGAAAAGGATAACTGAGCTATTGTAAAACAAGGACATTGTCTTTAAATGTCTGAAGTTTACACTGCAGCCATAAAAACCAATCACATGATGGTAGAGGATACTATATTATTTAATTTTTAAATCATTATGCTCACTCCTATATATATTTTAGATACCATTTAGTAGCTTAAGGAGGAGGACTGAGAAACCAAGGACAACGGCAATGAACATGACCTCTACAGCATGGACGGGCTCACTGTGAGCCTTGTCAGTTTGGTTGCTCACCTTCCTGGACTTGGGGGAGCTGGGAGGACCTTGGACTTAACATAGTGAAGGGAACCCTGATGGCTCTTTGTCTTGGAGAGGGGTGGAGTGGTGTGGGTATGGGTGGAAGGGAGGGGAGGGAAGGGGGAGGAGATGGAAATCTTTAATAAAAAAAAGAGAGAAAAAAAGAAGTTTTGATAATCATACAAATTAAAACAGAATACACATATTAAACTAGCTTTTAAGGTGAAGTTCATTCCTTTTGGATATTTTCACGGTTATTTATGAGTGTGTGTGTGTGTGTGTGTGTGTGTGTGTGTGTTCTCTCACACACACTATAGTACATATATGGAGATCAGATGACAACTACTTGCAGGAATCAGTTATCTCCTTCCTCAATGGAAGGTCTAGAGACAAAACTCAAATTGTCAGGCTTGGCATCAGGCTCCTTAAGCCACTTAGTCATCTTTCCAATTCCTGTTCTGACAGGTATATATCTGATTCCTGTTCTGACAGGTATATATCTGATTCTTGTTTTTTTTTCTTTGTTTCATAAGAGTAAACCATGGTACTAGATTACATTGTATTTTTCCATTATGCTATAGAGATACTGTAGTTTTTATGTGAACTAACAAAGATAAGGATTTATTTTTGTTTAATGAGATACATATATATATAATTGCATTTAAATATCTCACAATATATACATGTGATTTATTTATTAATTTACATACTTTGGGAATGTATATATTAGATCTTGAAAATTTTATCAAAATAACACATTGTATAACATCATTGTTACTTTATGTATTGTGAATACATCTTATTGTATTTAAGATTTGTTTTCTGAATTTTGGGCATGATTCTCCTTTATAAGAAATTCAAATATATGTTTTAATATTTTATTTATACTCTGTAATTTTTAAGTTATGGTAGCACAGTCAATCAATATTGACTGTATAATGAAATCTTGACATTTATATTACATTATATTGAACATTGTTTTACCACTTTACAAGTTTAATTCCTATGTGTTTATAGGACAGGAATATATAAGGGATAGAGATCGATCAAAAGATAAGATGTTCTTTCAGAGAACCTACCTCAGTTCCCATCACCCAAATTGCAGCTAAAAACTGCACGCAATTGCAGCTCTGGGGGATCCATTGTCCCCCTGTGACTTCCACAGGAACCTGCACACATGCACAAACCTACACTCAGACAAAGATACATACACAAAACTAAAAATTTAAATAATTAAAAGAATACATAGTTTTTAATTCTTAAACATTACTTAGCAAGGTATATAACCAGATTATTCAAATTTGTATTATACTTCGGTTACTGAAATCTCTTATTTTAATTTAAATTCATCTTAACAAAATATAAAGATTATATATGCTTATAGTGTGCCATGGAACATTTCTTCATCACAAAGTATATATTGTGAGATATTTAAATCCGATTATGTATATATACACACATATACATATATATTACATATGTATGTATCTCATCAAACAATAATATATTATGGTGAAACAGTCTCAAACATTTATTCTGGCTTTTAAAAATAGAGTGTATTTTCATCATCTATAATCTTTCTGCTGAACAAGAACACACTGTAATGTCATGAGTCAAGTCAGATATATCTCATAACCACTACTGATCACTCCTAACCCCTAATTTCCCTCCCCTCCCCACCTTATGACAACCTCTGACATTTGAAGATTCCAATTCTGAATGACAGAGTATACATTTCTTCATCACAGAACATAATGATACCCAATTTCACCCATGGAATGGCAAGTCAGAATTTTGTTTTCTAAGACACAGTGATAGTCTGCCATGTATCAGTACCCCATTTTATTTATCTAATCATGACTCCATAGACATATATACTGATTCTGTCTATTATTAAGAATCCTATAATAGGCATTAGAATGCAGAAATCTCTTCAACAGAGCAGAGTAATTTCATTCCCTCTGGATATATCTAGTAGGATTACTAGATAATATTGTAGTTCTTGTGTTGAGGTATTTTTTTTTCTTTTTCAGAAACCTCCAAACTGTTTTCTATAGAGATTGGACTAAATTGCAAGCCCACAAACTGCATAAAAGATGTCTCTTTTCTCCATGTGCTCAATAAAACTTGGTAGTCTTTTGTCTCTGATAATAAACATTCTAGTAAGAATTAAGTGATACTCTAGTTTTCGATTGCATTTCTATGATGATCAGAAATCTTTAGCATTTTCTTGTAAATCCATACACAATCTCCCCACTCCTCAAACTTCTCCCTCGCTTTCTCTCTGTTTGATATTTTTTCTCTTGCTACTGAGTTGTTTGAATTTCTTAAACTTTTATATATGTGCCCCTGTCTGAATTATAGATATTACCAAACAATACATGGCACTTTTCTTCTTTGCTTGTGTTCTCTTTGCTATAGGTTGATAATTTTGCATTTGTCTATTTTTGCTTTTGTTATTTCTGGGAGGGTATGGATGCATGCCCAAAATTTATTAACAACAACACTGTGAGATTTTGCTTCCTTTGTCGTCCCTAACGCTACAGGAATTCAGTGTGTGTGTGTGTGAATGTGGTGAGTGTGTGTGTGTGTGTGTGTGTGTGTGTGTGTGTGTGTGTGTGTGTGTGTTTGCCACATATGTGTCTGGTGCCAGCAGAGGCTGGAAGACAATGTGAAACTATAGTTACAGATGACTGAGTGCTGGGATTAGAACCTGTATCCTCTGGGAGAGCAACTGATGGTCTTAGGTGCTTAGACATCTCTCCAGCCTCAGAACAGTTTCTTAACACTGAATTGTGTTGCTAATTCACAATGATTGATATTTATAGCTCTGTGCTCAGGGACTTTTTCGTTATGCAGTGCCTAGGACCAAAGCCAGCACTCTGAGCACGTAGGCTAACTGTTTTCTCTCTGAGTTATCTCCCTAAAAAACTCTCACTACACCTACATTTTAAATACTCATATAGAGCTTCTGACAGTAATTATAAGGAAGCACCTGCACATGAAAAAATATTTTAAGAATTTTGAAATATAGTGACAGATAAGATACAATGAAAGATAATTGTAAAAAGACAAAACTTCTTAGCATACAGCCCACTTTGATTTTTTGAGCTTAGAGCCAGCTCTCAGATGCCTTCGACACATTTTGCCATTGCCAAGTCTGACCTGTGAATAGCAGTTTTTATTGCAAAGTGTGGTTGGAATGTAGAAATGAACCAGTGTGGAGAAGGTATATGGGACACTACTGGGTGCATTAACATGCTCTGTGGAAAATGTCAGTCATGACTCATGCTTGTCTCAGCCCAACTTCAGTGAGATTGTGACTTCCCTAGTCCACAGGATCACTTGATCTTTCATGGTGTATTATTTCTAATGATTGTTCACCTGACTTCTCCCAGTCTCAATTTCAATGGAAGTATAATAATAACAGCATTATGGAATGTTCATTATGGCTCCTTACTGCCCATGTAAATTTTCTGAGAACTTGAATATCCATTCAAATGGGAGCTCTTTAGAAGATTTAGGAGCTGAGAACATTTGGAAAATATTCTAGCACTGTATATTTTACATTAGCTAATCATTTTCTAATTCAAGTTCATATTTAAACAGGCAGAAAATCATTAGATAATACACAAAATGAAGAAAACATACTAAGAGTTGGGTGTCACAGAGGAAATAGAAGATGATTAGAAGGTTCTATTAAGTTGAATGTATTTTTCCTCAGTAAAAATTAAAGGAATTGTGTCAGGCAGAAAATTGTATTTCATGTAGCATTAGCTTAAAATGAGAAAATGGTGTAAAGGCAGTTGACTTTCTGCTGGAGTGCACTGGAGTACACAGCCACACTACTAAGCTGTGAGTGTATGTGTTTCTGGTGTGTATGTGTGTTTGTGTGTGTGCATGTGTGTATGTGTGTGTGCATGTGTGTTTGCAGTGTTTATGTGTTGTGCATACATGTGTGTGCAGGCACAGATTAATGCATATGATATGTGCACATGTCCAATGTGCTGTGGGAGTGTCTATGCGTTGCATACATGTTCATGTGGGTGCACTTAACTGTGCATTGTGTGTCATATTCTGTAACTTTCCCAATAGTCTACACCAGGACTTCACTGCTGAGGCCTCACTTCCACCCCAAGAACTGCTGTTACAAATGGTAGCTACAGTACATAGCTTTTATGTGCATGATGGGAATTTAAATTCAGGTTCTTATCTTTGCACAGCTAGTACCTTGCTACTGTGTCACCCTCTAGTCCTGGAGCTACTCTTTCTTAATATGTGGTTCTGAATGTTAACATGAAAAAGAAATTACCTACTTTTAGAAACATTCGATATAAGTTATACTGTCCTGTCTATTTGCAGACTAAAAGTATACTGTAAGTATATAGATAATACATCAAAACATAAAGAAAACCCTTGAAAGTTGTTAGGCTGCTGTTTAACTTAAAACTGAAATTCCAATATGTGGCACATTACACATTTGAGTACTACTCAGTGGTAAAAAGCAATGACAGCTTAAATTTTGGGTGCAAATGGATGGAACTAAAAAACACTATTGTGAGTGAGGTAACTCAGACCCAAAAATTGAATATAGTATGTACTCACGTATAAGTGATTACTAGCTATAAACAAAGGATATTGAGCCTACAGTTCATGATCCTAGAAAAGCAAAGTAATAAGGTGAACCCTAAGAAAAACATATATGGATCCACCTGGAAAGTTGAAATAGACAAGATCTCCTGACAAAATTGAGAGTATGGGGGTGGGGTGAGAAGGGAAGATGGAAAGAGAGGAGAAGTGGAAAGGGGAGGGGCGAAGAGAACTTGAAGTTTGTAAAATAGATAAGTTAATTTATTAACAAACTACCCAACTCCTTACAACCATATCACAGTTTCCCCTACCTCCTCTCCTCCCAAGTCCCTCTCCCTCCCGCATCTCCTCTCTGCCTCCTCCACTGTATCTCCTCCTCAGTTTACACTCAGAAAAGGGCACCTTGCCCTTGGATATGGACAAAACATAGCAAATCAAGTTGTAGTAAGACAAAGTATTTGCCTAACTAACACTAAATTGTTAAGTGATTCCAAAAAATATAACAGGGTTAATTTGGAAATGCTAAATGTGTTAGAACTGCATGTAGCTGTAAGAAATGGTATAGCACTTGAAACATTAAAACATCCCCAAACAAAACAAATCTGCTCAATAAAAAATATGAGGCTGCTATAAAAAAATTTCTTAAAGTCCTAAGTACCTTGGCTGGCTTCAGCTCTGCCCCTTCAAATCTAGATAAGGCTCCCATCTTTGAGATTCTAGATAGCATTAGTCACTTATCCACTTTATGCCATTCTGGAAGTATTAGAAACTAAGATTAAAAATGGCTGAAAGACAGAGTTAGTTTTATTCTCTATTTTTTCAAATGGTATTTATTTATGCATATGAGTGGGAGGGAAGGCACTTGCATGGTTCTAGATTGTGTGTTGAGTTAAAAAATTCTGATTTTTCTATCACTGTTCGAGTAGGGATGATACCTATTCTGGTATACTCAGAATTCTTAAATGGCAAGAATAACTGAGGGACCGAACTCAGATGCTCCATAGTCTCCTGTGTTTGAACATTTGCTCCCTAGGTGGTAGTGCTGTGATGGAAGGGGCTGTAGTACTTAAGACAGAGCCTCAGTAGAGGGTCTCCTTACTGGTGTGGGTCTTTATTTGTACTTCCTTACCATCAAATCTGCAGCCTGTCTTGAGAAGTAATGAAATTCTGCTGAGAAAAGAGCAAACATGTTTTTATACAGAAGATTTAGCTATTTTTTTCCTCTGACATTTCTCTTGAATCCCATGCTGCAATGATGTGACTGGAGCTTTATATTAGTTTCCTCTCAAACAGGGAAGAAAAAACAAGTCCATGCATGTATGGCTGTCTAGTAGGTTTCTGTGTATTGATCCAACAGCAATTTTCTGTACTGACTGCATTTTATAAACAAATGTGTTTGTTTGCATAATATTCTTAAGTTGGCTTTAAAATTCTTTTTTGTCCTGATATCACTCGTGTTTATTTCCCAAACAGTTTTTATATCCATGTAAAACTGAGAGGAAAGTTTAACAAAAACTTCATTAGCTTTCTGTTTCCTAGGAAGCAGTGGGAGGGAGGGAATGACTTAGGTCACATCTTGCCTATTTTGTCCTGTAGACTGAAAACACTTCTTCCCCAGATGACCTCCTAATTTACAACTCTTAACAAATGCATTAAATCCAAACATTTACAGGACATACCAAATATATTATGTAGTCATCTTTAAGAGAGGAAAATAGGCAAACTCACTGCATGAGCTTTTGGGTTTTTTTTTTTTTTTGAGCTTTTGGTTTTTAATATATTCAAAAGTAACCGTTGTTCCCATGAGGGGAACAATGAAATTATTCAAGCCTGCCCAATACCCAATGTGAATGAAGGAGGAGTTTATGAAATCCAAAGTCAACTATTGACAAATGATTGCTGCTGGGAGAGCAAGGACAAAGAAAGGGCTAAGAAAAGAATGTCTTCTGGACATCTATCCTTGAACATTTATACGAAGCTTATAAGACTCAGTGGGATTCACAAAAGAACACATGAAGTTAAAAGGGTAAAGTTTCCATAAGGACACTAGAGGAACTGAATGGCAAGGAATGTGCAACATTAGCAAAAAAGTCTAGGATGGTTTAGAACAGTCTACCCACAATGTGTTTCCAATTGACAAACTGCTCCTGGAATGCAATGTTGTTGGAGACTGTTTGTTTGTTTCCTGGCCACTTGTTTGTTTTTCATCTTCCCAGACTCCTGAAATAATCACACAGCAATTTGCATTCATTGAAACCCTGTTTGGCCAATAGCTTAAGCATATTTCTGGCTAGCTCTTCTAACTTAAATTAACCAATTTCTATTAATCTTTGTATTGCCATGTGGCTGTGGATTGCCAGAAAGTGTCCAGTGCATCCGTCTTGGCAGTAGCTGCATGGCTTCTCAGTGACTCTGCCATCTTTCTCCCAGCATTCAGTTTAGTTTTCCTGCCTAGATGTATTCTGCTAAACCACCGGATGAAGCAGCTTTATTCATTAACCAATAAAAGCAACACATATCCAGAAGCACTTCCCACATATTTTCCTCTTTTCTGTCTAAATGAAAAGGAAGGTTTAACTTTAACATAGTAAAATTACACATAGCAAAACAGGTATGAAGCAAGAATTACAGTTACAATATTTAGACCTGCTTTGTCTTTTATCATAAGTAAGGAAAACTGTAATCATAACCTATCTATTCTTCAACTCCATCAAAGACCCCAGAAGGATGTAATATTACCTAAGCTAACTAGAAGTGCAAAACTCTAGAATTGGCAGAGATATCTCACTGCCTGGAAAGTCACCCAAAGTTCTATAATATTGGGGCAACCAGTCTTCAGCCTATAGGCTCATAGTATCCAGCAGACTTTTCCATGAAGCAGAAAATTTGAAGATCTGTTCTGCCTTGTAATGGTAAAGTCTACCAGTTGTTTTTTTCTGTGTCCTACAGAATGTTTGGCAGACTGTTTTATGAAGCAGGCATCCCAAAGGACCATCTCACCTTTAGGCATATTCAGCACTCATTTTTGTGTGGGTCCAGTTTATAAAGCATAACATCAAGCAGTCAAGGAAAGAGCAGTTTCTTGCCCAAATGTCTAACAAACTCCATAAGGAGCCTCTTCAATGCACATCTTCCTCTTGAATAATTAGTGCTGCCAGGAGAAAATATGTCTCATATCATGAAGAGTCCTAAGTTCTTAAAACATTTTGAATTTTATATTCTGTTAGTCTTTGAAAGATCTGAAGAATAACTCTCCATCTGAAACATATCTCCTTATAGCTAGAAAACATAACTAACATGGCTATACATTTGACTACTATAAATGATTATTTTTAATCTATATTTCTTAATTATGCATTTTAAATGGTCTGCACAAATATAATACCTTAATCAAGAGCAGAAATATATATATATAAAACAAAACTTTCCTTAAATTACTTTCAATAGACAAAAATTCATAACAGTGTAAAGTATCCATTTCTATAGCATATCCCTCTTTAAATGTAAACAAACCTTTATAAATAATCATTTAGGGTATTTAGGCATTGTTGTCTAGACTACTTCCTGCTGATTGGGGACACTGTTAATTAGGTCAGTAAAAGCAACACATATACAGTAGAATTTCCCACACCAATGTAAGATTTCAGAAAATATACCTGGTCTTCAATTTTCAAATATACCCACAATTAAGGGTCACACAATAAAACTTAGTGGTCTTGGCAGGAAAATAAGCTAGCTTCTACACATACGGGCATAGTTATTAATTTTTCATATATGTATAAGCGTACATAGACTGTGCCCAGGTACTGTTTTAGGTCTAAGAGATGTAGCAGATAGATAGGAATACAGCCTAATGTTCTGATTTCGATCCCTAAGACCCATATAGTGGATGGAGATTACCAACTCCCCTGTCTTTTCCTCTCCTCTTCTCTCCTCTCCTTTTCTCTCCCTTTCTCCCTCTTTATCACTCACATGTAAATAGGTAAACAAACAAATATAATAGTATTTTAAACATATGATATGTACCACAGAACAAAATTAAGGCCATCTTGTATCTGGGGATAATCTTTCATAAAAGGGACAGGTAATAAAATCAATATGTAGAAAACAAGTTATAGAATACTAGGGGTATCTAGTCCAAAGGGTCATGTATCCAAGTATGACTGGGGATGCAGTCAAAAACAAAATTATATGCTTTCTTAAGACCTATTAGTCAAAGTTCTTTAGAGGAATAGAACCAGTGGAGTGGGCGTATATGTTTATTTTCTTTGTTCATTTATACTATTCATTAGGTCTGCTTAAGTGAAAAGAGTAGCAACAACTGATTCCCACCAGAGTGACCGAGAACTCAGTAGTTACTCTGTCCTCAGTGGTGGCTGCCACAGCAGTGGAGGTTATCTCACAGTGGCTGGCTCTCACTGGGGACCTTGACAAACTGATAGTTTCTCAGTCAACCAGGCTAGGTACCTCAGCAGTTCCAACCTGGTGTCAAAACTACATGGAAGGTTCCTGGAGAGTGGCTGGTCCTAAGTCTAATATGGAAGCTTGAAAATGCTATTTTTGATACCAAGAAGGAATAGCATGGGTTGACTCTATTACCTATGACTCTGGTTTATAGTGCTAGTTTTCTACCCATATTGCTTATACATGCAAACAAAATTGAAACAAGCAACCAGTGGAAGAGTAGGAAACTAACCACAAGTACAAAATCAAGGTATAGAGAGAACTCTGAACACAAAGAAGCTGTCAACCATTCCAAATGTCTCTAGGAGGTCAAAATAAGTGAAAATCAAATATTGAATTTAATAACCTGAGTACATTGAAGACCTTAACCAGAGTCTGTCCCTACAGAAGACTGCTATGAATGCAGAAAAAAATCAATGACTGCCCAAAATACAGAGAACAAGCAATGGCTGTGCACCTAGCCACAAGCAAGTCACTTACACCACCTCTTGAACTCTCGGAGACCATTGCGGAATGTGACCCGGGAAGTACATAGGAGCTCTAGTACAGCACAACAACTGTAATTGATCTGCACTGCAAACCCAGCCCCATCAACGGTGATGTGGCAGTGGCTCTCATCATCCTATACTTTACCTGCAAGCTGGTGATAGATAGTGAGTGAAGGAAACAGCTGTTTCTATTTGTATACCAACCACTAAACCCACCAGACACTGCAGATAGCTCCAAACTCATGGCCAGAGAGAACTCTAATAATTTCCTGAGCACTTGTGAGGATCAGAGGACTGGGAGTGTGGTGGGAAATGGGGGAGTGAGAGTTGTCATGTGCATTGCACTTGTGTGTTGAATTGTTGAATAGGAACATTCATTAAACATTTTTTATGTGGCTGAAATCCTGATGTGAATGACATTCAAAAGGCTGAGAATTAAAGAATTAAAAAGTTTGCTCTTGAAACATTTCTGTGAGAATTTTTCTTGTAAAAGCTAGTAAGTAAGCTCAATGTGTTTTGGATCGCTTTCTTTTGTGAAGTTCTGGGGACCAAATCCAGGACTTCATATTTACTAGGCAAGCGTTCTATCTACCTTTGAGCTGTAACCTCAGTCCCAATAGATGAAAATTTTAGAATGATTTAAAAGTATAATATTATTATTCTAAGTGCATATTCAAACTAATTTATTCATAATTTATGTTTCCATTATGAAGGTTATCATGAACGTTCCAAAATTCTTGCAACATAAAACTAAAAAAATAAATACATTTAAAGAACAGAAACAAAACCATCATTAGTCTACCACTCAGTAGTTCATATGTGCTGAACACCTCTCTGTTTGTTTTACAGGGTACTGCATAACCCAGGTTGACCTAAAACTCCCTATGTGGCAGAGAATGACTTTGAGCATCCCATCCTCCTACCTATATTTCTGGAGTGTTATGATTACAAGCATGACCCACATCTTGCTGCTTGTGTGTATTTTGGTCTCACCATGTAGATTAGGCTCTCTTGTAAGCTCGCTTGTACAGTACCTTGTTTCTTTTGCAATGTCTCCCAGGAGCTAGGACTATATTATATGTCATCATTATTGCCTTTCAAAATTGCCTAACTTGTATTGGATAATTGCCAAGCTTCATGGAAGAGCTTGCCCACTAATCTGAGCACCATCACTGATGTGAAGCATGTTGTACATGTTTGAGAGACACAAGTCACAGATTTTTTTGCCCTAATTATTCAATCTAAAAATTGCAGGGGAGCCATCTATAGATAGAGTGTAATTCAAGAGGCAAGACTGTGAGTTAATCAAACTCTAGGTTCCAAAATATGCTTCAGCCTTTATCTAGCCTACAGGTCATAGTCTACTAATGTTCATGAAACTTGTTGCATGTAAGAGTCAATTAAGCATTTATTTAAGCAATTAATCCTTTAAATGATTATGTGATAACCCATGTACTGCAATTTGTGCTATTCACATACTTCAGACATGAGGGCCATCCACTCAGGTGTGGCTGGTCTACCAGAAGGCACACCCTTAAAGAAAATGGATTTTCCCTCCCCCAGAAGCTATGAAGAGACCAAGGCTCTTCAGCTATGCGTGAGGCCACATGAGTTTTCTGTTACTTGCAATATTGTTAGCTGACTTAATTTGGTGAGAACAGAAGGAAGGAATTGCTTGTGAATATGATCAATATCCACAAAACATTTAAAATCATTTGAAAAGATTCCATCCTTAAGTTTTAAACTCAAAAGAGTCTCAACTTTTATATTAATAAAGTGCAAATTCAATATGGATAGAGAAATTAGATTTTTATTTCTATGTATCTATGTTGTTTCAAATTTTATTTTTAACTTTAATCGTCTGCCTCATTCTGTATGTGTATATAGGGGGTATATGTAACACAAGAGTGCAGATGCCAAAGAATGCCATAGGCATTGAATCCTATGTTACAGATGACTGTGTGCCTCCAAATGGCTGAATATTTCCACCGACCGGGGGTCAAAATCTGACATGTGAAGTTTTAAGAAGAGATATTTTGAGAGGTGAATGGGTCCTAAGGTCTGACTCTTTAAAACTGAATTTAGTATTTCAAAAAGTATTGCCAAGGGACAGCTTTTGCCTTTTCCACACTGTGTAAGGACACACAAAGAAGGTGCCCTTCATGTGGCAGGAAAACTGACCTCAGAAGCTGCCAAGTTAGATCTGTAATTTTTCAGCATTCACATACTTGAGAATTGAATGTTGCATTATGTGAGGAAGTTAACTGTTAGACTTGAATGCAGCAGTTGGGATTGACCAGGATAGAATTTAAAAGAGAAGGAAGCTTGAACCCAAGCCTGTCCATATTTGCTAGTGTTTTGTTGTTGTTGTTATTGTTGTTGTACAGGCTTTTCCACTGAACTGTATGTGTTCCAGATAATAAGATTTCTGTCATAGTCCCTAAAGATAAGCTTCTCTCCAGCATCATGACAGCTGTTCTGCCATAAATCAGAACAGCTCATCCATGCACAAGACTTTCTAAATTAATAAAATATTGATTAGTGGAAGCATATGGTTTATAATCAATGAGGAAGAATATCTTCTTAGGTTGTATCACCATTTTTCCTTAAGCACTAGTCTCTTGATAGTTGACAAGATCACGGAGGAAGGCCCTGCAGTGTGGTGTGTGTGTGTGTGTGTGTGTGTGTGTGTGTGTGTGTGTGTGTGTGATTATACATGTTTTCAAAAGAAAGCTCCCTTTTCCCTGGCATGCTATTGTTCTAAAATGAAATGAGAGTGAAAAGAGTGACAATGAAAAACCTAATCGAACACTTAGAACCAATTTAATAAGCATCTTCATCGGAACATTGTGTGGCAGGTGACAGATGGCTTGTGGGGAAGGCATGATATATGGCAGCGACTGTGATGCTTATTGCATCAAAGCATCAAATCACAAAGGAGTATCCAACTTGCAGAATCGAAAAAGGAGCCAAGTGCTTCTGAAAGAAGAGAAGTTTGGAACTCACTGCCTACAGTGTTGGGAAGCCAAGTTAAAAGAGCCTCCTGGTGAGAACAAGAGGGAGCACATCATTCTCCTCCTAGTACCTGTGTCTCTTCACTTGAACATGCAATGTATGCTTTGTTACAGGCATCTATGAAGATTAATTATTTGACAAGTACTAAGTGATATGGATGTGTTCCATGGAGCTTTCTCATTAATCACGATGTAAGCTCCTTTACTCTTGGACAATAGATTTCTTTTGGAGTCTATTGTTAAGTCCATCTGGCACTTTAAAAAACAGACCAAGGAGTAAGGCATTGTTTTACATTCTATACCCTGGAACTTACTCTGGGTTTTAGCAGGAGTTCCTTGCTGTCTCTATGACCTCTCAGGATCCGTGCTTATGATTATCAAAAGTCCTTGTAGAGGGAGAGTATTGAAACATTTCAGTAGGTTTCCAGCAAACTGAGCCATAATGTGGCAATTCAAGTGAGAATACCATGGTGGTCTCATGACCTGGCTTGCCACTGTGGTCCACAGGAAGATTCAGAAAAGGATTAAGGTTGTAAATATCTTCAGAACATAAATTTCTGATTGAATTTATCAGAGACTCAACCCTAGTACTAAAGCTTGGAATAACTAGAAAATATGTCTATTGAAACCACTTTGTTGAATCTCTTTGCATGTAGTGAAGCTTACCATTTCCCTAGAACAGCAATTATCAAGCAAATATATTGTTCCAGGGCCAAGTTTCCCCTCCTCATAGCCTCTAACTGATTGTAACATGACAAAAGTACAAACAACACTGAAAGCTTTGAGAAAATTGAGGCAATTTTATATGTGAAGACAAGTCTTGCTGGCATGTCCATGAGCCAATATGGAATGGTATGTTTTTTATACAAGTCAGTCTGTTCTTTTCTAATTTGGTGTGCTTTTCATATTTTGAAGAACTTAAGTGCAAACTAAGGCAAATAACTAGAAGAATTAATTATGATTTTTATACCACCCACAAAAGTCAACAATTCATTGAGGAAGAGAATAGAGCATAAAAGTTGAAATTTTAGCTCAACAATCTCTTCATGTTTGTGCGTGTGTATGTGTGTGTGTGTGTGTGTGTGTGTGTGTGTGTGCGCGCGCAACTTCATCATTGTTACATTAAATAGAAAGGACAGGAACTGTATTTATTCATGTGTATGTGTGTGTGCACATGTGTGAGTATACACACATCATGTGATTGAGAAGGCAGAAGTTGATGCCAGGTGTCCTTCTTAGCCACCCCCAAAGCTGTGATTTGAGGTAAGGTCTCCCATTGAACCTGACACTCACCAAAGAGCTAGACTCTCTGACTCGTGAGCTCCAGGCCTCTTCCTGCCTCTATCTTTTCAGAGTTGAAATTATAGGTGTGTGCTCCCACTTCCACTTTATTATGTGGTGCTAAGGATTTGAAATCTGGGCTCCATGGCATCATGGCAGGCTCTTAAGCAGCAGTGCCATCTCTCTGCTCCTGGAAAATAGACTTCCTGATAAATGGATATACTGATCCAAATTTTGATACTCAAAAACTCCTTCTAGATCTAGAAATAAGATCTCATAGTCCTCCTTCCTCAAAGGCTACAGTTAAGTGAATCATTGTCCTTTGGGTACTGTGGGCGCTTAAGTAGGTCTCAGAGCATCACACTGCGTCACACTTAAGAATGTGGGAAACATATACACTGTGTTCATTTGCATGACCAATATGCTCTCATTTTCAGTAATGCAACATTTTAGGGTTGTTTAGATACACATTCAGTGACATTACTCATGCTTCATTTCAATGTATAAAGAAGCAGCATCCTTATTCCCCAAAGAAACACAAGCAGAGTGTCGCATTCATTTGTGAGGAATAAGCAAACAGTGCAGCGTGTCTTTCTCATTAGCATGGCGGTTCTTACAGGAATATCTGTTTTGGGTTTTGTTTTTGTTTTTCCTTTTCCTCTTTTTGGGGCAAACCTTAGTTTACTTACCAGCTACACATCTTACATTTTTAGAGTGGCAGAACTGAGATTTATCTTATTTTTCTACCTTGGAATGAAATTCCACTGGAAATTGTATTCCATGAAGGATTCATTTCACAAACTGTTCTTTAAAAGTACTTCATATGAGCAAACACTTTGTAGCTATCCATAGCATGTATCCACACAAATTAGAATAGTTAATTTTCTGAGTTAAAAGCAACACTGAGACAATCTTTCTGCTTTCTGAGGATAGTGTAAATTCTGCTTCGTGTTGTCACTCAATGCCAATCCATTTATGGGAGATGTTCTTTTAATTATGCTTGCTTACCCACAGCATTTTTGTCTCCAAAGGAAATCTCTGAGAAAATAAAAAAAAAATCCCTTTTTGACTTTATATAAGTACCTGAAGCCTCACCTATCAACAGGGTACTGAAATAACAAGTATGTTATGGCAAATCAGTGTACACCAAAATGTTCCAAAAAGAACCTTTTAATGACTTATGACACTTCATTTGAAACTAAAGTGAAATTAGTTTTCTGTGTTGCATTTAATGATGACTGTTGGCTTCTCAGTACCCAGAGACTAACCCAGAACTTTGTATATGACAAACTGGTAAAGGAATCTAAGGTAATGATGTCATTGTCACCCTTGTAATGTGTCCTAATTGCTGCTAAGCATATCACAAGTTTTTGTTCCATAAAATTGCAAATTTAAACTTGTCTTTATTTGTTCCAAAGCAATTTCATACAATTTAACTTCTGATTTCCTTCCCTGGAAAAGAAGCTGACATAAAAACCCTCTAACTTGTGATGAAGCCTAAGTTTAACAAGTTGAAAAAATATAATCATTGCTGGAGAGATTGCTCAATGGCTAAGAGCACTTGATTTTGCAAAGACTTGGGTTTAATTTGAACCCACACGACAGTTCACAACTGTCCATAATGCCAGCTCCAGTATCCAATGTCCTCTTCTCATCTCTTCAGAAACCAGACACACATGTGTTACACAGACATACATGTAAGCAGAACAGACAAATGCAAAAAAACCATTCATATACATAAATAAATTGATATGAAAAGAAGAATAATAGTTAGCTTTAAAAAATACACAATCTATTACAACTCAATCATATGTGTTTAAAGATTTTCTACCTATGTTGCCAGTTAATTTACTCTGCCTTTAGATCATCCAAAATAATGGAAGCCTTGCTCTTTACTTCTCTTATTTTACACATACACACACCACATCACACACACACACACACACACACAGACACACACACACACATTTTAGTGATGATAATAAAATACAATAAAAAAATCTTCTATTTGATCTGTTTTCCATGACTCAGAGAATTTCCAGATTAAGCTCCTAACTAGTCAAGTGTTGGTACATACTCATTGAACACACTCTATAACCCAAACAAGAATAAGCGCTCTTAAATTCTGGGCAGGGGAGGGGTGGACACTAAAGTTAGAAAAAAACATGTTCCAGGATATCTGGAGGATATCTGGTTTTTCTAAGCCATTGCTTAATGGAACTAATATGATTGACTCAAATTCTCGCTCACCTTTGCAAGACCAACTAGGAATTCTAGGTAGATGCATCTCAGCTTTGCTTCTCTCTGTTCAGACATCTATGTCTGCGGCGATTGACCTGCCGTCACGGCACTGTTTAGACCTGATTTCTCAACTATCTTTCTTACTCTCTGTTCTGAATCAGTTTTGCATTTTCTACTGCTAGTTGATCACTATAATTCACTGTGATCAAATACAGCATCGTAGTGTCCATATATGAATTAATCTGTGTAAGATATAGTTCATACTGGGACTGGGGAAACGGACTAAAAAGGATTAAAGATATAGTTCATACTGAACATACATAGAATTAAAAAATGATTAACCCAGGACTGACAATAAACACAAGGTTAGGGAACATGCAGATGTGCTGTCAAGGCAAGTACAGTTGCAACTGTCTGTAGAGCAAGATGAACTTTTTACCTTCATGCATGAAGATGTTGATCAGAATATCCAAGAGGACAGGGTGCAGAACAGTGTAGCCACACACTCCATGCTGCTGGCAAAAGAGCTGCTCACCTATGAGGACACGTGAAAACTCAGAATTACAACCAAATGGGAAGTAATTGAAAATGAGCTCAGAGACAGTTAAAATATTTCTCACAGTATTTCATGTTGCTGAAAGACTCTGTATAATAGCAATTATGTGAAATAAAACAATGGACTTGTAAATATATTGCATAAGAATAGATTGCATAATGATAAGATATATAACAACATGCTACTATTCCATGTTGTTCAAGTCTCTCTATTCTCTTACTTTGAAGCTCTGCACTATGAGGAAGTGGAAAATAAGTTAGAATTTCAAATAAACTCACTATAAGTTAAGTCAAACCCAACACGCAGAGAATACAGATTGGCCAATATTCGGGAACTGAGTTTAGTAAACATTTGAGAAAATGGTTAACACATTAGCTGATTAATAAATAGTAACAGTAGAGTTCTCACATGACATTTTTTAAAATTACAAGCTATCATCTCACTAAACAAGAAAGGACTATACAATGCAGAAACAACAATTAACAGTATGCTAAAATACTGATAAATACAGAGACACCTTGCCACAAAACTCCCAGATGCCTGAAGCAAAAACTCATCATATATATGGCAAAACCTATTTTGACAACTATAGTTGGATCATTTGATAACCGAGCACACCAGTGAACATCTACAGGAAAACGTGCCTAATGGACATCCAAAGAATGCCTATACCCAGTGAAGCCGATCACACCTTTTCAAGAAGTTGTTCATTCTCCATGATAGGTCTTATGTTCAGCCATAAAACAGATTCCTATGAGGCTAAGACATTTGAGCTGGAGCTTCAGAGATGACTGCCCGGTGAAGAGTTCCCATTGCTCTTGCAGAAGACCAGGATTTGGTTCCTATCACCCACATAGTGGTTTACAACCAGTTTTAACTCCAGAACCAGGGAATCTCATGCCCTTTTCTGGCCTTTTTGGAGCACATATATATGTGCTGGAAAGATAGTCAAGTTCAAAATATAAAAACAATAAAACATTTAAAAAATTAAGAGGACAATACCAAGTATGTTTTCTAAAAAAGTTAGATAAAACTAGAAAAAATTCAGTAACAGTGAGATTCCAAATTACAAACAGTAGAAACAGGCAAAAACTAGTAATTCACAAAGTGTTCAATGAAGAAAACAGATGGAGAGCTACAAATGCTTTGAAATGAAGTTTAAAGGGAAACAAAAATTATAGGTTGCATCGAAAGTATAGGTTTTTGAGAAATGCATTACCTAAAAAGACCTGCTTTAATAAAGAGGAAGACCAATCAATAACATCTTTTCACCTTTTGAACATCATGGGGAAAAAAGGTCAAGGAAAGAATCGAAAAAGGAATGAAGGATGGAGAAACCTACACATAAACAGAAAGTAGTAAGCACTTTTGAGATCACAAAATACCAGAAATTCATTCTTCAAAAGCATCAGAAATCTTACAAACACTTAAACCAATAATTCAATTCAAGGGGACAAAATCTTCAAATGAGTAAAACAGAACAGGACAATGGAGAAATGGCTCAGCCATTCACAGTGTGTACCATCTTTGCAAAGGACTACAGTTGGGAAATCCTGACCATCTGTCACCCCAGCTCCAAACAATTAGAACACTTTCTCTGACCTCAGTGGGCACTGCAAATAACCACAAATAGAGAAATGTACACAATTAAAAATGAATACATAATAAATTAAAATAAAAAATTAAGCAATATAATACAAAACAAAACACCAAAGATTATAAAGGATGTATGAGCATATGAATACTAATATTAGTTAGCTTAGGTAAAATGGTCAAATTTTTAGAAAGATAGAACCTACTAAACATACTGTAAGAAATAATAGATTGAACAGACCTAATAAGGCAATGAGTTAATAATTAGAAGACTTCTCAAGTTTAAGACCAAATGACTTGAGTAACCCCACTTATAGCTAATGATTTATTTTAATTATTTTAAATTTTTTTGTGTGTGGAGAGAGAGAGAGAGAGAAAGACAGACACACACAGAGAGAGACACAAAGAGAGACAGAGAGACAAAGACAGAGAGACGGAGACAGAGACAGGGAGAGAGAATGTGTGTGCCAAGTACATACAGGCGCTTTCAGAGAAGCTATCAGTAAAGAGAACCTGGGGTCCTGTGAGTTGAAGTCACAGGTCATTGTGAGCTGCTTGACATGATTGCTAAGAACTGAACTTGAGACCTCTGGAAGAGCAGTAAGTGCTCTTAATCACTAGTGATCTCTCTAGCCCCTGTTAAAAGTTTAAACCAGCGATTTTCAACTTTTCTCATGCTGGACCCTTTAATACAGTTTCTCATGTTGTATTGGCCCCAGCCATAAATTATTTCATTGCTACTTCTTAACTAATTTTGCTGCTGTTTTGAATCATAGTGTAAATATTTAATATGTACTATATATGATATGCCACCCTAATGAGTCATGATATAAGTTTGAGAACTAATGGTTTTACTCATGACTACTATTCTTCTCAAGGTCTCCTAGAACTAGAGTAGAGGAAATTACCTACCTTATTCTGACATCCAGAGGCAACGAAAATATAGAAACATCACATATGGGAGAGTAAGAGCCATAAAACAATTTCCCTTATGAATAGAAATGCAAAATTCATAGAAATGAATCTATCAAAAAGAACTTGGAAGTGTATAAAATTGATTTCACTGCATGACCAATTGAGATTTAGTGCATGAATTCAAGAATTGCTAAGCATGTAAAAATTAAGCATTTTAATGCACAATGTTATTGACATAAAGAACAAAATAGCATGCTCATCACAATGAAGTCAGGAAAAGCATTTCACCAAAACCAACAACCTGTGTGATTGTTTTATTTAGAAACATTCAAAAGGAGAAACCTCCTCAGCCTGATTAGCATATTCACAAAGGCCTGTGAAAGTCCTGGTTTGTGATGAAAGTATCAAAGATCCTCTGAGACCGTGAACTGAACAAGAATCCTTCTCATTTGTCCTAGTTATCATTGCTACCCAGATGAGAAATGGAAATGGAAATAAAATTCTTTCATGTTACAACACAGGAAATCAAACCATCCCCACCTGACAAAATCCCTTATACACAACTATCTTTGCCTCATAAACCAAAGAATAATCACACAGAAAATTACAACACATAGATAAATTCCCTACGGTCATATAATGAGAGGTCACCATGCTAATTCTAGTGGTCATTGTTTCTGTTGACAGAGACCAATCTGAAAATTGAGCAACATCTTCACTTACAGTGCTAGGGGGGAAAAGGATAGAATACTCATGAATACATTCAAGGAAGCAGGCAAAAAAATAGTTATTAGAAAAAGCACATGTTCAAATTAACGACTTAAATAGGGACCAGTGTAATTGTTCAGTGGGTAAACAAATCCTGCTAGGCTTAAAGACCAGAGTTCGATCCCCAGGATCCATGGTAGACGGAGAGAACTGATTCCCACAAATTTTTCTCTCCATATGTGTACAATGGCAAGTTCATGCACAGACATACACATTAAATAAATGTTAGAAATTTGGACTTAACATAGTGAAGGGAACCCTGATGGCTCTTTGTCTTGGAGAGGGGTGGAGTGGGGGTATGGGTGGAAGGGAGGGGATGGAAGGGAGAAGAGGAGGGAAGGAGATGGAAATCTTTAATAAAAAAAATGAGGAAAGAAAAAAAATAAATGAAAACCTCTGTAGGCTGCAAGGATTTATAAAGTAACATACTTTAACCTTTTTGCTGACTCAGTGCAATGCCTGGCAAAAGTCTAAATGCCGTTTGCTATAAAACCAGAATCAGGATGTAAAATGTACAAAACACCATAAAGCAACCTTGAGAAGTTCAAACTAATGAAATACTTTCTGGAATTAGCACTTACTACAAACTGAAATAAGCCAATGTAAGAATTCATACAACATGTTTCTGCTAAATATCTAAAATCCAAAGTCAACCAGGAACTCTTTAGACATAAAATAATATTAATAATTTGAAGAGTTTTTGCTGGTGCTTTATCTCTTAGAACATTTACTGGTTTTCCTTCAGCAATTCAAAGTCCAGGTTGTAGTTAATGTGCAGAACCATTTGGTAAAGGGACTGTTCTTTTTGAATGCATGTCTTGGCATCTTTGTTGAAGATTAAGTGGTTGGAGATGTGTAAATTGATTTCTGTATTCTTTAGCTGCTGTCTTCATTTTGTTTTTGAGGCAATACCACATAGATGTAAGCATACAAAGGCTCAGCCGTATAGTTTGTGGTCAACATCGTTCTTTCTGCTTAGGATTAGTTTTGCTGTTTGAAGTCTTTGCAACTCCATTTGAGTGTTTGATTATTATTTTGGTTCTATGAAGTATGATGGTGGAGATTTTATATATATATATATATATATATGTCTATATGTAGATTTGTATGTATGCGTATATGTAAGTGTGTTTATATATATGTTTGCAATTACTTGTAACTCAAATCCCACCCTTTTCTGACCTCTGAGAGTACTTATACTCACATATACAATCATACACAAAGAAGCACACATACATACACATTTTTAAAGGGGGATAGAGAGATAGCTTAATATTTAAGACTATTTACTGTTCTTTCAGAGGACTGGAATTCATTTTCCAGGTACTACATAGTACCGTAAGATTATCTATAATTTCAGTTTCAGATGATCTGACATTCTCCCCTGGCTCTTATCTGCATGCATGAAGCAACAACATGGTGCATACATACACTAGCAGAAACCATTTTTAAAATCTACAAAATATTGTCATATCTTCTTTACCTTACCTTTATGAAGTAACCAGCTCTAACTATGTCATTATATGCTAATTTGCAAATTAACTTTATGTTTGAATAAATATGTACTTGTCTGCCTTGCAAGAACCTATAAAGATCTAGAAAGGGCATTTCCATTTTTTTCATTCTTGTTGACATTGAATCACTATAAATTTGGATGAAACATTAAGCACCTCAGATTCCATCCATAGATGATCTTCTTTTGTTCCTTGGTAACTATTTGCTGTGGAGTGGCTCTGACTTTAAAAACAAACCAAACTAAAGAATTAGACCTTCATAACGTCAGCCATTCATGGAGGCAACTGCTAAGGTGGTGTCTTCCTAAGTTTTGTTCACATGTCTATACATTGTTTATTTCAATTTTGTATATATTTAACACAACAGATTGCAGGTCCAACATTATCATTGGTCAAGCTTTATAGATAAAGGAACTGAAGTGTCAACAAATTTTAGTAATGATCTTGAAGCTCAGAAAATAGTAATTTATAGGTCAGGGATCAGAAAAGTCAACATCTGACCATTTAAGCAGTGTGCTGTTATTCCTCCCACCAAGGCAAATTCTTACATAATTATGTAATTGTGTGTGTAAGAGAGAGAGAGAGAGAGAGAGAGAGAGAGAGAGAGAACACTAGAACATTAGAGGAAGAAATAATGTATCCTATAGTAATTGACACAAAACATAGAAAGGATTTTTCATCTTTACTTGAAGAAGCCCCATATGAAGCACTGTGTCTCTGTTGCTATTTTATTTTACAAATGAAACCTCATTTGACATGAAATAGATGGGTTGGTGTCATTTCCCCTTTTCCCCATGTATGTAGAAGCTTAGTGTATGGTCAGTTACATAAATGTTCCTTTTATCTCATGGGAAGAGAGTCAACTGGTGTGACAAGCATAGGATACTGGTTCAAAACGAGAGTTCATTGAACTGTAGTCATATTTTTATTGCTCCATTATATCCACCTTCTTGATACCTAGTATTTTTTTTCCTGGCTCTTGGCCTCAGGCTTTTCCCAGCATTACATGAAATTTCACTTAATATAATCCAGAACACTATTCTGTCAGATGATATTGTTACAAAATGTGATTTAGCAGCATATGGCAGTATTTATCCACACTTTGATTAAATATGTATTTATCCTCCTCTCTGGGAAAGAGGAGATGTTGAAGATAAGACCCAAAACAGGAGGTAAACAAAATGAAGCACATGCGTAAAGTTTCCATTGTGTTTAAACATACTTTTTTCATAATAAACATTCATAATTATAATGTGTATTCCCTAAGGGTAATGATATTAATATAAAGGCAGTAAAATTTACATGGTTGACATCTAGATAAAAACTAACTTCTGCCATTCATTAATAATGTGCATAGTGAATTTCTTGTCTAATAATGGTAATCATATTTGAAAACATTTTATTGTGAACTAAATGCAAGAATGCTTCTGAATTCTCCACTGTGATCACAACAGATAATGGATTTTAAATGTATTATCAATATTATTAATCATCATGAATTTGTCAAGCTTTGTGTTTTGAATAAAGCTCAGAATAGTGTGATGGATATTTTGGAAAACCTATAAAATTTCCACATGCTATAATGCCTGGGAACCAGTTGTGCAGAAACACATTAGTTCCAGGATGAATTTATGTGTCCGGTAGAGCTGCCCCAGAGTCTGATAAACAGAAAAGAACAAAGTGTCAATCAGGATCTTAGTCTAGACAGAATATTCTAATGTCTAAGAGAATTGATTTCTCTAAAATGTAGACTGTTTCAATAGACTTAAGATACTAAAGACATGAAGAAAGGTATCTGGCAAACCATAGATGCTATCCATTTCCTGGACTGGGCATTAAAGGACCATGTACTCTGCCTGATGAAATGCTAGTCCCACTAAAATACATACAGATATTGTGGTTCGAAGAATATGGCTAAAAAGGATTCTGGAAAATTGTTTCTGGCAGATTTCTTACAAAGCTTTTGAATCTGTGTCTTCCATCAAAAGGTAAGGAAATGCCCACTTTAAAACCTATCTGCATTAACTGAGATTCCATTTCTTAGCTTCCTCTGTGGCCCTCCATACTTTATCTGCCATATAGATAATGCAATTGTCACAATTCCCAATGAAGGTCCATTTTAAGTGATTTGTAACCATACAGTCCCAAGCTACCACTTTCCTCCTATCACCTCCTGATGTTTATAAAATATTATCTATGGTAAACTCGAAGACACAGAGTCAGAAATACTCACTGTTTCTTCAGCAAAGATTCTGAGTTTGAAAATGGAATTGTTAATGTATCTTTTAAATGACGTTTACACAAAGGTAGGGTAAGAAATGTAAGGAAAGAAATTCATTCCAAGTGGCCTTGGTGGTCTCCCATTAGTTCTGTCCTGCCATCTCAGTGGGTGAACGCGTCCCTCATGGTTCTTACTTTCTCATGATCTCTCTCCATCCGCTCCTCATCAGAACTTTGGGAGCTCAGTCTGGTGCTCCAATGTGGGGCTCTGTCTCTATCTCCATCCATCGCCAGGTGAAGGTTAAGGCTCACAGTGAGCCCGTCCATGCTGTAGAGTTCACATTCATTGCCGTTGTCCTTGGTTTCTCAGTCCTCCTGCACCGTCAGCCACATTCAGAGAGCCCTGTTGGAACATGCGACCAAATCGGACTCTCTGAGGGTGGCTGATGGTGGAGGCTGACCAAGGAGCCAAGGACAATGGCGATGGGCTTGGTCTCTACGACATGGATGGGCTCTGTGTGAGCCTTGTCAGTTCGGTTGCTCACCTTCCTGGACCTGGGGGGAGCTGGGAGGACCTTGGTCTCAACAAAGTGTAGAGAACCCTGATGGCTGTTTGGCCTCAAGAGGGAGGGAGTGGGGGTGTGGGTGGAGGGGAGGGGAGGGAAGGGGGAGGAGGAGGGGAGGAGATGGCAATTTTTAATAAAAAATAAATAAACTGGAAAAAAAAGAAAAGAAATTCAGTAGGAAAGATGACTCAATAGTTAATATCATATACTATTCTTTCAAAGGAGCCAAGTTCAGATCCCAGGATCTATAATGGGTGGATCACCACTGCCTGTCAGTCCAGCTCCAGATGACATTCTTGGCATCCAACCTGATATGCACATACTACACACACACACACACACACACACACACACACACACACACACACACACGCATGCACACGCACGCGTTCACGCAGTGGGGGATATATCAGATAATGCTAAATCATAAGTAATGTATGTTGGACCAAGGACCTCTAGTTTCATTAAAATTCACATTGTCAGTATATGCATATGCATACAAGATTTGCTCCAGTTTAACACATAAAGTACATACACACATCACACAAAACACACAAGCAAAACACACTACAAGCTTTCAATAATATTTCTTTCAGCAATATTGTATATTTCCAAAAACAGAAGCATGCTGATTTGATTGAATTTGATAAACACACAGAGAAATAACATTAAAGATCAAGACAAAGTTTTCAGTGTACCAGAAAGATTTGGGCAGTATCAGAGGACTCAGTAATTAAGGTCATGTATTATAGAAGAAAATTGTTTAGTTCCCAAAACCTACGTCTGGCAGATCATAGCCACCTGTAATTTCATCCCCAGATCTAATGTCCTTTTATGCCCCTAAGGGCACCTGCTCTTGTATGCACATTACCGCACACAGACACACAATCTCTCTCTCTCTCTTTCTCTCTCTCTCTCTCTCTCTCTCTCTCTCTCATTCACACACATACACTCAAAGTTGGGAGGGAATTGACACTAAAATGAATTTCTAAGTAAAATATATAAAATAATATCAGAGCACAGTGATGCCAAGGAATTTATTCTTTCCGAAAAGGACAAAGGTTACTTGATCCCCAAGAAAACTATGTGAAGATTGTCTGAGCCTTGTTATTTTCACTGGAAGAAATAGACCCCTCCTTATCATTGCCTACATCAGGCTAAGATTCCTGGGACTTTTGCCAGAATCACAGAATGCTAAAGAGTGATTAAGCTTTGGAGACTCCCAAGCCACCTGTCTCAGTCACACTTCACTCATATACATCTTGAGATATATGAAAATATGTCTTATTATGTTGTTTATGGGGAGGAATACCTCATTGCCTTCTGATTTGCCTTAATTCTCAGGATTTAAGGCACCTACATAACCACTCTGTGTGTAGGGTAGGCAGAGGTAGAAGGTCATATTTCCAAATAAGGCTGTGTGCAGTTGGAACACCTGCATTAATTACAAGATAGACTGTTCATCCATTTAAACACTGATTAAATAATTATTAACTCTAAATTGATTGCAGTAATTGCATGTCTTACTCTCCTCAGATCTTGAGTTTTATCATTTATACAGGGTAATGAATGATATTCAGCTTTTCTCTCTGTCATGTGTTCTTTGATTAATCTAGCTGGGAAACTCTAAAACTGTAAATACTGAGATTTCAATATCATTAAGCAGGAGAATTACTGTCTAAATGCAAGAAGCAGTATTTGATGATGGGGAAATTCAGCCAATCACATTCTGTTTAGGGTATGTCCCCCTGAGGCAAAAAAAAAAAGATAAAAACACCCAGGTGCGGCCTGCCTTACTCTCTTTGTTCTCTCCTCTCCTGGTGTTCCTTGGTGAGTTTCCTTTTTCCCCAGTTATTAAATCTTTTGTACTAAGCTGGTCTGGTTAATTCTAACTTACTGATTGACCACACTCATCAATTCATGAGTTGTGTCACATGGTGTAAAGACACAGAAAGATCTACAGAAAAAGAAAATATTAGTCTTTTCCAAGGGTCAATTGAAGCAGATTTTTTTTCATATTTTTTTCATATATTTTATTAAAAATTTCCATCTCCTCCCCTCCTCCTCCCCCTTCCCTCCCCTCCCTTCCACCCATACCCCCTCTCCACCCCTCTCCAAGCCAAAGAGCCATCAGGGTTCCCTTCACTATGTTAAGTCCAAGGTCCACCCAGCTCCCCCCAAGTCCAGGAAGGTGAGCAACCAAACTGACAAGGCTCACAGTGAGCCCATCCATGCTGTAGATAGAATTCATGCTCATCGCCGTTGTCCTTGGTTTCTCAGTCTTCCTCCACCGTCAGCCACATTCAGAGAGTCCGGTTTGGTCCCCTGTTCCATCAGTCCCATGAATATCTCGCATATCACCATAGAACCTTCACCTGGCATTGGATGGAGAAAATGACAGAGCCCCACACAGAAGCACCGGATTGAGCTCCCAAGGTCCTGATGAGGAGCAAAAGAAGGGAGATCATGAGCAAGGAAGTCAGGACCGTGAGGAGTGTGTTTACCCATTGAGACGGTGGGACAGATCTAACAGGAGACAACCAAGTCCAGTTGGAATGGGACTGATGAAGCAGATTTTGAAAATGAAGCTATTGTGCTGGTTGTCACACTCACCCTTCTGTGCTTGCCACCTTCTGCCATGTGCATGTCCTGAAACACTCGTCACAACCACCATATTGTTCTTTTAAAGATTAATTGTATTTTACATATTCTTAAAGAAGCTATATAAAATATTTTATTTAATTGGGTTATTCAAAAGAATCAACTACTAAATCCTGTGTAAACACGTATGAAAGTCAACTTGACCTCTATTTATTCATCAGTCAATGTTTATATCTCGGTGAACAGATTGTAAGGCTGGGGACAATCTTTGTGTGTGTGTGTGTGTGTGTGTGTGTGTGTGTGTGTGTAAAGAAAGATAATAATGATTAATTGACTTATAATCATACACATTAATTCATCATAGCCTCAGAGAAGTAAATGGATGAGTTCTCTAGATCTCATTCAGTGTGGTATATATAATAAAAAACTACTTTTAAAAGTCATTATAAGAATTATATGATACACATAATATAAATGAAAAGCATCCTATTTTATTTTAAACCAAAAAATTTAGCAAAAAAGCATACAAACCAGTCTTAATCAGGTCAGTCTGACCACCATGCCAACTCTCTAAGGGAAATTGAAGTGATTGTAAGAAACTCTTAGGTGAATGTACTATACCCGCCCAGAGCAAAACTGATCTCAATTTAAAAGTTTCCACATTAAATTGAGTGAAGAAGTAATTAATGTGTGGGCTTTCAGTATCTCAGCAGGTTTATTACAGCATTCTGATTTCTGAAGACTTTTCCCCCTGATTCCACAGACTACAGTGAATTAAACACTGTTGAAGGCAGCCTTAAAGCTTAAGATCTGAATCCCTGGCATTAGAGACACAAATTTACTTTTAAGACTAGCCAAATATAATTATGATAACTAAAATTGGTCCCACTATTGACAATCTAAGGAATGTTCCATTATCTAATTTGCTTCTCTCCATGAAGCTGCACAGTAAGTAGGGCAGCCTACTACATAGATATACAGATACTCAGGTTTAAAAATCATTTCAATAGTGTTTTTTAGTGTCATAAGTGAAGAATGTGTCAAAATTAAAAATCAAATCAACATTTATACTCCAAATGGTATGCCAATTATAATATTGCAGTGAAGTGTTATATGTTTTTAATGACACATCTCTATGGTTTTGTTATTTAATTTAATATGCATAGTTGTATAATAAAAGAGCATATATATTTAGTAAATATATGCATTGTACATATACAAATTATATATACATACATATATATGACCTTCTGAATTCAGTTAGTGTTGTTTGCATGTATATAAATTAAGGGCTGACTACTTGGCATTGGATAACATTAAGGGTTCTAATCCTTGGGGAAGTTAAATTCCCCTTTGTAGTTGTAGCTCTTCATCTGGAGTTTGGCTCCAGATTTCCCACATCCAAATTAGACTGTCAACTGATGCTTTATTTTTCAGGTCTTAGTTGGCAGCCCTGTTTTTGAGATTTTATGGATATCTTTTCCCTGTCATATCTAGAAGATATAAACTCACTGAAGATTTTTGGTCCTCTGACTCTTGTGTTGCTTCTGCCTCCTCTTATGCTATGTTCTCCAATCCTTACTTATAAAGATTGTATTGCACATGTATTTATTGTGGCTGGCAACACCAGAGTCACTTGATCCCTTCACTTTTAACAATAGTGACCCTCTGAAATGGATTCAGCCTGCTACAAAGAGCAGCTTCTTTGAGCAGGATAGATCTATACCTATCTGTTCACAAATCGATATATATTCAGAATGTAGGAATGGAATTATACTACTTTAGTAAAATGGCAGTAGTATGTCCTTTTCTAAGATCCATGACCCCACTGTTCCTGAAAAGTTGTAGGTGGCCAATGACAGCCATGATTTCCTGACTGTTGAGCATGTTTAAGTTCAATTCGAAACTGTTGGTTACTTCCATAATATGAGTGGTATTATTGATTCTGTTTTGTAGACTATGCTTGTATGATAACTGATAATGTCCTAGTTAAGCACTGTGTGCCAAGCATCGCACTAAAGTTCCTTTACTTGTTCATCAAAAGAAATCTACAAAATTAGACATAGGTCCCTCCTACTTTTTTATGATTGGGTCTCCTGCAGCCTAGGCTAACCTCTGAATTGTGTGATATCTTTGAATTTCTAATCCTCTTACCTCTGCCTCCCAAGTACTGAGATTACAGGTGTCCAACACTGCGTCAAGTTTATATGGTTCCAGAACTGGTACTGGAGTTTTTCTGTGAGCTAAGTAAGCATTCTACCATCCATGTCTCATTTTGTTTCTTAAATAAAGTATACTTACACATGGAAGATCTGTTAAATAGTTTAAAATATATTGTAAATTATAAATTATAGATGGTTTAATGGTTAAAATCACTTGCTGCTCTTCCAGAGGAGCCAAGTTCAATTTCTAGAACCTATGTTAGAAAGATTGCAATAGCATATAACTCAATCTCCTTGATATATGATGCCCACTTGAAGACTCCACAGAGATATTCACACATGCAATATAAACACACACACACATACACACACACAAATAAATAATGAATAATAGATCTTTACAAAAATAATAAATTATAAATAAACTACTTATCCAAAACCCTACCATTCATAGATATTCCTTGGTCTTAACATTGCACATCCTACCTTTTGCTATGAACTCCAGATAACTATTAAATTATAAAGTTTATTTCCATTATGTCCCTGGTGTGGATTACCAAAGTAATGGTACTCATTTTGCTATAAATAAATAAATCAAAATATTTCTTTTGATAGTTTTAAAAAGTCCAAAATCCATGTACCTAAAATTCCTTTCATAATGAAACTAATGTACTTTTATCAGTAAAATTGTCTGAATCCTCCATGTTTACTGATTTACCTGAAGAGCCTCTTCATAATACAAAATTATTATATATTTAGCCAGAGAATATTTGTTTAAAATAGCTGTGGAACTTACTCAAGGTTACACAGCCAAACAAAAGCCTGGCTAAGGCAAACAGACTCCACTTCAACCCAGCACCAGATGTCTGCCTTCAGAGATTTACTCCTTTCTGCCCCATGGGGGAAGGTCATATTGACCATGAAAACCAGAGCATTTGCCAGTGAGTACAGTAGACCACTTTCCTGCCGTGATTCCAGAAACAAAATGAATAAAAAGCAACAACAACAGCAAAAACAATACCTGTGCTTTATCTGTGCTGTTTTGTAAAACAACCCTTTCCATGACAACCAGCTGGATATGTGCAACCTGCGGATCTTGGAGAAATTGAAAGATTATGGTTTTGGAGCCGGAGATGTAAAGCTAGAAGATAAAGAGAAATGCTGAGTGATGTCATCTTTTATCATGGCCTAACAAATACAATCATTAACTCACAGTAGGTGAGGCAGTCAGCACTGGGCCTAAATAAGACTGGGATTGTCAAGAATCTATTATCAATCATAGCGGGGCTCATGGGACTCTACCCTCCTCTAGGGAAATATTGATTACAGATAGACTCTGGGGAATAAACAGCCATTGTGTTGAGGTATGTAGTCAAACATAGGCCTACCAGGCTCAAATTGACAGTTTTGAACTTATGGTCACACAGAGAGTCGTGAAAATAATCAGATGGTTATAGGACAAAAGAAAAAGTTATGAATCTGGGAAAACGATTTAGGGGGAGAAAAGGGTATGACAAGGGAGAGAGATAGAGGAGTTGGGAGTGAAAGTAAGCAATATACTACATACATGTATGGAATTGTCAAGGAAAATATTTAATCAATTGAATAGACCATCAAGTAGACACTTGCCATCACACATAGACAATTGCCATCAGACAAACTTGTGTATGTGGGTCAATAATTTGCTACAGAAAATGCCCATCAAAGGTGATCTTGCTCAGGTTTTAGAAATCCCATGCAAATTGTTCGCATAGGAGGCAAAATGGTTAAGTCTCTTACCATTGATTCAATTTAAATAAGTTATGCTGGTCAACTTGTGATCAAGACATGAGTCATTGCTCAGGCAGAGCTTGCATTGATTCTCTGCCAAACATAAGGCATTTTGCTCAGTTCTTCTTGTTTCATTTCATTATATAAGTGCTGATGTTATATAATAGAACACAAAGAGGAGAAAATGGGAATGATGATGAAAGGGGGAGAAAAGGGAGATGATAAATACATAGAAAAGGAGGAAAGGAATCAAGAGAAGAACTAAAAGGAGAGGCAAGAAGAGAAAAAACATTTTTGGAATATTTAGACAACCCTACTGAAGAAGCATTCACAGTGACAAGATAATAGGTTAGTTCTCAAAAGGATCTTGGTCTTCCAAATTCAAAGATATTTGTCAGGTGGGATTTATTTTTAGTTGAAACAAACATAATCTTTTTATTTTACAGTACATTCTTTAAGGATGACAGCCTAGTTCCTTTGCTGCAAATATGCTAAATAACCACAAGAAAAACAATTGAATTCAGAACCAGATACTGTAAACCATTGTCAAGTTCACAAGTTCAGCAGATTAAAAAGGGATATTGACAAAAATTAGTGAGAAAAGAATAAAATGTATTTTCAAAATGACAACTGGCTTAAGTAATAAAGAGATTTACAAAAGCAGCTTAGATAAAAGACAACTCCAGTCCTTCATGGATCAAGATAGTTAATTTATAAATGTGTTTATAGGTATTCAACAATAAATTTAAATAATAAAGACTAGGAGTTAGTGACTTAATATTTAATGTTATTGATTCCATGTTAAATATATTGAATTGACATAACATATCTCTTTAAATTAGTTATCCAAATAAAGAAGGTTTGCATCACAATGCTAATATAGAAAACAAAATTTCAAAAATGTATCATGTGTTTAAGTATGTAAAATATCATCTTACAGTTACAATAATATGTGTTCTGGTCTAATCAAAAAGTGAAAATGTGAATTTGTAACTTCTCTAAAATATCTAAAGAACAAATGAAACATGTCAACATGTCAAAAGAAATGCTTTGTGGAAGGACAGACACAGAAAAGGAAGAATAAAAGAGTAAATGACAGTGAAAGCAGAGACACATTTTAGGTTTCGGTGGTAACTGGGAATGCCTGAGCCTGCTGGGGAAGAGTAAATATCTCCTACACTTTGCCTTCATAGCCAAAATTCATTACTGACATCAAAAGTCTTCACTTCAGGCTCCAAATTTTCACTAATGACAAAAAAAAAAAAAAAAAAATCAAGAGCCCTTGAGCTTTTATTGTTGTGTGGCTTTTTTGCCCATGTTTTTTTCTTGGCTTTTTAAAGAGATTTTTTGATTTCTTCCAATTGTTTGCTTATCTTTTCCTACATTTTATAAGAGAATTTTTCATTTCCTCTGTAAAGGTCTCTATCATTTCCTAAAGTTATATTTAAGGTCATTTCCTTCTGCTTCTTCTGAAATCGGATGTTCAGGTCTTCCTGTTGTAGGACCACTAGGTCCTGGTGTTGCCATATTGCTCTTTAGGTTGTTGAATATATTCTTGCATTGGCACCTCCAGTTGGTGCAGGCAGTGAGTTTGCCTCTTGGTCCAATCCTTGTAGTTGGTGTCTGTGTCTCGGGAATCCTATTTTGGACCAATCTTTGCAATTGTCTGTATCTCAGGAAGTTGCTGTTGGTCTTCTCTGTGAAGTAGCTGTCTGCATCACAGGGAACCACTGAGGTCTCCCAGATGAGTGGGCTTGGGGGTGCAGTGGGACTTGTAGATTACAGGGTGTGATGTGGGGGTATTGGGACACCCTGCCTACAGGAGGCTTGCCCCCTGGCTAGCTAGTGCAGGTGAAGAGGGTGGGGGAGAGGCCCAGGGTTTTGTCTTAGGGCCTTTGTCCTAGAGTCCTGGTTGTCTAGCTGAGGGGCTGGTCACTCACTTCTTGGGTCCTCTCTGTGCAGTCCTAATCTGTATTCCAGAAAGTCGCTCTTAGTTCTCTCTGTGCAATCCCAGTCTGTGTTCCCACGAATAGACAAATACGTGCAGGTATGAGTGTACCCATACATATAAAGGCCAGAGTCAAAAGTTAACTGAGGTATTTCCTGATTGCTCACCACCATATGTTTTGAAACAGATTCTTTCTCTTGAACCATGAGACCACATACTGGGATGATCTAGCTAGCCAGCTTTCTTCAGGGGCCCCACTCTCTATATCCCAAGTACTGGGATTACAGAAAGAGTGCCAGGACAACTAGACATTTTTCTGGACCCCGTGTATCTTATCTCCCAGCCTCACACTAATGCACCACACACTTTATTCACCACGACAACAACTTCACTGCAAGATGCTCTTCCTGCATCACTAAACACGGGTAATTAAATGAGGTTCACTAACTACTGATTTCTGATCTATGGTTAAATAATGTTAGATACTGATTGGCTGAAAAGGTTACTTTTTCTTGGTATTTCTGTTGCTAGTGGTAGTGGCATTTGCTTTTTTAAAATAAAAATACTCTAAAGGTCTAAGGAGAGAATTTTCTTTTAATGTTACTATGAAATGTTACCATAGTGTGAAATGGATGTCACAGGCCTATGAAAAGAATCTATTGACAAAAATACATGCATGAAGAGAATAGTAGGCTCTAGAAATTGTGAGTGGAAATGGAGTTGATTAACTGTGGTCTGCATGTAGACTTCTGTGGGCTCTGTTTTTAGAGATAATGGCTCTCAGAGCTATTGGGAATCTCAATCAGCTTTTCATGAAATCTCACCTTCCTGTTTCCTATCATAATTAATACAAGTCCCACGTATGCATTTGTATTAACTGAATTCATGATGTGTTGTAAGGAAGGCCACCTGGTGGTTCCCTGATGCTCAGCCCCGAAATAATCACACAGAAACTATATTAATTAAATCATTGTTTGGTCCATTAGCTCTAGCTTCTTATTTGCTAACTCTTACAACTTAATTTAACCCATTTCTATTAGTCTGTGCATCACCACAAAGTCATGGCCTACCAGCAAAGTTTTGGCATGTCTGTCTCTGGTGGAGGCTCCATGGCTTCTCCCTAACTCTGCCTTCTTCCCAGCATTCAGTTTAATTTTTCCCATCTAGCTAAGTTCTGCCCTGCTATAGGTCCAAAGCAGTTTTTTTATTCATTTATGGTAATCACAGTATACAGAGGAAAATCCCACATCAATTAAGGTATTTTTTATTTATTATATGAGTACTATATCATATCACTTACATCCCTCCTGTCTCCCCATCTATTCTTTCCATGTCCCTACATTTCCTCTGAGCTTCATAGCATGCATGTGTGTACACACGCATTTGTGTGTGTGTGTGTGTGTGTGTGTGTGTTTATACTGCTAGAGAGTCCATTTGGTTTCCAAGTATGTATGTATGTTTAGAGTTAACTATATGGGGCTGGATAATCGATTAGGGTTCTTGTCCCTAGAGAAAACTGTTCTTCCTCTCTCAGCTCTTTGGATACTTGTAACTTTTTTCTAGGGATGGGGCCTTGTGAGATTTCTCTCATCTATGTGAACTGCTGTTGTCTTTGGGAAGGTCTTGTTTGGGTGATGATCTTGTGATTTCCTGGGAGTAGCATCCCTATTGTATACAGAAGACACTACCTCACAGTGTAGGTGTGCCCTCCTTGTTTTTATAATCCTTTTGCCTTATAGGTTGTATCGTAGATATGATAATTCAGTTTGGTCACCCTAGTGTCACCTTTTCCATTCTTTTATTTTAACCAGCTGTGGCTTTCTGTAATTGTTTTCTTCTGCTGCAAAAATGAGCTTCTTTGACAGAGGGTGAAATCTGACTTATCGGTGGAAATAAGGAAAAATATTTAGAATTCCGTTAGAAATTATGTTGGTTTAGGAAATTGGCATAGGTAATTGTCCTAAGAGCTCCATCTTTCTTGACACTGATCCTCCACTAAAAGCATCTGAGAAGTAAGTTGAATGGGCTTGTCATTTCCTAGGGTTGGAATGCAGCAAGGAAATTTCCTCCGGTGATTGTACTATGCAGAGAAGGATTTAGAGCCAGCCACCAGCTAACTACACTGGTTCTCAAATCTTAAAATACACCTTACTAATAGTAAGAAAAAGTAAAACTAACCATGTTTTCACTAGCATTTAACAACTAAATTGTATGTTATCTGACTTTGAGTAGTCATTCCTTTAATTAATGGTCTCCACCTTCCTGATGATAATCCAATTATATTGTTTAGCTAACTCCAAGCTTCAAAACATTTTCATGTATATGTCCACAATTGTTTTTAATGGTAAGTACACATCATGGTGTTAGACTGTTACTTAAACTTTTTATGTACACTTTTTGTATGTGTGTGTGAATGATGAATTGTGTGTGTGTGTGCGTGTGTGTGTGTGTGTGATAACCGTGGGTGATGGTCCTTGCCTGCCACTGTGTTTAATATAGGGTCTCTTGTGTTCTGCTCTTGGGTTCATCAGGCTAGCTAGCTCCCGACCTTCAGGAATACTCCTGACTCTGTCTCCCAGTTACCTCTAGACTTATCTTATTACATGTGCATACTACCATGTCAGAATTTGTGTGACCTCTAGGGATTTGATCTCTAGATTGCATGATCATCCAACAATTATGTTACTGAATGAGAGGTTCCCCAAATATGCTTAATCATAGTATCACAATTATTTACATATAACTAATATTTATATATGTCCCACAGAGTAATTTTTCAATGTGGAAAAAAAAAAGAACATGGGCACTTTGCTGAATTATTTTCTGCAGCATTTCTGGGACAGTCACCCTGACATTGCATTGTATGGGCAAGAATATATGGAAGTATATGCATAAACGGATTTTCATGTAAGGCTACAAGTGCTGAGATTAATTTCTCAGCAGCATTTAGTTTACTTTCCCCTATGTCCTATGAACTACACTCTGAGCATGGTTGAGACTTCTGTGGAAGTAATCATAGACTTTCAAAACCATACAGAGGCTTGTCTTTATATAGCTAAGAAATGACAAATAAAATTAGATAGAATTGGCAGTCAATTCTCTTCAGAAGAGAGATTTGAATCTGTGAGCGATCCCTGACATCCTGAAGATAGAAACATTGAATAATTATAGAACAATTGGCTTGTGGCATAGTAATTTCATATCTTAAATATTACTTTAGTGAATATATCTTTTCATGAGCAGTTTTCCTTAGTCTTTTCCTGTTTTGAATCTTATTTTCCAATCACTTTCATTTAATTCTTTTCCACTGAATTTTAGCCTTGAATTATAATTTATTCAATTCTCTGCTGTTGACTGCTTCCTACTGCCCAGTTTGCTTTTGGATTGAGATGGATCTTATTCTTGTTTTTGTCCTTGACCTAAGATAATGATGATGTCACTGTCATCAAGTTTTATTTCAATATATAGAAGCTTAATAGTGCATGTAAATCCTAAAAGAAAATGTAAGTTTAAGTTATGACAGTAACTTTAATTTTCTTTGCTCCTTTTTTATATCTTGTTTTTCTTGCTTTCCTCTGTCACTGTTTATCTCTGTCTGTCCCTTCCTTTTTCTAGAAGCTCATGCTAAGCCAATAACTATTTTAGTTTACAAAATAGCATGTCCTCAAATCCTTTGGCTATTGTCTTTAAATGGCATTTTCTTTTCATAGACCACTGGCTGTTCTTGGGATGCTTTCACATATAAGATATAGATGCATGCCTAGAAAAAATAATAAAAGTCTAATTTGAAAAGTTGTTTATGTGTTTTCCAAGTGAAATAGAAATGGTTACAAGTAGCCAGGTTTAATCCCAGCACTCAGGAAGCAGAGGCTGGCAGATCTCTGTGAGTTTGAGGCCAGCCTGGTCTATAAGAACTAGTTCTAAGACAGGCACCAAAGCTACAGGAAAACCTTGTCTCGAAAAACAACAACCAAAAGCAATAGGGGGAGCTGGGAGGACCTTGGACTTAACATAGTGAAGGGATCCCTGATGGCTCTTTGTCTTGGAGAGGGGTGGAGAGGGGGTATGGGTGGAAGGGAGGGGAGGGAAGGTGGAGGAGGAGGGAAGGAGATGGAAATCTTTAATAAAAAAAATGAGGAAAAAAACAAACAAACAAGTAAGAGCAGTAGTTTAGTTGCATGGTCCTTTAAATTTGTTTCTTCCAGAGTTTACCAGAGTGAGGAGATGAAGCAAATAGGCAGGGCAGGAGGCAGGGCTAGCCGTGTGATGGACAGTTCCTGTTTCCTGTCCAAACACTGGGTGGCTGAGCCAGCATCTCATCTGCTGGTTCTGCTTTGGGAGAGCTAGAGCCGAGGGTCCCAGCGCCTGTTTCCGCACCAACCTTGCCACCGAAGTGAGGACAGTGCAGCCGCTGAGTCCCAACCCTGGGAGAATCTGGGGATCTGATTGTGAACAGACTTTTTTTCAAAGCACGGTTGCAAATGAGTAAGTCAAAAACAAACTTGTTGAGATGAGAAATCGGCCAAAACCAAATTTTTTTTCCAGCCACTGGTTTTACAATTTTCCCACTCACTGGATTCCTGCCTCACTTTTAAAAACAGCAATTACTCAAATGAAAGAAAGTGTGTTCTGATGGTTTCTGTCTCTAAAAACAGTGTTAAGCCAGCAGTAACCTTTTTCTGTCAATGACCCATGATTCCCTTAGATATGCAGATTGTTCCTGAAGTTATAAATGGGTGTAGTTAAGTCAGAAGTCTTAGTAATATCTGTACTTTGGGGGCTGGACTGCCAAATAACTGAAAACTAAGTGATTAAAGATTTTTTTCTCAAAGCAGTTAATTTAACTACTTAGAGATATTTATTTCATTCCCCCTACACAAATTTTCATTTCTGTTATTAACTAAATGGCTGTGATACAACCATTGTCATAAAATGCAAAATGAAACTCAATAATACCCGTTATTTTTCCGTGCATGTATATAATATGTTTTGATCTAATACACCCTCTACTTCCTCCATTTCAATTTCTGATATATTCCACCTCTGCTTTTTTTCCAAATTAGGTACTGTTTTTAAATTTTAAATATTTTATTTAATTTCATGTTTGCATATGTGTTTTATCACACCCACCCCATTCCCCTCCCTCCAGATCTCCAATTCCTTTCTTACCAATTATCCTTCTGTTTTCCCTCACAACTTCGGCTTCCCATGTTCTCTACCCCGCTCTATAAAACTGTGCATTTAGTGCTACCTATATGTACAAGGGTACAGAACGTTTTATTGGAACATGGGAAAACTTTTAGGGGCCTCATTCCCCCAGCAGCCATCAACTGTCAATAAATCTTCCACTGGTGTTATGACTTCATGATCTCCTCCTCCCTCCTTGTTGAGGTATTAAACAGCTTGATCTAGTCTAAGTCTTTTGCACACAGCCCCCCTCTGTAAGCTCTAGTGTGACACTGTGCTGTTATGTTCAGCAAGCACTGTTTTCTTGCAAGCATCTATGTCCGTTTTCTCTTATGATCTGTTCACCACCATTCTGCAATGACCAATGAGAACTGAAGAGAGATGGGGAGAGGGCATTTTATATAAATGTCACATTGAGAGTTAAGAACTCCACTAAACTCACTTATTTTCTATACATTGATCACTTATGGGTCTCAGTATCAATTATCTTTTCTATTGATAAAGGGCTTATTTGATGAGTGTTTTGCTTTTTATTAACCTGTGGACACGAAGATTAGAACTCAGGAGGCAATATTTTGTCATGTCCACTGACTATTATTATTGGGTTCTCACATGTGACCTGTGACCAAGATAGCCAAAGGTTTTGGGATACAGTTAACAAGAGGCCTGGGCTCTACCTTGTGGAATAGGATTCAAATCCAATTAATAAATGGTCAGTGATTCTCACTGCATCGTGTCACTGTTGCACCAGTGTGTGTCTTTTGCCAGTCTGGTCATTACCGTAGCTCAAATGGGTACCCAAGCGGAGTTCACAGAACTTTCCAACACAGAGAAATCTCTCTAGTAGTGCTGGAACTTCCACACCAGTACTACTTCGATTTCTCCATGTCCTATGACTCAAGTGTGTGCCGTCTTCAGCAATAGAAATTTTTTTTCCTCACCAAGTTCTGGAAGGCAACCACAAACAATGGCAATTCCTTAAGCCAGTGAGTGAATTCATTCTGCCACCATTATTTCCAAGGGTGTCTAGCCATCCACGGGAGCATATTGAGTTTTAGTTATTTTCATTCCCTTCTATCTCTCACTGAAACTTTTCACCCTAAAAAAGCCTCCTACTTTTCTGACATTTTTTTGTCTGTTTGCTTCTTTTCATTATTGTTGTTGCTTGTTTGTTTTGGTCACTGAATTTAGTTGGGGTAGTTTCATGAGTTTGATGAGAAATGTTTGTTTGTCATTCTCTTCTTTGATATGATTGTGGTATAGATTTTTTTCTTTTGTTTTTCTTTTTTTTTTGGTTTTTCGAGACAGGGTTTCTCTGCAGCTTTTTTTTTTTTCATGGTTTATTTTTTTATATTTAAAAAATTTCCATCTCCTCCCCTCCTCCTCCCCCTTCCCTCCCCTCCTTCTCCCCCTTCCCTCCCCTCCTTCTCCCCATTCCCTCCCCTCCCCTCCCCTCCACCCATACCTCCCCTCCCTCCCTCTCAAGGCCAAGGAGCCATCAGGGTTCCCCACTCCATGCTAAGACCAAGGTCCTCCCAACTCCCCCCAGGTCCAGGAAGGTGATCGACCAAGCTGAGAAGGCTCCCACAGAGACCGTCCATGCAGAAGAATCAGAGCCCAGCGCCACTGTCCTTTGCTTCTCAGTCAGCCCCCACCGTTGGCCACACTCAGAGTGACGGGTTTGGTCGCATGATCCATCAGTCCCATTCCAACTGGAGTTGGTGATCTCCCATTAGTTCTGTCCCACCGTCTCCATGAGTGAACGCACCCCTCACGTTCCTGACTTTCTTTCTCATGCTCTCCCTCCCTCTGCTCCTCATCAGGACCCTGGGAGCCCAGTCCAGTGCTCCAATGTGGGGCTCAGCCATCATCTTCATCTATCGCCAGGTGGAGGTTCCCTCACGGTCCTGACTTTCTTTCTCATGTTCTCTGCAGCTTTTTTAGAGCCTGTCCTGGAACTAGCTCTTGTAGATCAGGCTGGCCTCGAACTCAGAGATCCGCCTGCCTCTGTCTCCCGAGAGCTGGGATTAAAGGCGTGCGCCACCACCGCCCGGCTTGTGGTATAGATTTTATTTCCAGGTTTGGCCATGCATAAAGCAAGAGTGGACAGCTATGTGAAAGTACTTTAGCATCAGTAAGTTATACATAGCCCCAATTTATCCATTTCTTATTTAAAATGATGTGCATTTTTCCTAACCATTCTTGGTAGCAACATACACAGTCAACACTGGCCATCCCTACACTAACACAGGCTCAGAATGGATGCCTCTAAATGACATCCGGGGTGAGTATTGTCTTTCTTTCATGTTTCACAAAAGGATACCAGCTAAAGCTGGAATCCACTGCAGGCACACCAACTCAGAGGTAGAATTTTGAAACTTTTTTTTACAGTACTGCGCAAACTGATTTATAACTCGCAAAATACATTCCTAATTCATATTCCTTCAGGTTTGAATACCTGCCACTCATAGTAATGCAGGTGGTGTGAAGATTCTCCAGTCAATTTATCTGAGTTTCTTGGGTATTGTTTTCATACCATGCATTTATTTAACAAATTAAGTAGAAACATCTTGTTTCAATTTATCTTAGCTAAAATTTATATTTAGTTGGTTCTTATCCCCCCTCCACCAGTTTCATATTCTGACCTAATTGTGTGCTTAATGTTCTTGTGATGTTTGGCAAAGACACTCATTAATTCCATTACCTCTTGCAGGATAAAGGGGGAGTTTTGAAATGGCTAGCAGCTACAGATCAATACACTAACTCAATAGAGATAATTATACGAATCACTAGGAGACTAGCAAGCTGCCAGCTGTAAGCAATCATTCTGGACCTCAAGTAAATCTGCAGAAAACACAAAGCAAATTTTAAGAGCATTGTTCTGAAATAAAGAGTCTCATACTGACAAATGTCTTTCTGTTATTTATTTGTCCAACTTTGTTATCATTAGCTCTTGATGCTATGTATTGATTTTTACATACTGGTGAATACCAAGTTGTATCCTATACCTTCATTCCTCTATCGACTTTCCTCTTACCTTTGAGCATTACCATTGGGTCATCCTACTAAATTAGAAGATTTGTTTACATATTTTAAACTTTGAAATATGTTTATCTCACTTATACTTTCACATTGATAGCAATTAGCAACAAAGATGACAGAAGCAGGGTTGTCATACACCTATAGAGAGGTTTACTATTTCCTGTTGTACAAATGTTCTCTGCCATGTCTACATTCTACTTTAGTGAAACATTTACATTTTCCTGCTGATTGTTTTTTGGTTTTTTGTTTGTTTGTTTGTTTAAGCAATGATGTTCTAGTCACTACGACTGATTCTTAGCATCTCTTTGCCTTTCTTTGGTCTATGTAGATGAAGGTATTATTTCTCATCATTTGAAAATGTTTTTGTTTGTTTGTTTATAGCTTTATCCTAGGATCAGTAGATGCTTTTCAAAAGTCATTGAATGGGTGCTACAGCCTGTTACATCCATGAATTCAAATGGCAAGCTTTTGAATTTTGTGTGTCCCCAAAGCTAAACTTTACAACAAAGACATTATTCAGATTTTTTATGAATCGCTATGTAATCAGTCTTAGTCTTCTAAGAAAATAATTAAATGGAAAATAAACAGAATTTTTCATGAGGATCTTTAAATACCTGCCCTTCTCTAGCCTAGGGCACTGAAAGTGAGTCTTGCAAAATGCAGAGAATCAACTCTGGTCTGCAGATCATAACAGAGCAGTACTTCCAAAATGGGATGGCAATGCATCCTCCTCCTGACCAGGCAAAAGACAGCAGGGAATGGTAGGACATGGCTGTCATAATCAGTTTGAATGTGTGTTTGACGTGTGTATGCATGTGCAGGTATGCAAATGTAAAGCCATATGTCAATCCAGGGTAGAATATTTTGTTCATTTGCTTGGTTTTGTGAGACAGAGTTTCTCAGTGTATCTCTGAAACTCACTGTAGAAATGGAACTCACTGGCTATGCTGGAACTAACTGTATAGACGGGGCTGGCCTTCAACACAGAGTTCTGCCTGATTTTGTCTCCCAAGTTCTAGGATTAAGGGCATGCACCACTGTCACCAGGCTAAGAGTAGTATTTGTTTAGAAACCAAACACCCTTGATTTTTGACACAGGGTGTATGACCTGGAAGTTGCCAGAGTCTTGCTAGCCTAGGGATCACCTGTTTCCATCTCCATAGCTCTGGAATTATAAAGTCATCTCTATGGCTTTATTTTTAGCTGGGTGCTGGGGGTGAGTATTTCAGGATCACATATTACTCAGGCTGGCTTCAAAATCACTATGTAGCCAAAGGTCATCTTGAACATCTGATCCTCCCTCTTCAGACACGTGCCACCCTGTCTACTTTGTGCACTGCTTGGAATGGAAGCCAGGGCTTTTTGAGTGTAAGGCAAGCCCTCTACCAGCTGAACTACACACTCTGGCCCTTGATTATTTCTAAGATTCCTTTTTTTTTTTTTGATGTTGTGAGTACTTGTTGGTGTTATTGTTTCACAACTTTTGTTTTGGTTTGTTTTGCTTTAAATTAGTCTCTAAGTCTCTTGTGATCAAAGATGATTGACCATATATCTAAACCAAATAATGTAAAATACATTTCTTAAAAGCTAAACAATTTTGGAAAGCTGCCAAGAAAAAGGAGATGAATATACTTAAACTATTAGAAGCAAATGCCTATTTTAAACAAATAGCAGGCAGGAAGGACCTGGAAGAGTATGCACTAATTCCAATACTGCCTTGGAAATCATCCACTATTCTTAGGTTCTTAATTGACAAGGTGATAGAGTAGAAAGCAGACATTAAAAAGAGGACTTTATCCAGGTGTTCAGATTGTAAAATTCCTAATCAATTTAGTTTTTATGTAAACAGTTAATGCAGACAGATGACAGCTTTACACAAAAACCTCCTTTATAGCTACCTAGAGACATTTTAAAACGTGTTATATTATCCATTCTTTGGAAAAAGTCTGGGAAGCCATCTCAAGCTATGTTGTCATGTGTAATAATTTTATGAGTAGGCCTGCACACAAGACCAGTGATCCACTGGGGAATTTCATTCATTTAGGTTTCTACTTCTTAGTGCTGGGTAGGTGTTAAGATGATGGATTTATGCTGATCCTAGAAGTCTTCTTTTGAAAGTCAAGCTCCTGCATTCATGACAGGAGCTCTTAATTCATTAGGCAGAGAGAACTTCATCTTGAAGGGTGGCAAGCCTTCATTCTCATTCATGCTTGTGGAATTTTATTTCTTTTTCTTCATGATCAGGACAATTTCAAATGTTCATACTGCATTCTGATTATGGCATTCCCTCTTATTTCCCTTCATCCCTATCACCAACCCACAGAAATCGTTTGCCAACACTTAAGACATTTTGCTCAGTTTTATGAGACACTGAGTTTAAACAAGGTTGTCTGGGTTTCCATGGTTTTGCTGCTATTAAAATGTGTGGCTGTATCCACATACACACTGAGGATGATGTCTATCCCTCTCTGAAGTCCATTAAAGGCCCACAGCTCAGCAGGCATGAGTAGGGCTACATGTGGCCTTCCTTAAATTATAACTGACTATTGGCAGGTCCAGTCATGTGTAGGCTCTTTGTTGACAGCCTGTACTGCAGTGAGATCATGATTGATTGTGTCATGCCCAGAGGATAGACTTTCCCAGTCCTTCCCTGTGTCTTCTGATTCTCACATTCCTCCCAGCTTCTGTTTGAATAATTCACCAAGCACTAAAGGAAGTGGTATGGATATACAGTTGGTAGGTGAGTGTGGGAGCATTCTTTGTTTAAATATGGCATCCTTTTCTGATTATATTTTCTACAACTCTCACAGCTGCAATTCATAAATTTCTGTTTTTAAATATATCTAATAATTTGTATCAGTTTATAGATAGAGGTGGGGTTACTGTGCTCAACAGATGTTAGCAGGATGCCTGGATTTCTTCTGCCTGACAAGAGTATCTCTATTTTACCTTCATAATTTAAACTGTCTGCAAGTGTGACCAGGTTTCCCACCGGAAAAAAAGGACACCCATGGTTAAGAACCATTACTCTTTAAGTTTTAGGCCTGTCAATTGTTTGTTTTCTTGATGTCAATACACAAGAGCAAAGATAAGTAATGTGTTTAGATCATTAGAAAACATAAGCCATTGATGGGCTGATTTTTTAGAAAATGAGAGTGAATTACCAAAATGTTTCTTATACAAACAATGATACATGATCGAAAATATTTAGTGAGTGTTTACTCTGGTGAACATAATTCTTAGCAACAAGTGTATGTTTACATTTCTATTTCTAAAGTCCACAAAAAATGAGATTTCTTTTCCATATTACTGAACTATAAAGAATAGTTAGTTGAATTAAGTATTATCAGGGTTATATAACTAGCTGAGGGTTGAGGTGAGAAGTGTATTTGACAGTACTCAAAATGCATTTAGAGAAATTGCTCAGTGGTTAAGAGTACCTGGTGCTCTTTCGAAGGATAGAGGTGCAGTTCTTCATACCCACACAGTGGCTTACAACTACCTATAACCTCAGTTTTCGGTGATCAGACAGCCTCTTCTGGCTTCTAAGGGTTTCTTCAATGACATGCCACATATAATTTCCTGCAAACCAAATAAAGTATGTAAACAAATCTAAGACTACCAAGCAGACAATCACAAGAATTTTTCCGTGGTGGGAATACAATGACTATCATGTACACAGTTTTACACTGATAATTCTTCTCGATTGCACAAAATCCTTCCAGAAATTTCTGCTACCTTAGTTTCCACAGATTCCACCTTGAAGCCAAACCAAGTCACTATCGTTGGCTGCATATATTTTTCATTCTGGCAGCTCATTTCCCCATTCTTCTTTTGATTTCAATTCACCACAAACAATAAAATTGTAGTACTTCATGCAGAAATTTGAAATTACTGCTGTTTTTGATAAATCAGAAGATCTAAAACTGGTTCAGCCTTTGAGGCTTGATAGCGTAAAATCGCTTCCTGTCTGATCTTTGCTTCCTAATTTGGTTTCAGTGGAAGCAACTGTTTCATTATGGCCTTCCCTTCACTATGGTTTATATCTTTTCTTATTTGATGCAGTAGAATGAACTCCTCCTCTGTTAAACTGTTTTTGTAGGCATGTTATTACAGCAATGAGAAGAATAACAACTAAAATACCTAGCTTTATTTTAGGGGAAATAAAATTAAAAGTTCAGAGAGTTACAAAATGAGAAAATTGGAAGATTCGATTCATAGCAATGTGTCTGTGTCTGGCTATGAAAACAATTATTTTGGAGGAATGGGAAGGAAGGTGATGCTGTAATTATATTATAATCTCAAAAAGTTAAAAAAGTTATCACTAAAAAAACAACAACACACAGAACATCTTGCTTTGAAAAAGTTACCTTATATCACTTTTATTGAAGAAGGCCAATATCAGTTAGCTGGTATGTATTTTTTAAAGTTCTAGTGGGGATATGAAAACAACATGAAAGCTTCATAATCAGTCTTCGTTGAAGAAGTTTTGCCCTATTCTACTTTATCCCTACAGGAGAGTTAGGAGTAGTTAAAGCAGTCCAGTTTCACTGTTTGCTGTTGTGACTGAAAGTCTGAATGTTACCAATATCTATTGAACTTCTATAATATACAGAAAAACCCTAGATGCAAATCACAAAAAATACACAATATCGAAGTTTCCTATAGCTGCAATATTTAAAAACCCATAGAGCTTGTCATGGTAGTAGGACTGCTCTGCTATTTGGGGGTTAAAAATGTATTCTTCTAGATTCCGTATATTGTATTGCAATCCTTGCTACATCAACTGTAAATTTGTTCAGAAATTAGATCATGGCAATTGCAGCTAAATGTGGTAGGGTGGTACTGGAGAAGGTTGGCCACTTTCTTCGGTGACTGCTATATTTACAGAAAGATGTGGATATAGCACACACAAAGAGATCATGTCAGAGAACTGGCAGTGTTGGCATTGCTTCTGCAGTTCAGTGAAGACTTAATGCTCAATGAAAAATTGTAAGAAGAAGAGAAGGTTCTTCCTCTCTGATCTCAAAAGGAACTAACCCACCCTACGCCCAGGTTCCATATGGGCTTCTAGTTTCTGAAATTTCCCACACATATTCAGCTATTGAAATCACTCTCTTTCTACTATTTGTTAGAACAGCCATGGTCAAGTAATACATTGTGCTAGTAGTGCTTAGCTTATTTGAAGATTCTGTTCAGAAATTAATATAAAAGAATAATTAGATCTATACCCTGAATTGACTGAGAATGGCTTATTCATACAACAGTGTACTAAGCAAATACTTGGCTAAAGCTTAAGCAAGATTGGGCTGCCTTATCAAAATAAAGAAATTTTTCTTATATAGAGTTTCCTCCCCAGCTGAGATGTAACACATTTCTGAACCAATTTCCATCACATCTCTAAACTTGTTGTAGAATGGTGTCTTGATTGTTGAAAGTTTGTTTCCAGAAAGGGACCGGATGTCCTACCCTAGAGGAAATTAGCAATCAAAAGAATCTCATTTCTAAGCATTAGGTTTCTGCTTCCCTTTCATTCATTTGTGCATAGGAAATAAACTCATTTGTTTTGTTTATAACTAGGATGGAAAAACCACATTCTTCAAAGTCATCATGTCTTTCCCAAATTACAAAAAATCTCTTTGGTGCATATGTAAGTGTGTGTGTGTGTGTGTGCGCGCGCGCGCGCGCGCGTGCGTGAGCGCATGCGTGTGCACGTGTGTGCATGTGCACATATATATGCACAAGCACACATATATACATATATGTAAACATATGTAAACATATATGTGTTACATTGTGTTATGTGTGTGCGTGTGTGTGTGTGTGTAAAATAGCACAGACTCCCTTCTGAACCTTTCGTTACTGCAATTTAATTGTAATCTTTAATCACATACCGCCTACCATTTTCTCTGTGTGAATGAGTAACTGTTTTCCTGAAACTAGCAGGGCTCATTTCCCTAGACCAAAACATCAGTGTCTTCCAACTGAAGAGTAAGCACTTCAGACACTCTGCTTCAGGGCATTCACCTCTAGGGCTATGTGTCATCCTGATGCAGATTCCTTTCAACAGTACCATTTAGTACAGCTATAGAACATATTAGTTGGCACCAATCTAACTTTCAAAAAAAAAAACATAGCTATTTTCTCTCCAAGAAATGAAGTATTTGTTCATTGTCAATCTTGCACTTTTGTTGCCATAGTGTCTTTAAAGTTTTCCGGAGTTCCCAGAGAAGTTTAAATACAGACAAATTTGGGGCTAGAAAAAATAGATTCTGTTAAGAGTATTTGCCACCCTTGCAGAAAATCAGGGTTTTGTTCCCAGCAATCATATTGGTTAGTTTACAGCTAACTGTAACTCGAGCTGCCAGACAGCTCGTACTGTATTTGCTTTCAGTGGGCACCAGTCATGAGCATCCATTCACATAGGAGCACAGTCATATGGATAAAATAAAGATTGAAATTAAAAGGCAACGTGTCCCAAAAAGGAAAACGTGTGCTTTGTAAGCAGTTATCCCTAATTCTGGGCTTGCATGACCGACTCAGTGGTAGTGTACAAAGCACAAGTAACTTATGAGATTGTCTATCTGAAAGGCTTGACCTGAGGAAGATGTTAGATTTGACTTAAAAGCATTGTTAGAGGGCAGGAAGAGAAAGAAAATGAATACAGAGGGAGGGACTTCCTGGAGAACAACTCGTGAGGTCTCCTAAGGAGTCAGTGGGACTGAGAAAGCAAGGAAGGTAATAGTGACGCAGCTCGATAAAAAGGTGTTTGCGACCAAGCCTGGTGCCTCAGGGTGGAAACTCAGGACACACAGGTAGCAGGAGAGAACAGTCTCTCAAAAATTGTTCTCCACCACGCATGTGCTTACACCCATATAAACAAACAAACAAATAGATAGAAAAGTAAAGAGGTGAGCAAATATATAATTGACTGATGAAATGATAGCATGTCTAGAGTTATTTTTCTCTTATGTCAGTAAGGAGCCCCTGAAATTCACTCAGAGGTGTTTGGTTCACTTTTATTTGACTTGTTCTGATGTTTAAAAAGTTTGGAGCCGGGCGGTGGTGGCGCACGCCTTTAATCCCAGCACTCGGGAGGCAGAGGCAGATGGATCTCTGTGAGTTCGAGGCCAGCCTGGTCTACAAGAGCTAGTTCCAGGACAGGCTCCAAAGCCACAGAGAAACTCTGTCTCGAAAAAAAAAAAAAAAAAAAAAAAAACAAACAAACAAAAAAAGTTTGGAAGGCTTTGTAATAAATACTATTTAAAAGAATGCTAATATTTATTTACACATTTCAGGGAGAAGAGGCAGGGAGGGGAGCAGAGAAAAATGTAGAGCTCAATAAAAAATAAAAACAAAAATACTTTCCATTTCAGTATAGTAGATTTGGGGTGGATTCATCTTTTTGACCCTGTTATCACTTTCTGAAAAAAAAACAATTTTCATTCTATCTTCATTTATAGACACAATTTAAGTTTTTATTTGTATGGGCATTTTGTCTACATGAACATGCCTGGTGATCAGTGTGACCAGAGGGGGAGATGAATCCCCTGGAACTAGACAAATAGACAGTTTTTTTTTCCCACTGTGTGAGTGCTCGGAATAGAATCTGTGCCCTCTGAATAAAGATGTCATGTTGCTAACTACTAAACAATCTCACCGTCTTCCAAATTAGCTTATCTAGAGGGAACATATATAATACAATAAACACAATAACACATCATTGTTATAAGCACACAATTTGTACTACCTTGATATGAGCCTCATTTGTGTGTATATATACATATACATACATATAAATATATATGGACACACATTAATAGGAATAGATAACAGTACTGCATGTGCATGAGTAATATATTGGCATTGTTTATATACTTGAATGCATAAATAAGCTTGTGTGTAGACTTTGCCTCTTCATAGTCAAAACTCACTCCTAGTCAAGAAAAAGATGACCAGTGTGATAATTTTCACTCCTGCCAACTTCTCCACCTTTTGCAATTAGCACACACACACACACACACACACACACACACACACACACGCCTGAATAATATTTCAATTTATTGGAAAATGCATTATCATATAGACATTTTGGATAGCAGTTTTAAGACTTATATGGATCTCTTTTTCCAAAATAGCTCTTCTTCGAGGAGGCTGGGCTTGAGGTTAGCAGCTTAGAGCTTTCTATAGAAACTGATGTTTAAACTGTCTGATGAAAGAGGCAGAATGATGAACGAATCTAAGCACCACCTTTCACAGATGTTCTTTGCCTGAACTATTTTATTCCCATGGTATATACTTAGCTCTATTAAAATAATATTAGCTTCACAGCTTTTGTGTGATTTATGTTTAAACGGTTTCACGGTTCTCAAATGTTGAGGGTAGCCTCTTCTTCAAAGTACATTTCCAGATTGAAAGGCCATACCTGAAATCTTGCAAAATATACAATGCTCATTAAAATGTCTAGAGGACCTTCCTTAAAATTTCAGATACACTAGTCCTTACTATTTCCACTTTTTAAAATGCCGGAATACAGCCATGCCTAAAGTACATTGTGGTTCAGAGGAAAATGGAGGAAGCCTATACCCTCCCTGCTTGCTGTTTCCCACTAGATGCACTGCCTATCACAGAGTCTGATGGCAGACTTGTTAGTGGAGATGCAGGGTTGAATTTTGCCCAAGTGGTGGGCTTAACACTGTTTGGCTAATTGGGGATAAAATATAACTGAGAACTTAACATCTACTAGTCATTATTCCAACAGGAGTCCCTCACAGATTTAAGATGAAGGATGTCTGCAGGAAGTATTTTGCCAGATTATAGGATCATTAGGCTAGTCCCAATTCATCATCCTTCACAGAGCTTGGCTGTAATCTTCACATTTATATGATAATATTCTGGTTGCAATGAAATGTTCTTGTATTTCATTCTTTTGAGTAAGGCTGTACAGATTTAACCTTTCTGTCTCTCCCCTCATGAGATGTCACTGTGGCTTATGACTTGATTTTGATGGTTGTAGAAGGCATAGATTGAAAACAATGTCAATGATTTATGCAGATTTAAAACCCCATGTAAGAATTATAAGAATTCCCTTCAGGGAATTACATATTTCTCATAGGTATTTCTTGCCATTCTGTACATCCTGTTGGAGAAGAATTAAATATGGTTGGATCTTGTCTGAAGCATCATCATTCGTTCCTTGGGACAGAGTTGGGCAGTTGGTATTAAAAGTTAACCATGAAGACAATGACTAGGTAGCAGTGAGAGAAATAACCCTGGAATTTAATGCCTGGACTGAGGTTAGCCTGCGATATCTGTAACCAAAATTGAAAGGGTGACTTCTTCTTCTGCAGTGATCACATACCAATGACAAACTTTAGAATAGGAATGAGAAACCGTATAGGCTACCAGTCCAGCATCATCAGTAGCCACTGCTAGGTGCTAGTTGGAATAATTAAAGCAAATTAAATTACATGGAGCCTAAATATTTCTCTTTCTCTGGTATTTGGCATGTAAAATTTATGATACCAAATTACAAACTCCGTGGAATCTGGATAATACTCTTTTCTCTCTTTTCTGATATTAAAATTTAGACATTCAGAACACAAATGGCAACTTATAAAAACTGTGAGTCAATGCAAAACAAAAAGCAGTTGTTATTTTAGGATTTTAGCTAGTTCAGCATGCCTAAGGTCAAGTGATTCCTACTTGCAGAACTGTGTCTGATGTCCACAGAAAATAATAAATTTAGGCTCATTTCAGAAAATGAATTTTGAATGCTATATGGCAATTGTATTCCTCTCTACTTTTCCATACTCATGAATAAGCATTGAAAATTTTTTAACACTGTTGAATTTGTCCTTCCTATTTTTCTACACAAAATTCTAATGAGAACTTCCATGTAACTAAAACAGATATGCAGTAATAAATATTTAGAAAGAGAACATAAACAGCTTTAAGGGTTCTTGAAGGTAGAAAACAGTTAGCTAACTCTAATGAATGTAGTTGGAGGACCACTCTTAGCTCTCTAAATACAACAGAGAGCCTGAGGGATTTGCTGGCTTCAGGATTCCTTCCTGCAGAGTTCTCTTCCTATGCTCCAGATAGCAAGCAACATGAATATGTACTTCTTACTAACTGTGTTAATATGAAACCAATTTAAAATCTGAGATTGACATTGAATGAGCATGTGCAATCTGTAATTATTCAATTTTGCATGCAAAAATAAACTCTAGCTGTAGATGCTCCAAGCTGAAGAAATGGAAAAAAATCAAAATATCTATACACAAATTGTGAGTTAAATACCACTTAAAAGATCCCGTCTGGCTATTTAATGTATGTTTAAATGGTGATCTCTGTGTGATCTTCACATCAGAAACAGTGAATTGAGTGAATGAGGTTTACATGGTTTAACTAATGACAAGATAATACATTTTAAAATGTTGCCTATGGATATTTGTACATTTTATATTAATAACGCTTTAAACATGGAAAGGCAAGCAGAATCTTTAGGAGCTGGGTAATATGTGACATCCCATGCCTTGAAAGTAGGATAATCAGAGTGGCATCACTGTAACAGACATCTAGAATAACAAAGATAAAAAGAAGAACTATTTATTTTGGCTCGTGCATTCAAAGTATTCGGTTCAGATGAGCAGTTTCTGTGACTGCTGGACTGGAATAATGGAGCATGCTATGTCAGGAGGGCAGAAGACAGGAAAACCCTCCACTGATCATGACACCTGAAAAGCAGAGACAGGACAGGGGTAGGTGCCAAAATCTATCTTCTGTGCAATTCATCAGTGAACTACTTCCTCTGTCATAGCCACATCTCTGCAGCCCCATAGCTGCATCTCCAAATGCAGGGCCAACAGCTGGCATATATGACTTCAGCACGTGAAGCTGTGTGGGAATTCTATATCAAAAACATATCCAAAAGATAAGGCAATGACTTCAGAGGTAAATATTATGGTTCACAGAGATGTCAGTGATGGGATTCCTTATGAACTGAAGACTTCAAGGGAGATAAGAGGAGGCCATGCTGCTTGATAATAATTATTGTCTTTATGTCAAATGGAAAACTGCTGAGTTGTGTTGATACTTATTTAACTAGATGGAGACTTTTATTAGGAAGTCAAGTTCTAGAAATCCCATATTTTCTATTTCAATGTAGAGAGAGATTTTGAAGCTATTTATACCTTTATTCCAATAGTAGTATTTATTTGAGGAAACCCTCCTTATTTCCACTGTGACACGAATTAGGTAAAATAAAGTTGGTGAAACTCATTTCCCCACTTTATTCTAATTTGTAGATCACCTGAGGTAATAAAGTGCAGTTATCTGGCAGTCTCAAGAGTGCAAGGTATCTTGGTAACTTGCGTTTTCAACAGAATTAAATAGGGCTTAATAACATCTAGAAAATTTTAGAATAATTCATCTAATCTAGTTGAGAAAATAATTTCAATGTCTGGATGGATTGACAGAAGATATATTTAGATTTTTATAGAAAAATTTGTGATGGTTAGGTTTTGAACAAAACAGGAACCCATACTCATGTCAGAAGTATTATATTGCTTAATATTGAGCAATCCCTGCATAAATAAAATCAGAGGCTCTATTCCTCCCCACAAAAAAATGACGCTTACTTTGCAATCATTTTATTTTTCTATATTCTCCAGTACATACCAATTTCTCCTTTTCCCAATACCAATGCTTCACTATGACATCTGTTTTTTAATCCACACTATTTTTTAGGTGGGTGATCCATTGCTATTCTCGTGTGTTAACAAGCTATTAATTTGTATTCTTTAGCCTCTACATGGTCACATGAATGTCTCTGTGGGAGTAACACATCTTCATTAACAAAGAATCTAAACTGATTCTGGGAGAGTAGGGCACGTGAAAACTCTCCAGGGAGAGTTGAAACCTCAAGTCTGGAAAGCATTAGCCTTCTCCTCAGAGCTTAATCAGGTTTTTTTCTAAGGGAGCAGAGTTTTACCAAAGCCCCTGATAATAATTAAATGTTATTATTGGCTAAATTTGTTAACAAGTGAAGTCAAAATATTTGTAATGACAAATGCTTGTACAACGCAACAGTTAGGGCTCCCCAAGAGTAGACCACACTTTGTTTCGGGAGAAGCACTGAGGGACAGAGCAGGAAAGCTAAGATTTAGTCTTTTCCCAGCTGTATCAAGAATTGTTTTTCAAAAAAAAAATTATATGGGCAATTTCTTCAACAGAGTTTCTTAAGAATTCATATGGGTGTAAAGTTGAACTAATCAAAACTGCATAAATTTAGGGCAGTTTTTCAGTTTTTTATGTTTCTAAACTTATAGTCACTCTTCTGTTCTAACCACAACCCTTAAACACAGGCATGCTCTCACACACACTGATGCTTGAATGAACACAGGTTTGCGTATGTGTGTGCACGTGCGCTCATGTGCGTGTATTCATAGAGGAGAGGGAACTTAAGGAATGACCTGCATTCAGGCTGCCATGCCAACCAGTGCTGTCATTATGTAGTTCTTCTTTAAGAAATTGTATCAATGAGATTTTATTTTTGTTTCTTTATCAAATCTAGGAAATACTATCTAACATCAGACATCATGGTCCTTAGGCTCTTAGAACTATTTTGGGCCTCTACCATTCTGTTCTGTGAGCCTTAAGGGTGGGGATTGCATTGTAAATGTACCAATTCAGGTTGGGCACCTATGATCAGTTATTAGCTTATCTCTGTAGCAGTTTTAATCTGCTGCAAAATGAAACTTCTTTGATGAGGGTTGAGAGTTACACTTTTGTAGATATAAGGACACGTGTTTCAAACACAGCTAGAAGTTGTATTGGTTTAGTGAAAAAGACCGTGGGTCACCTCCTGATGTGTCTACCCCAAAGCAGAATCTTCATCCAAACTATAATAGCATTAAAAACAAAGTGTGCAGCATGAAAGAAAGAACAAAAGAAGGAAAGAAATAAAGAAAGAAAATAGGAAGGAAGAAAATAAAAAGAAAGGAAGGAAGAAGAGAAAGAAAGAACACAGATTAAGAAACACTAGCATAACCAGGTGATGGTGGCTCATACCTTTAATCCCAGCACTGAAGAGGTAGAGGCAGACGAATCTCTGTGAGTTGAAAGCCAGCCTGGTCTACTGTGAGCAGTGCTTGCTACTCAAACAAAATCCTGATTTCAAAGCGCAGAACCTACATAAAAATTAAGATGTGCCATACTTACCCATAATCCGGTCTTTACAGTGTGGAGACAGGAGGTTTGCTGGCTCTGGTGCTGGCTCACAGCCAGCCTAGTTTGAAGTTCAGTGAGAGACACTGTCTAAATATAGTAAGGTAAGTGATGAGAGAGTATAACCATGATGTTCCTTGGCCTCTGAGGGTTAACACACACTTACACACACACACACACACACACACACACACACACACACACACACACACAAAAAAAAAAAAAAACCCTAAGAGAAAGCAAAAATGAATTTTTTAAAGCAAAGACTTTTTTTTTTTTTTCTTTTTTTGGTTTTTCGAGACAGGGTTTCTCTGCAGCTTTTTTAGAGCCTGTCCTGGAACTAGCTCTTGTAGACCAGGCTGGCCTCGAACTCACAGAGATCCGCCTGCCTCTGCCTCCCGAGTGCTGGGATTAAAGGCGTGCGCCACCACTGCTCGGCTGAAGCAAAGACTTTTTTACCTACCCCTTTCAACATTCAAATCTAAAGAGTGGCATACAAATTCTAAGTAGTATGTAGGAATTCACAAATTAGCTTCCCCAGGAGGTTCTGAAGCCTGTTAGAAAATCAAAACTAGATGACTAAAATTATAGCAGAATAATGTCCACATCAGTTAACACAGAACATAGTGTTACTGACGTTAAGACTGAAAAAAAGCATAAAAACGCCTGTTTATCAGGTTTTTGGATTCATGTGAAACTTAGCTAGTGCCCAACTTAAAATGAATAATGCATACTGCAACCTTTTATACTTCTTTATGCTTGAAAAATATGATTAATAAAATCTATTATATATGAATAAATCAATACCATTGAATCATATTTATTAAATGATTTATTATGATACTAAGAAAACCTGCACCTTTTTATAAAAATGCTTTATTTGACTTTAAGATTTGTTGATCTATTTTGGGGGGTGTTTGTTTTCTTGAGACAGGGTTTCTCTGTGTAACAGTCCTGACTAAGATTTCATTTTTATATAAATTTCAGTCTCGTTAGTACTTAGTTAGATGGTTTCCATAGGAAATAAAAATACGGAGGAGCATCTGCAAATATGTCAGCATTGAGTTCATTTGCACTAGAATAATTTAATCCTTTTAGCAACTATACCCTATCAGTTCTCTTTTTCTCTTCTCCTCTTCTTCCTTCTTCACTCAAAATCTAAACCTTAGCCTTTATAAAATTCTAAAAAAAAATAGAATGAATATAGATTGCACTGTTTTTTTTCTGATAAAGAGATCTAAAATTCATGGCTATCATGCATAAGTTAAATTTGTGAGTCTTTTAAAGACAGACATAAAAAAGCAGGGTAACTGAGGGACTTGAGATATGAAATTGTGGAAATTCCCCAGTTATTTTGTTTGTTGTATATGCATTTTGCTTTGTATGTTTCATGTTTAAACATAAAGGAGTCAATAGCCCAGAAATGTCAAGCTATAAGAAAAAAAATGTGAGCTTTCTCTAGCCTAAGGACAATTTACAAAGAAAAAAATCAAACAAGTGAACAGAAACCACACTTATAGAACAAGTGCTATTACCCAAGCACCATTAGAAAAACAAATAAACCCACCCCACTGTCACCTGCTCCAGAAACAGCTATGAGGGGAGAAGACATGCATTATCCAGAGGCTGTGACAAACTCCCTTAATATTGACATTAAAGTACAGTAAAGTAAAGTAAAGAGCTGGGATCATGTTGGATGGGAACAGGATCTGCTAAACCACAACAGCAGTCAAGAACATGGGCTTGCTATGCTTGTCCACTGACTTGGAATGATTAAGTCCCTTCCCACTTCCTTAATGGATAACTGCAGAAATCCCCAAGGTCCAGGCTTTTCATACCATAAAGTCCAATGGGCACCATCCTTTCCATGTTGCCAATCAAGACATCATGAAAAGTTGAAACCTTCATTTGCACTCTGAAATAATGAAGGTATTTTTCTTTAAGTGATATGATGTGTAGTAATGTCAACCCAACAAAATATGTAAGCACCTGAGAAGTGGGATTCTGGGGGATTTTCTTGACTGTTTCCTGATCTAGGATCATCCAACTTCACTGTGGGCAGGACCACTCCGTAGCTGGATACCCCAAATTATATTAAATAGAAAGTGCAAGCCAAATACTAGCATGAATTCATCACTGTCTGCTCTTCATTGTTCACTTATGTAATAAAACCAGGTGCCTCCATCTCCTGCAACCAAGACTACCCTTTGTCATGAAGGACTTGAACTTGGAACTGAGCACCAAGGTACATTCTTCTTCCTCCAAGCTATTTTTTTTTGTCAAAAATTTATTACGACAGGAAAACAATTTAAGTGTTAACAACAAAATTGAAGAAATTAAACTCCTGCGTTAATAATACACAAAATTTTCTCCATAATAGAAAATTACATGATATACCTTTTTAAAAGATATGAGCCAAAAATAAGTCTCAAGGAAATGATGAAGTATATTAAACTAAATAAAATGAAAATCTTATTTATGGGCATTTTGTGAGTTACAGAGAAAGCACTGGTAAGAAGGAAATTTATAACACTAAATGCATAATGCATATAAGAAGAAAAGCCTCTACTCATTAAATCATAATCAGAGCTGCCATTTCAAGAACCAAGTGTAAAACATAAATGTGCCAGACCTGGCTATGCATGCCTGCCCCTAAACTCAGTACTTGGGAAATCATGGTAGGAAGATGCTGACTCAAGTTATGTGGGTTACAACGACAGGCTCGGTCTGAAGACAATGAACAAATGCAATCCTCAATTATAATTTGACTGTTAAAACTGCCAGTAAGTAGAAATAAAATCACATAGCATAATAAGAGGAATAAAATATTGAAAACTGATATCCATCTTCATAACCTCTATAATTTTTTAAAATGTGCACAATGAAAGGAGCATAAGGAGCTAAGAAAATGAGAGCAAAAAAGTAAAATGACACAGAAAGAACAACAAGTGAACAGGAAAGAACCTCAATAAAATTGTTGTAAGGATAATAGATGAAAGGTTTTTACAACTAACACAGACCACCTACTCAAAGGATAAAGGTGTTGTTATAAACTTTATTAGACTCAATTACAAAATGTTCTTTTATCTAGAAGAAGCCTTTGTTAATGAGCAAAAGTGAAACTGTTGAGTAGTAGAAAGTATTTCCTGCAATGCATCATGCAAAGGATTAAAATATAGAACAGAAAGAATTTGGGACTGGTGGGATGCTTCCGTGGCAAAAGTGCCTCCTGCTAAGCCTGAAGACCGGAGTTTGATCTCTGGGACCCAGACAGTAGAGGAGACAATCAAGTCCCTTATCTTCTGATCTCCATACTTGCATGTAGCAAATAGAAAACTTCCCTCAATATATACAAATAATGAGAAAATAAATGTATTCTTTAAATTAGAATTTAAAATATCTAATCATAAAAAAGTCCATTCATTGGCTGGATGTGAAAAGACACAGCAATTTAGATTTTACGCAGATCATGGTGAATCTTATCCAAACTGTTTTAAAAAATCATCTTAAGTTCACAGGGAAAGGTCACTCTACACCAGTCAGAGTGGTTAGAAAGTATTAGCAGCCACACCAAAGTATGGAGAGGACATAGAGGGAAGGCCTTGCTCTGAGCATTGCTGGCAGGAATGCAAGATGCTCCATCCTGTTTGCTCCCTGTTACAGTAATAAAATATCCTGACACAACTTATAGAAAAAGGGGTTGTTGTAGCACACCGGTCCAGGTAACAGTCCCTCACTGAGAGAAGTTAATGGGACAGGAGCTGGAGAGAGCTAGTCACACTGTATCCACATTCAGCAGCAGAAATCGATGAATTACATCACTCTTTTCCCTACTATGTGTTTAGGAACCTATGCTTAGTAATAGTACCATAAACTATGACTGATGTCTTTCCTTATCAATGAACTTAAATCCACCTAGACTTGGCTATGGTCCAATCTGTTCTAGACAATTCCTCACTGATACCTATCCCTGATGTTTCTAGAATGTGTGAAGATGACAGGAAAAATTAATATGCTTCATACATACTATGAAAAGTCAACAATTTCCTTTTCAAAAGAAAAAATAGATAAAAGTTTAGATATGCACCCACAAGCATACAACTGTGTTAACAAGCTAAGGGACAACTTGATTCTGCAGGAAGAGAGCACACTGTGGGTGAATTGAGATTCTGGGATAAGACATTGATGGTGCAGACAATTTCATGTTTCTTGACTTGAGCTGGAACTACAAAAATACTCCATTTAAAATATCTTCTGAAGTTTTGTATCATTTTCTGTGCCTTTTATGGGTTAAATATTTAAGAGCAGACTTTGCAATTTGAAGTTTCAAAATCATACAAATGATTTAAAATCTATATTTTGTTATCTCTGGTGTACACAGATGATCTCCAATGTATGATCATATTGCTTAACATTTTTCCATAGCAATACATCTTCAGTACAAACCATATTTCAAATATCTTTCTTAGTTAATGATATGCTTTGAAGATTCTGAATAATAATGGAAAAGTCATAGGTACCAATCAGCCAGGTGACGAGGGAAGACAAGTGACAGTTTTCAGTGTCCTGTCTAAATTCTGAGGCTCAGTAGCCCTATGCAGCAGATCATATACATGGGAAAGCATATGTGGATTACCTACTTTTTCTGTTGTAATCAAAAATCTGAGTAAAACAAATTAAGGGGAAACAGTTTATTCTGGCACAGTACATCATGGTAGAAAAGTTGCAGAGACAGACACTTGAGGGAGCTGGCCATATTGCATCTGCAGCCAAGAGCACAAAGTGACTCATGTATTCTTGGCTGTGTTTTCTGTTTTACACAGCTCAGGATCCCTATCAAGGAAATAAAATAGAGCAGAGAGACACAAGGTCTCTGTATTTCACCCAGGATGACATTTAACTTTTACATAGCCCAGGCTAACCCTTAATAGTCAATCATCATGACTCAGCTTTAAGAGCCCTGGGATTACGGGCACAAATAAAACCATTATATACCTAACATTTTTTAGAACTGCTCTTTTCTTACATAAGCAAGCTATTTGAAACTTCTCATTACCTTAATGAAACAGTTAAATTCTGAGAGACAAAACAGAAGACAGATTGATAGTAGAATAGTAATTATCTGTATTCATGTTCAAATGAACTGAAGTACATGAATAGAAGGGACCAATCTAACTTCCAGTGATAAATTTTAGATGCTTTTAGAGTAGTGCTGTCTACACCCCAATTATGAGAAATTATCATATATTAGCATAACAGAAAGGGACAAGGAATGTGAGCTACTAGTAGAACTTTTCACATTTCAGTTTTACAAATATCTCTTCCTAACTGGAATTCACATTCACAACATAGGGAAATGCTGATTTAATTTGTCAATATCATTTACAGCCCCATGGCCAACTTTGTATACAATATTAATATTGTAAGAATAAAAACATAATTATGCTTTTATTGCTTACATAATTATGATCTAATTATATTACTAATAGAAAATGCCTTTCACTGTGGGTAGACTTCAATAAAGATATTTTTATAAACTTTTTACTGCATTTAGTGTGCAATAAACGTCTCCATAAATATAAATCCAGTGCTTTCTTGAGAGAGGCTGTTTTAAATATCAAATCTTGGGGGACAACAACTTTGTTTAGAAATATGACTTTTAAATATTGAATAGATTAGAGCACATGTTGTTTCCCTAAGCAGTACCGTTCCTTCCCTCTGAGTGATGTTTTAAGGCATTCCTGTTTCTTTCCAACCAAAAAAAGAATCTCAAAATAGCTTTCTTTCTTTTCTTTTTTTCTTAAAATTTCTGCCTCCTCCCCGCTTCCTCCCAGCCTCCCATTTCCCTCCCTCTCCCCCCACTCTCCTTCCCCTCCCTCTCCAGTCCGAAGAGCAGTAAGGGTTCCCTGCCCTGTGGAAAGTCTAGGGTCCCCGCCTCTTATTTTTGTAGTTGTACTATTTCTTGGATAGTTAACCAAAAATATTGAGAATATATACCATAGGTGGGTCATTATTGCTTGACCAAATTGGTAGAACCCTGTTCTAGGCCCTAACCACTAATACAAACAAGAAAGAAACTCTGTACATTACCCCTCCATAAAATCAGCAAAACAAAGCCAATGGTAGAACAAATGGGTAAATACAAACATGTTGTTCTCAAATCATAATTAAGACAAATAGATATGCTTGAAAATGGGGAGTTCTTTAAAGGTGCCTCCAAAGTTTCAGACCTTACTTTTGTGGTGATATTTGTCATCAGATTTTGGATATACAACTTTGTAATACATTTAGCAATTGGCTTCCTCAAACTGTACATTTCTTAGGAAAATGAACTAAAATACAAACAAATTACCTTCATAGCCAAGCCTTTTTTTCATCAGTGATTTCATTATTTATCTACTCATTCAACAAACTTATTATCTCACTACTTTGTTGTACCAATTTCTGGTCTAGCATATGGGCATGTGGACAAAAATATGCACTCCCACAAAATCATAATCAAGTGGAAGGCAAAAGAACAATAAGAAGATAGATGCCATCAGATGGTAATGTGATAAAATAATTAACAGATAATTAACAGAGGGACAGAGCAAGATCAGCTGCTGTTTCTTGATTATTGTGCTAACTTTTCTGATATGATGAAAACTGGGAAGGGGCATGGAGTAAATAAAGAAGCTAGCCAGGTGGCAAACTGAGGGAACTCTTTCATAGAAGGCAAGTGTAAGCACAGAGGCCCAGGACTGTCAAGATGTATGAAGGCCAAGGGTAACTAGAATGAGAGTAGGTAAGGCTGGGGCCTGAGGACAGAGCCTGCGGATCCTAAGGATATGGTGCGGCAGTTGGATTCACACATGAAGATGAGGAACCATAAAGAATTTTGGAGGAGAAGGTACAGCTTCCAGTTGACTTCTGTGAACACATTTCACTATGGCTTTGAGGTGCAGAGTTGGAGAAGACACCAGCAGAGCAGCTGATCAGAAGACAATGGAATATTTCAGGCCTAAGGGTGGTGGTGTTTGTACTGAAGTAATTACTGAAGAGTATGTAAAGAAAATTTGACACATCATATCTTTAATGTGTCTTGAGGTACAGAGATGTTGGGAATAAAAGAATTGACAATTAAGTCAAGACTTGGGCCTGAGCAACAAAAAGAGATATACTATTCAGAATGGAGAGGAGAGAGAAGGGTAGACGTTCAGAAAGATATTAACTAGACAGATAACTACAGTTTAAAATAATCCCCTGCAAAATATTAATTCATAGATATATGTTACAGACAGATATATGCACAGGGATACACACAAAACACAGAAGGGGAAGGGGAACAAGAATAATAGTATCTGTTATCCTTTCAGATACTCATTGGTAAACCATTTTGAGGTAGACAATGATTGTTTTAAAAGAGAAATATACTTTTCTTCTGAGCAAAATCACACTTCCTAGGGTTTATATTTTTAGTTGTTGCTTTTTTTTACTTGCTATTCTAAGTATTCCTTCTGGTCACAAGCAACTTGGAAAATAAAGGGTTTATTTCAGCTCACAGGTAACAGCCCATTATCAAGGGAAGACAAAGAAGAAATCCAGCATGGCAGGAATTCTAAGCCGAAACTATGGAGCAATGAAGAAATGGGAGAATACAGTTTAATAGTTTGTTCCTAGGCTCAAGTTTTTCTTCTTGTCTCTATGTCATAGATTATAGATGATTCTAAAATTATGTTGTCTGATATGCTCATTCTTGGTAGTTTTACATTCATTCTTTAACCTTTCTTGACACCATCCTGACCATCATGTGGGGATTTTCCATTTGTATCTTTTTATTGATTTTTTTATTGAGTTGTAAATTTCTCTCTGCTCCCTTCCCTGCCTCTCCTCTCTCCTTCAACTCTCCCCCAAGGTCCCCATGCTCCCAATTTACTCAGAAGATCTTGTCTTTTTCTACTTCCCATGTAGATTAGATCTAGGTATGTCTCTCTTAGGGTCCTCATTGTTGTCTAAGTTTCTGGGATTGTGGTTTGTAGGCTAGTTTTCTTTCCTTTATGTTTAAAGATCACTTTGAGTGAGTATATGTAATAATTGTCTTCGTGGGTCTGGGTTACCTCACTCAAAATGATGTTTTCTAGCTCCATCCATTTCTCTGAAAAATGCAAAAGTCATTACTTTTTTCTGTTGTGTGGTACTCCATTGTATAAATGTACCACATTTTCCTCATCCATTCTTCAGTAAAGGGGCATTTAGGTTGTTTCCAGGTTCTGGCTATGACAAACAATGCTGCTATGAACATAGTTGAGCACATGACCTTGTGGCACGATTGAACATCCTTTGGATATACCCAAAAGTGGAATTACTGGGTCTTGAGAAAGGTTGTTTCCTAATTTTCTGAGAAATCGCCACATTGACATCCAAAGGGGGAATCCAGCTTGCATTCCCACCAGCAGCGCAGGAGTGTTCCCTTTACCCCACAACATCTCCAGCATAAGTTGTCATTAGTGTTTTGGAATTTGGCCATTCTTATCGGAATCTCAGAATTGTTTTGATTTGCATTTCTCTGATGACTAAGGATGTTGAACATTTCCTTAAGTGTCTTTCAGCCATTTTAGATTCCTCTGTTGAGAGTTCTCTGTTTAGGTCTGTACTCCATTTTTTTTATTGGGTTATTTGTTTTTTTGATGACCAATTTCTTGAGTTTTTTGTATGTTTTGGAGATCAGCCCTTTGTCTGATGTGGGGTTAGTGAAGATCTTCTCCCATTCTGTAGGCTGTCGTTTTGCCTTGTTGATTGTATTCTCTGCTTTTCAGTTTCAGGAGGTCCCATTTATTAATTGTTTCTCTCAGTGTCTGTGCTGCTGGGATTATATTTAGGAAATAGTTCTCTGTGCCAATGTGTTCAAGTGTACTTTCCACTTTCTCTTCTATAAGGTTCAGTGTGGCTGGCTTTATGTCTATTTGTATTTTAATGATAAAAACTTACCTGAAGATCAGAGAGTAAAACAGTCCCACTGGTCAGCCTTACAGAACAGACAGTGTTGGCATACACCTTTTACCCCAGTACTCACACTAGTTTGCCATAGAAACCGGGAAGTAGTGGTGCATGTCTTCAATCCCAGCCCTAGAGAAGAATATAAGAAGGGAAGAGACAACTCTCAGACACAGTCTCATTCTGAGATTTCTGGAGGCAGGATCACCATTTTGGTCTGAGGGAAAGGTAAGAGTCTGTGGCTGGCTGCTTTGCTTTTCTGACCTTCAGGTCGGACCCTAATATCTGTATCTGGGTTTTTTTTGTTTTGTTTTGTTTTGTTTTGTTTTTTTGTTTTGTTTTTTTTTTTTTTTTTTTTTGGTTTTTCGAGACAGGGTTTCTCTGTAGCTTTGGAGCCTGTCCTGGAACTAGCTCTTGTAGATCAGGCTGGTCTCGAACTCACAGAGATCCGCCTGCCTCTGCCTCCCGAGTCCTGGGATTAAAGGCCTGCGCCACCGCCGCCCGGCTGTATCTGGGTTTTTATGATTCATGTTACATTTGGTATCCAATGTTTTGGGTATGAATTCACGATAAAGCTACCAGCACAGGCAGTTTAGAATGCCTTACTGAGGAAAAGTTCCAAGCCATGCAGCTAAACAGAGACAAGAATTATGGGTGAATTTAGGTAATAAGAACTAGTTAATAATAAGCTGGAGCAATAAATCAAACAATTTATAATGAATATAAGCCTCTGTGTGTTTATTTGGGACTGAATGGCTTTGGGACTGGGCTGGACAGAAAATTCTATCCACACAATCCCATTTATTATTTGTTTCTTTTCATTCTATTTTCCTTTAATCGGAAGTTATTTGCCCCCTTTTATTATATCTCACTGTTGCTAACTATAGTACCGAGTTTTCATTGAAAATGCAGAACACATAACTTGTAAGGTCATTCATTCCATTGTTCCTCTTACTGTCTTTCAATATAACCCCAGAGAATCGAATGCTGAGAAAAATTATATATTTCCATCTCTATATATTCTTTTGGTATCACCCAGAGTGTCTTAGTGGAATGGGGGAGGAGGGCAGGGCAGGATAAAACATCGATCTAAACTCAAGGTTTTTCCTGGAAATCCTGATTGATATTTTAAAGTGGTTTCTGACAAAGATTACTATTCGTATTTTGGCTCATCACATTCATTTCTTAATTCACTCGCCAACTTTCTTAATTTCTGTACCTTTCATTCCTTGGTGAGTCAAATGCTACCTTCTGATACCTCTTACTTCTTCCAAATCTGCTTTGTGTTTTCAAATTTAACTGCATTGTCTTCTCTGTCTCTCAGTAAAATTGAAATAACTCTTCTTTTATCCAAGAGTCTAACAGTGTATCGCAGCAATAATTGTTCATGAATTTTTCATATAAATAAACTTCTTAAGTGTGCTGTGAAATATAGAGGGGGAAATAATGGGGCGGCATGTGCATTACTTTGTTTTCTCATCGCTATGACCTAATGACTAGCACAAAGCATCCTAAAGAGGGAAAAGTTTACTTAGACTGACAGTTGGAGGGAACGAACTCCATCACAGCAGAGAAGAGATAGAAGTGAGAACATGAGACAGACAATCTCATATCATCTCTACTCAGGAAGCAGAAAGAAGACAGTAAGAGGGACTAGGCCACCAAACTTCAAAGTCCACCCCCAGGTATTCACTTAAGACTCCATCTCCTAGCCCGGCGGTGGTGGCGCACGCCTTTAATCCCAGCACTCGGGAGGCAGAGGCAGGCGGATCTCTGACTTCGAGGCCAGCCTGGTCTACAAGAGCTAGTTCCAGGACAGGCTCTAGAAACTACAGGGAAACCCTGTCTCGAAAAACCAAAAAAAAAAAAAAAAAAAACAAAAAGACTCCATCTCCTAAAATCATGGTTCGCAACCTGTAGCTTATCCTGCCATATCAGATTATTTACATTGTTATGCAAACAGTAGCACAATTGCAGTTATTATGTAGCAGTGAAATAATTTTATGTTTGTGGGTCACGACAACATGAAGAATTTCATTAAAGTGAACAACACTAGGAAGGATGGGCACTACTGCTCTAATGATTCCACGGCCTTGCAAAACTTAGCTGCCAAACTGGATCAATGTATTAAAATAAATGATCCTATAAGGGACTTTTCTCTTTCAAAACAGGCCAGTTTGTTTCTGCAATTTTACAAGCTTGACTTCTTTTCAAAATTTTACATAAAGCAATCTAACAAAACATGCTATTATTAATTTTAATGACAATTTTAATTCTGTATTGAGAAAGATTGACCTTTTCTAAATAAAAGTATAGTGAATACATGCTTTGTGAACATTAAAACTATAATACATTCAAATCAATATGTTTAAGACTCTGGGATAATTATGCATTCTAAAACTGTTACAGTGGATGTAAGCTCAAATGCCTTGAAGTTTAGAGTATTTTCATAACATACCGTGTGTGAGAAATATTCTATGTGGTAATCTCGTGTGTAAAATAAAGAACAAATAAAAACCCAACTTAATAAAAACACCTTTAAAACTTTATTGTAATACATATTTAGTGTTTTGTTTATATTTCTTTGTGAAGATATAGTACAATAGAAGAATGTGGAAGGACACTTTGACTGTATGTGTGTGGGGGTGCTCACTTAACCTAGTGATCCTCCTGTCTTGACAACCCACAGTTCTTAATATAGACCCATGTAGCCTTTCCTACCTTTTTGCCTAAATGCTGGGGATTCAAACTCAGGCATTCACACTTACACAGCAAGTACACTTACCCACTGAGCCATCTCCTCTGCTCCCTAACATGATTTGTAGAAACAGTCCTCGAGTGAACTGGATAATATGACTGTGAAGAAAATTTCCCCACTAACTACACACATTTAAAAGGCTCTCGGTGATTCAGGAGGTGTGTTACACACTCAAAACTGATGCTCTTCTGGCCTAATTGCCATCTGTTAAAAAATTAAAATGCTTTTGTACTGGTTAGCAAGTCACTTTTACCATGAGTGCACATCCATCTTTTCTCCTCTGATCACACCTGGTGGGAAAGATCAGCTGCACGTCGCTGCTTCTTACCCTTTAATGCACTGATGCACGCATGCACTGCAAATTAATTTCAGCATGCTGTGACCATCTACTCTAGTACTTAGGCTATTTTTAAATATCATGTATTAGTTACTTTCTAAATTAGATTCATCTCCTCAAACTTTGTAACCTTAAAAAGCAGTGTTCAGATTAAAGTTTCTATTTCTCATCAAAAATTGAGTCTTGCACTCACCTAACATTTTCTTTGTTATAAGGAGACATGGGAATAAAAGGAGATGACCTTACATTTTCTGTGTCAGCAAAGCATCTTCATATCTAGCTGTGGAGATGAGCCATAAATAATTTACCAGAAAAGCAAGAAGGTGCATTCTCACTAATTCTCACAGTGCTATGACAATATATCTTATAAAGGCAAGTTAGAGAATAAAAGGTGTGTTTTGGCCTATGGTTTAAGACTGAATATAGTTAACGCATGTTGGAAGGGGCATGATACAGTTGGCCTCATTAGCAGAGAAAGATAAAAACTTGCTTTCCTGTTTTTATTCTGTCCTGAACTCCTTACCATGGAACAGTGCTATACCTGTATATCATAGGAAACAACATCACACACATGTCTGAAGGTGTCTCTCCAAGGTCGTTCAAAATCTAGTCTTGTTGACAGTCACATCTTGACCCAAAGAACAATCAGGACGGAAGAGATGGAGTATCGTGAGAACTATCCTAGTCACAATACAGTCTTGTGCTGTGGCAGACATCATAACACTGAAAGAAGGAACCAGACAATTCACAGTATGTAGGAGAACTGTAACTAAGGGAAGAAATATTTTTTCTTTAGTCTATCCTGTTTTTATTTCCTTGAAAAGGCCATGTTTTACAGAATTTCCACTAAATGTTAGTGGATATCTTTAAGCAATTATTTGTATTGTATGTACAAATATTACTACATTTCAATATTGTTGTTTTCCTAAATAATATGATTTTATTTCAGAAAATAACATTTAAATGGGCATTTGGGATAATATAAGCATTTGTATATAATATATAAATATTGGTGATAATGCATATTTTGTTTAAAATTATGATTTATTCAAGATGGTAAACTTCTTTTCAAACTTTAAAGAAAGATTTTACTGTACAAAATTTTAGAGATATGTAGAATATTCTCATGACATTGATTTGATTATAATAATCACAAACACTTAAGGTATTTTAAAAGTCACTATAAATTATTATGATAGTTTAGAGATTTCGGTTAATGCCTTTGCACAATGATGATTCCTGGGAGTAGATTTTTTTTTCAAATATAACTTCTTGAACTTGATTATTCTAAAAGTCAAAAAAACATTCATCCACATTCTTAGGTTTTTGGGATAATTGCCCTAATGTTGTAGGCAAAATGCCTGGAAAGGAAAAGAAAGGGAAGGGTTAGGGAAGGGAAGGGAAGGGGAGGGGAGGGGAGGGGAGGGGAGGGGAGGGGAGGGAAGGGAAGGGAAGGGGAGGGAATGGAAGGGAAGGGAACGGACAAAACCCTTTCAGAGCAGATTTCTTTTTTTCAGAGTGGTCAGTATGAAACATATGCCAAGGAAGAGATGTGGAGAACCCTAATCCCAAGAAAACAAACTTTTGGGTTTATCATCTTTGTAATACCTAACTTATTCTGGAGTTATGTACCCATTTTTCAGGGCTGTATATGCTGATTTACTAGGCAATCAAGTCCCACAGCTGACTTTCTATGGTTTTTGAACACTGACCTAATTTAGAATCTCCTGATGGACTATGGGTTTGTTTGTTGACAAAATGACACCTACAGAAAGAGAAGAGAGTGGCACTGTTCAAGCCTTCATGACATTATGTTCCTCATTTGGGTCTTCTTCATCGGCTCTAAGTCTGCATCCCACAGGGTTTTAAAGCTGCTGTCTAGCCTCTGACTTCCTCTATTTTCTCAGTCTTGAGTTGCTGAAAACAGAAAGTAGTCTTCTTGTGTGAACCCAATAATGTTCACTCTATGAAATATATGAGTGTTAAGATACTGACAATTTATTTGTATTCTGGATTTAAGGGAACAAAGCAGCATAGATTTGCAATGCTGGAAACAGAACAAACAGGCTGGAGTGGGGAAGGAGGAGGATAAAGCACGTGTCCATTTCATTTTACTGTGTGCTGGGAACAAGGGGAGATAATTGCTCATTGGATTAGAAGCTGGGGACAAGCAATACTTCCCTTACATCTATGCTCAGAGGAGACCTCCTCTAAGACTTTCTATAGACTCCTTACGGATAAAAATACCTATTGATATTATTCAAGGAGCAAAGATTAGCTCTGTTATAAACAGTACAAGAGGAGCATTGAATCTTGCAGGCATAAACCAACTGATTTCAAAAGAATTATTTGAAAGGATTACTAGTAACATACCACAAGTACTCAAAAATAGTTTTGTGAGACAATATTTATGATTTATTCAGGGATCAAGTGCTTAGGCAGTGAAATAAAGCATTTATATATCTCACAGTTGTAGGGATTTAAAAATTTCTGTGTAAGTGATACAAACTTCCAGTTATTGTGGAAGGGTAAACTTTTTTATCATAACTTAAAATGCAGAAAATACACAGCTACTGAGATGGTTTGAACAGTAAAGGCTCTTTATGTCTTGCCTGATGACTTGGGTTTTAGTTCCCAGGAACTACACAGTGGAATGAGGGAAAATGATGGTAGCAAATGTTCCCCTGGCCTTCATGCATGTGCTGTGGTTTGCACATGCTCTCCTCCACCAAACCCCATATAAATGAATAAATGTAGAAATATAAATAATTTGAGTGACTTGAAATAATGCATTTTCAAATAGTTGAACCAACGTCTCATACTGTTAAGCAGCTAAAAATTCAAGTAAAGCTTATCCAGTTTACATTAGCCATCAAAGGTATTACTGCATTTATAGCAAAAGTGAATCCTGCCCATTTGTCTCAGCACCATTAGGGGAACAATGGTGTAAACTCCACAGTGTTTATCAGTGCCTTCTCAGTTAAATAATATTACCACCCTTACGAATGTAGAAATTGAATATTTTTTCCTTCACAGTGATTTATGCACAGCGTCCCATTCTCACATTGGAAAATATGTAATAAAGTAGCTTACTATCTCCCCGCAAAATTCAATGCAACAACAGTGGGCGCAGGTTTATCTTGCTTTTTCACAGAAATGAGAAAAAGTGTGTTTTTTTCTTTTTTATGCTTTATTTCTTCCCTTCTGTTATTTTTCTTATGACCCTCCTCTCCTTTTGTCAGAACTTTGATATTATTATCTGTATATTGTCCTTACACTAACAGCCGACACTTGTGGAGTCAGGATGTTAGACATTCTTGATGTATTGAGGATGGATATAGACTAAGCACAGAAGGAAGGTAACACATGGCAGAACTTGTCTGTGCAATCTGTGAGCTTCAACTCGGTAGAGGCAGGCTTAGAAATGTTGAAAAATGGTAGTCCCAAACCAAAACTTGTTTATGAGGTAACCAACCTTGGGGCTTACAATCTACATGCGTGTGAAGAATATGTAATCAATGTTATTTGCAATAGATACATGATATATCTGTATATTAGACTCATACCTACCTACTTTGAAACATATAGTCAATAATGTAACGAGTTGGGGGATATAATTTAGTTGATTAAGTGATTGCCAATAACTATGAGACTTTGATCTTGGATTTTGATTTTGGACTTTGATCTTGACTTTGGATCACTGGCACCTTTATACAAACTGGGCCTGGTGACAAGTATTTGTAAACTAGATATGGGTTAGTGAGAAGCCAGGTGACTCTCTGGAGCACACTGGACAGACAGCCCAATTTCATGTCAAGATTCAGCACTACCACAAGCACTGCCAAAAAAATAAGCAAGAGTGGAATTGAGAAAGATACTACAATGTGACCTCTGACTTAAACATGTATGGGGACAAGTATTCAAATATACCTATACACACGTGTATGCAGACACCCACATGAACATCTACATTCACACCACACACAATTATTAACTATTTTTTAATTGATATTCATTTTATCTTTACTACTTACTGCTGTATGACTTCTTGAAAAATTGGAAACCTCAATGATCAACAAAACAGTATTATTCTTTATTTGAATAGGTTTTTTCTACTAATATCATTCAAGTTATCTATAAAACTCATGATGCTCTTCCAATGCCAGTTTTGTTGAAGGCTAGGTTTCATGGGCTCAGTTGACATTATTGAGCCATTCCTCCCCATGTGGTCTTTTTTCTCAGTAAAGGGATTTACTTTTATTTCTTCACATAGCAGCACCTGGCAAACCTAAAGATTCAATAACAAACCTTTGTTTGTGGCATGGATTGTGGACCCCTCTGGCCCAATAAAATCATATGAAAAAGTATCACCTTGATGAATAATTGCTGGATGGAGTGGTTCACTGTAGACCATGGATGGAACACTATCTTAAAATGCTTCTTAGCTTACTAACTCAATGTTCTCTATATAGTCAGAGGTTCTGCAACTTGAAGCTTAGAGATTATCACAGGAGAGGGTGACAGAAGATGTAAGAACAAGAGTAGGTGGAAAACTGCCAAGAAGCAGTGTTTTCCAAACAAGACAGGGCCGTTTCTCACATGAACTCACTTAGGACAATATGCATACCACCCACACAACATTAAGTCAGCAAAATCCCAGTATGGACTATGGTGGGGGCTCATGAAGTCCTACACCTAGATAAGGGTTCCTACTGGCAATTATGACTGCTGAAGGAAAGAATATCAGTTTTTATCTACGGGAATATTACCCTCTCATGCCATGCCCATGCCCCAAGAGATGATCCTACATCTGTGTACATGATGGTCATGCTGAGTGGATTCAGGAGCCTATATTAAAAGTGCATGATGTTGGGAGTGTATACGGGGCAGGCATGGGCAGGATTAGAAAGGAACAAGAGAAAGCTGGATTTGGTCCAAATATTTCATATGCATATATGAAGTCACAAACATACAAAAGAGTAAATGTTCTCATGTATAAGATATTACTCATATCTCCCGACAACTCCACTATCTTAATCAAAATGTCACATTCATACTGATGTATTCATTACTACATCGTTTCTGCAGAAGAATGAACATCTTGTTTGCAGCTCATTTTGTGTGCCTTGGGGTACTACCAGAGGCTCATGACCTAAGCAAAACAGCTTTTATAACCTCATCTTATCTAACATGTAGAAAGTGGACTCCAAGTCAGGGGATATCTGCACTAGAACCTCCTAGACAAAGAATTAGACAATTTCTTTCGTGTAAGGATATGCCATTGCTGACAGATTTTCATCTTGGCCTACTTTCAAGCCAGAAAATCATGTTCGCTGAAAAGTTCCTTTCCATGCTAAACTTACCTCCTACAGATTCGAATTTCAATCTGTTAAAAAAATGCTGTAGACAAGATGTGTTTTAGTTCATGCTTGTATTATATTCCCAGAGTATAATATTGTGAATTGGCATCTGTCTTTTTAAAGTATGATTAAACGGAAGTCATAACTTTAATATTCTGAGCAGTCATGCTATATAGTTTGAGGGATGTACTAAATATGCCTGTAATCCTTCTTAAGTATTGAACCAAGGGTCTTACTATCGTGGTAGGCATGATGCATATCATAATCTATCTGTAAACTGAGGAGCTTTTCAGGGTGGGAGACTAGATAAGATGTTTTTCTTTTAGACTAATTCTGCATCACTATAATGGTTTCCTAATACCACTTGTAAACCTTCTACTAATACTACCCATATGATACCTTGTGAAACTGAGAGTTTATGCCAAACATCCCTTTTCTTCTTCCAACTATCTGTACAGATAGAGCAACAAGAAGTAAATGTCAATATCCAGCTAAAACTCTCCATAGAAAACAGAATTGTTTCATGCTGCTCAATGCACTCAGAATGTGGATTTGCCAATAATTCACTATTGACAGAAAAGAAGACCCAATGAGTGTCATTTGATTCAACATCACTTCTCTTGCTCGATCACAGCCTCACCAGCATTCTCTCCGCCATTCCTCAAGCCTCAACCAATGGCCTCCTTGCCACTTCTCTAGCATTTTCCCTCCAAAGAAATCACTACTTCATTTAAAGATTTTTAAAAATCTCATTAAAAACCTTACTACTATAGAAATTTCCTGGTCTTCTTTATCTATTGCTGCATAATGAGAACATTGATGTATAATCTATTTTATAACTAATTTGTGTCTCTTACATTGCCTTGGAATTTCAGAAACTGGAATTTGGCTTTATCTACATGTGTTCCTGAGCAGGGTGAGCAGGTCACTGACCGTTATAGGTTTCATATGCCGGAGACTGGTCCTAAAGGATAATGTCTTTTTCTATATACTTTTTTTTCTTTTGAGACAGTCACTCCACATAGTACTGTCTGTCCAAGAATTTATTAATGTAGAGCTTGAGCTGCAGGGGTTTACCTTTCTCTGCTTCACTAGCTGTGGGATTCAAGACTTGCACCTTGATCTTAGCATAGAGTGGGGAACCCTGATGGCTCCTTGGCCTGGAGAGGGAGGGAGGGGAGGTATGGGTGAAGGGGATGGGAGGGAAGGGGGAGAAGGAGGGGAGGGAGGGAGGAGGAGGAGGGAAGTAGATGGAAATTTTTAAATATAAAAAAAATAAACCATGAGAAAAAAAAAAAAAAGACTTGCACCACCAGCACTTTCGATATGATTTGAAGACTTGTTTCTTTGAATATTGACTATACCCCATTTTCTAGCAGTTATTATATTCTATTTGCTAGGGAAGCTATAATCTGACTTTCTATAACAAATCTAAAATCTGGTTTCATTATCCTAGTTATTGGGTTTTTATACAGCTCCATGCAATAAACAGCCTGTTCGATATCTTCCTGGACATATTTGAGATTGGAGTTGTAAGTTCACTATATTTCTGTTTCAGTATTACTCTATTTTTTTCTTTAGAGCTATAGAAGATAGGCTAAGTAGAATATGAGATTTAATTTTTTTAAGTTATGGGTGGTCTGACCATAACTCAGCCAGAAAGAGTATTTGCTGCGTACAAACAATAGCCTGAGTTTGAATCTCTGATATCCAGTGGAAAAGACAAGCCCAGCACTGAGTGACAATAACCGTATCACTAGGGAAGGAGAGGAGCAGACAGATTCTAGAACCTTACTGGCTAGCCTGCTGAACCAGCAAGCTTCAGTGTCAAGAGTGAAGGTAAAGACCCTATTCTTACATTGCCCTTTAGACTCATTATGCACACACAGAGACAGCACTGACATATGTACACACATACATCACAATTCACACCTAGACACATACACACCATCACACACAACATACTATCCCAAACCAGATACCCCTAAAAGCCCCCAAACAAACCACGAAGTTATACTGGAGCATATTCAACTATAAACATGTACTTAAATTAAAATACAATATTGATATGTTCTACAAGTCCTTGAAGGCTTTTTGTCACAAAAAAGATATAGTAGACATTCCCATTTTTTTGTAGGCAAATATTGGTTGTGAACTTCAAGAATGAGTCCTTCAATTGACTTTAAAACGCTGCTCTAAAACTGAATTCTCCTATTCAGTCAGAAAGTGTTCTGAGTTGTTATCAACATTAATTTCATTTGAATTGTTAGCAGTTTACAATTTAAGTCAAGGAAAGACAAAAGTATTATGTTTCCCTTAAGACAATCAAGTCTAGTGAGTCTAGAAATTGCTGGAGTGTAATAATTCCCATAAGGAATGGAGGGGGTATATGCCTTCCAGAAGAGAGAAGTCTGAATCAAGGGGCTGAGAGATGGTTTCAGTCAGTAAGAGTTGAAAGCACGGGGAACAAATCTTGTGACACCTGGAATCCAGGTGAATGCCATGCATTGCAAACCTGACAAGGGGAGATACAAAGGTGATTCTCAGGGACTGCTGTTCAGCAGGTTTACCTATTGGTAAATTCCAAGACTCAGTGAGAGATCCTGTATCCAACAATGGAAGCAACTGAGAACAAATCCAGTGTGTATTCCTGTCCTTATTCACACCACAACTTACACACACATGCAGGTGTCCTCACATGCACATGTGCTGCATAACCCACCCCCATCCCTGACATACACATACATACAAAAAAAAAGAGCAAATGAATAGGCATTCTCCGATGGGTCACATAGCAGAGCAGTCATGGAGGCTCTCCGGATACTGGTTTGTTCTCAAAAGAATGCAATGGAAAGCCCCAGTCACAAACAAGGGAAGAGCCCTTAGGGGTCCTTCTGGAATCAAAGATCTTCCTGCTCCCCAGTCACCTGCTCCATGAGAGAAAGAGCTAAGGCATGAAGCAAAAGCTATGCAGAGCTTGGGGCGTACCTGTTAGGTGAAATGGGCCTTTGTACAAAGAAAACAAATCATTTTTAAAGGGAACTTTTTTTAATCATATCACAGAAATAAATGTTTGAAATGAAAATTATATTTCAAAAACATCAAGGGCAAGTAAATTCTTTTAAATATTTCCCACTAACTAATCCCTATATCATCTGTAAATAAGTCATTTAAATTTACCCATAGATGATTTATTCCAATTCTACACAAAACCATCATTTCATATGAAAGTGTCATATGACTATTGTTTTCACATCTTCTTTATTTTCAACTAATCTTGTCCTTTTATCTATTTAAGGTTTATTTTCTTATTCATGTGAAATAGTGTGTGGTGTGTGTGTGTGTGTGTGTGTGTGTGTGTGTATGTGTGTGTACCTGAGTACAGATGTCTGTATAGAGAAAGAAGATTGTGTCAGATCTGAAGTTATGGGTAATTGTAAAGCTTCCTGATGTGGGTGCTGAGAAATGAACTCCAGTCTTCCACAAGAAAACAAGAGTTGTTACCTGCCAAGCAACCTCTCCAACTCTAACACATTTTTACATATATTCCCTAATATATACTGTTTTGATGGCTGTAAAACCATGCTAAGGACAAGTGTATGGCATCTTATATGTTAAAAACTGTGAAAAGCTGAATTAATTAATCATTAAAATAATTATAAATATTCTGAAAACTCTCTTTAATAGTCCCCTGATCGTTATTCTGTCCTATTAGTTACTTGAATGTTTATTCTGGATAGCAGGGAGAGGAACAGGAAGGAAGAAGTTATTTAAATAAATATAATTTATTTATGTCTTTTATGACCATGGCCAGATCTGATGAAATTCCCCTCACATATAGAAATTGTCTTCTCTCTAGGAGATATACAAATACATGCCAGATGTAGGCTTTACTTTTATTTAGCATTAGAAAAATGTTCCCTTCACTATATTTGCATCTTAAGAGTTGGTGGAGGTGCTGGAGAAGCTATAGTAAAAAAGAAAAGAATCTTTGAGATCTTCTTCAAACTCAGACAGGAAAGATGTATACAGGGGTCAAGCTGGTCTGGCAAGAGGACTCAGTAGATAAAGGCAGCAGATGTCCTGAGTGTGATCCCAGCACATGGTGGACAGAGAGAACCAACACCTGCCTACTTCTCTCTGATATCAACATGTGTGCCTTCACATGTAACTACCCTACTCCCCAAAAAATAAGGAAAATGGACTAAAAGGTTTTTTTAAGTAAAAAAGAAAGAAGAAATAAACACACTGTTTGCTTTATAATAGGGATTTCAGCCTACAGTTAGTAAATCATTCCAAAGTATATGGCAAAGTACAAAAAGACATAATTTAACTCTGATGTGACTGAGTAAAGCAGGAAATGTTTGTTGCAATGTCCTTCCTCTCTTCTTTTCTGGACCCCTCCTGTCTCTCCTCTATAATGACCAGTGTCCTCTTTCCATGGCAGTGAGGGTATATCAAACACCAAGCCTATGGCTATCTGTTGCTTCTTTGTTCATGGCTTTAAAACAAGCCACAACTGATGGATTTCAGCTGAGTGTAATTGAAAGGAATCAGGGGTAACCCTGGTTTGTCCCTACGAAATAAAGAAAGCGAGATATGCCCCTAACAAAAGTCAAGGAGAGAGTGTGACTACAAGTCTCTCTGCTGGCTACTTCTCTTTTATTAAAAAAAAAAAAAAGTCAATAAAGTATCATTTTGTATCTCCAATTGGCCTTGCTGCCTAATCAGTTTCTGCAGCCAGAGGCTACAAATGTTGAGCGAGGCAATAGGTGAGAAACTGGAGATCCCAGAAATAGAAAGTGTAATTCTAATATGTAATTTGCTGGAGGAAACACTTCAAGGCCTCTATTTATCATCTGAGCAGGGGCCTCTGTAGGGGAATGCGGATTTGCATTTGCAGAGGCCAAACTTGCTGGCTTTCTTCAGAAACAGCCTGAGGGAAGAGAGGTAACTCAGCCTCTGTTGGGAAGAGGTTGATGGTCCTAGATCCTGGTGTTGTCTGATCCTGGTACAAGTGGAGCCTTCTGTAGCTGGTGTGACCCTCTGGCCTGGAAGCCATGCTCACCAGGCCACACAAAACCAGGAAAACACCCTCTTTCTTATGCTGACTCATCCCCTCCTTTTGGAAAACGTGTTACTACCACCACACTCAAGCAGTTTCATCCCCAAACAGAGATTTAGATCTCCCCAAATTCTATGTGTTTAACAGTTTTATAAAGTTTCTATAGGTAAAATAGGAAAATACTGTGACTCAAGATACTTCAAATGCACTGGGAGAAGTCTCACATACATGAAAAACAAGGGCCACTATAATCAGCCTCAGTGTCATTTGACCATATTCTTAGTGTTTATATGTTACAGATAATTTAGATGATTTAATTAATAGTTACAAATCTGATAGGTCACATACAGAGGACAACAATAAATGGCTTGTTATGGAGCTAAAAATAGTCCAAGAGAGTTTGGCTCTGGACAAGTCACATTCCAGACTCTCCACAATCATTGAAGCTCGTTCAGTGGAAGCTGCAGTTCTCAAGTGTGTGTGTGTGTGTGTGTGTGTGTGTGTGTGTGTGTGTGTGTGTGTGTGTGTGTGTATGGTATTTCTTTAGGTACTTCCTGCATTAGAAGGCAGAAGGCAGATAAGCTTTTCCTGCTCATTCATTGTCCACATTCTCTTAAAAAGAATGTTTCCATAGAGAAATCAAGTGTAAGTCTGATAGGTTTACCTTTATAAGTAACTTGACCTTTTTCCTTTGCAGCTCTTAATATTCTTTCTTTATTCTGTATGTTTTGTGTTTTGATTATTATATGGCAAGGGGATTTTTTTTTTTTTTGATCCAGTCTATTCGGTGTTCTGTATGTTTCTTGAACCTTCATAAGAATATCTTTCTTTAGGTTCAGAAAGTTTTCTTCTATACATTTTGTTGATATATTTTCTGGTCTTTGAGTTGTAATTCTTCTCCTTCTATTCCTATATTCTTAGGTGTGGTCTTTTTATTGTGTCCCAGATTTCCCGAATGTTTTGTGATGAGAATTTATTGGATTTGCTGTTCTCTTTGATCAGTGCATTTATTTTCTCTATGGTGTCTTCAGAATCTGAGATTCTTCTATCTTTTGTATTCTGTTGGTTATGCTTGTTACTGTAGTCTCTGTTAGTTTACCTAGATTTTCCATATCTAGCCGGCCCTTGGTTTGTGCTTTCTTAATTGCCTCCATTTCAGTTTTCAAGAGAATGGACTCTAGAGGGGTTCCCAGGTGTCTAAGGAGATGTCCCCAGCTTGCTCCTTGAGCAGCTGAGGAGAGGGCACCTGAACTTGCCCTATACTATAGCCACACTGATGAATATCTTGCATACCACCATAGAACCTTCATCTGGCAATGGATGGAGATTGAGACAGAGACCCACATTGGAGCACTGGACTGAGCTCCCAAAGTCCAAATGAGGAGCAGAAGGAAGGAGAACATGATCAAGGAAGTCAGGACTGCGAGGGATGCGTCCACTCACTGAGACAATAGGACTGATCTAATGGGAGCTCACCAAGGCCAACTGGACTGGGATTGATGGAGCATGTGATCAAACTGATCTCTCTGAATGTGGCTGACAAGGAGGGCTGACTGAGAAGCCAAGGACAATGGCACTGGGTTTTGATTCTGCTGCATGTGCTGGCTTTGTGGGCGGCCTGGTCTGTTTGGATCCTCACCTTCCTTGGCCTGGATGGGGGAGGGGAGAGGACCTTGGACTTCCCATGGAGTGGGGAGCCCTGGCTGCTCCTTGGACTGGGGAGGTGGGGGAAGGGGAGGAGGTGAGGATTTGTGAAAATTATATAGTTGAATAAAAAAACCAACCAACCAACCAACAAACAAAAAGAATGTTTCTAACCTTTCCTGTTCAACATCTATTGTGGAAGAATCAGAGGACGTCCTTTAAGAGATAATAAGTGAGCTGGGTGGCAGTGGCACATGCCTTTAATCCCAGCAAGCAGGAGGTAGAGGCAGGAGAATCTCTGTGAGTTCGAGACCAGCCTGGTCTACAAGAGCTAGTTCCAGCACATGCTCCAAAGATGCAGAGAAGCCCTGTCTACATAAACCAAAGAGAGAGGGGCGGGGAGAGGGTGAAGTTGGCTTACAGGAAGGTGGGCCTGTCATGGAAGGCCTGACATCCTAATATCTCTAAACTTGATCATCAGCAAGGACAAATGGAAAGCATGAACATAGCAAAGCCATGGTGCTCAGACCCACTTGACAGTGAATTTGACCGTGTTGTGGGTTAAACAAAACTCTTTTGTATTTAACTCCACCCTCTCTGTACTAATTTACCTTCAGTTTTTCTGTCTAACAAAGTCTGTGAATATGGAGGGAAGATTTTTCTCCATAAAGGCTTTAAAGCTGGTCACAGCCCTCTGACCATGGGTCAGAATCTGGGTCCCTGATTTTCTTATCTTAGGGATACCATTGTCACTGGTCTCCTAGTCACGACACTTTTATTGTTTGTTCATTTACTTGTTTTGAGTTCTTGAGTAGGTAGCCCAGGCTGGCTCCAACCCTGGAGTCCACAAATTACCACAAATCCCACAAATTCTAATCTTGCCTCTACCTGTCACTTCACTTAGAAAACTAACAAACAAAAAAAGAATAAAATAATTGTTACATTTTTCATGTATTTGTGTGTGTGCGTGTGTGTGTGTGTGTGTGTGTGCATGTACTTCTGTGACTTTGTGTATACATCCATTGGCAAGGATATATGCCTACAAATCAGCATGTAGCTTGTGGACATCAGAAGGGATGGAGCTGGTGTAGTCAGGCTTGGAAGAAAGTGTCTTTAAGCCTCCGAGCCATTTCAGTAGCCCTTACTTCAAAGTCTAGAACTTTCCTTGAGCTGTCAACTTTTGTAGTGACTTTCTCTGTGAAATTCATTTCAAGGCTACATTTTCCTCAGGATGGATCTCATAGGCAAGGTGGCTGGACAGTGACACTCTTCTTTGCTGCTAGAAAGAAACAGGAACGTGCTTTTTCTGGGTTTTCTTTGCCAGGACAGGCCACACACCATAGCTTCTTTGTGCAGACAACCTGTAGAAACAGGAGAAACAAACCAGGATCAAGGCCCAGACACACCCTGGGCTACTGTCTCAGCGGCTCTGTGTGCTTTCACTCTTCAGCATCAGGGTGAAACCAAAGTTGACTGAGTAGTGGTCAGTAGAGGAAAAGCTTTGAGGAAAATTAGGAAATATAAGAACTATGGAAAATGTGGAGATGGTCATTTAGCCACTCGGTCATTCATTCATGGTATCATTTATATATTCACTGTGCTATATTCTTTATTATGTGGCAAGTTAGGAATAAAAGATCTTTCCAATATTTATCCTGTGTTCATTATGGATATGTCACACTTGTAGTTATTTAATGCCAACCACTCTTTCTCTAGGTATGCCATACATAGTGGAAGCGATTGCAAATAAGTATGTGTCTTTTACTGAGTTAGTAATCTTCTCTTTAAATTAAATTGTTTTGTTTTTCAAGATAGGATTTTTCTGTGTAGCTTTGGAGCCTGTCCTGGAATTCACTCTATAGACCAGGCTGGCCTGGAACTCATAAAGATCCACTTGCCTCTGCCTCCCGAGTGCTGGGATTAAAGATATGCACCACCATCACTAAGCTAAATTTATGTTTTTATGTGTATTAATGCTTTCTGTATATGTATACATGTGTACCATATGCATGCCTGGTACCCACTGAGGTAAGAAGATGGCATTGGAATCTCTGGTAATGGAATTACAGATGTTTGTGAGCAACCATGTGGGTGCTGGAAAGGGAAGCCAAATTCTTTGCAAGAGCGATTGCTCCTAACTGCTGAACCATTGCTCCAGGCTTTTTTACTTTGAGTTATATTCTGTTAGATCTCTGAAAACAGATTCCTGTTTTGGCCAAACCGTTTCATAGCCATGATTTTGAAAGACACCCAATGTGGTGTTTGAGCATTTGTAAGGCCACTTTTAGTTGTAAAAGCGTGTGCTACTTTTCTAAAATAAAATAAAAAAAGGAGGATTTTGACTTCATGCCCAACTAACATTCATCAATCCTGCCTGAGTCTTGCAGGTGTGGTTATTTTTATCTCTCAACATTCTAGCACTTTAATAATGTGGTGTTGCTGTCTATGGCTTGGGTTTAAGAAGAAAAGGAATGAACTACAAGAAGATAGAAAGACACCAACATAATCTGGGTAGGCATTAATTTCCCAGTGTAAAGCTGGGTTATGCAACACAGCAAGCTTCATTGGAACATCTGTTCCAGTCCCCTGTGTTGTAATATTGAGACAATATTTCTGAAGGTTAATTCTAAGTTTGACAGGATTTGGAATTCACCAAGTAAGTCTCACCACCCATTTACCGAGTGGTTACATGGTATCAATCTAGCTAAGCTAAAGTTATATTTCCCAGGATTCATTTCCCATAGGGGTTTGTTTTTTTTTTTTTTTGTTTTGTTTTTTTGTTTGTTTTTTTTTTTTTTTTTTTTTTTTTTTTTTTTTGTTTTTTGAGACAGGGTTTCTCTGTGGCTTTGGAGCCTGTCCTGGAGCTAGCTCTTGTAGACCAGGCTGGTCTCGAACTCACAGAGATCCGCCTGCCTCTGCCTCCCGAGTGCTGGGATTAAAGGCGTGTGCCACCACCGCCCGGCGGGATTGGGGTTTGTATCAGCCTCCAAGAGCATTTTGCTGGAAACTTGAAGACAGAAGGAAAACAAGAGCCACTGTTTATTATTTAGTTTGATAAAGGGCCTGGACAGATGGCTCAGTGACTAAGAGAGCACATACTACTTTTGCAGAGGACCTGAGTTTGGCTCTCCGCACCCATATCAGGCAGCTCAAAGCTGCCTTTAACTCTAACTTCATGGAATCTGACACCATCTTGTGGCCTGTAGAGACACCTGTACTCACATACACGTCTGATATGCAATTTTAAAATAATAAAATATAAAATATAACAATTTGGTGCAGAACCTGAAGCTGTCATCTTGCCCTGCTGTATTGATCCACCAGATCTTTGTGTAGCTGTGGAGAGCTCTCTCAACTCCCAACAGGTCTCTTCCTTTGGCACACGCCTATTCTGTACCATGGAGGAAGTTAGGTCCATGGTAAAGAGCATCATCAGCCTCTATTCTGAGTCAAGGTGTCCAGACTGGAAAAGCTGTAAACATATGTAAGCTGCAATTTCCCCTTCTGCTTCAAACATCTATTGTGTTCTCAACCATCAAAGCAACTGTTTCATCTTTACAAGCTGAGCTTCACAGAGACCATGCACAACACTGAAGACAGAGATTAAACCTGGATAGACTCCTACAGCAATTTCCATAGCTATATAAGATTTGATAACAAGAAGGTATCCTTTACCTCTGTATTACCCAATGTGAGACCATTAATGTACCTTGTCTCTATTCAAATTTTATATGTAAGGAAAAAATTAGAAATGCAGCATTGATTTCAAAAGCCTAATGTGAATTTTAAATAAAAATTGTATAAATTATCTTATTTGTGATTTAATTAAAAGTGTGGTTATATATTAAAGCACTATATATACGAATGTAATGGGTTAGGTCAAACATACAAAATAATGTTGCTTTTTTTTCTTAACTTGAAAAGTGGTGGTGACTATAGTAGGGAGGTTGCTCAGTGGTTAAGAGCATTTCCTGCTCTGGTAGCAGACCCAAGTTCAATTCTCAGAGACTACATATGGCAACTCACAACAGACTCTAGCCCGAGGGGATCCAGTATCCTTTGCTGTCTCTGAGGGTATCAACAACTCACATGGTGAACGTGTATACATACAGACAAACTATATTCTTTAAAAATTTATTTTTTTAATTTTTTATTAAATTATATAATTTTTACAAATTTTTACCTCCTCCCCTCCTCCCATTTCCCTTTCCCTCCCCTCATTTCCCCTCCCCCTCCCTCTCCAGTCCAAGGAGCAGTCAGGGTTCCCTGCCCTGTGGGAAGTCCAAGGTCCTCCATCCAGGTCTAGGAAGGCCCCCACAAAGCCAGCACATGCAGCAGAATCAAAACCCAGTGCCATTGTCCTTGGCTTCTCAGTCACCCCTCCTTGTCAGCCACATTCAGAGAGACCAGTGTTTGATCACATGTTCCCATCAATTCCAGTCCAGTTGGCCGTTGGTGAGGCTCTCCATTAGATCAGTCCTATGGTCTCAAGTGAGTGGACGCACACCTCGCAGTCCTGACTTCCTTGCGCATGGTCATGTCTCCCTTCCCTTCTGCTCCCTCATTTGGACTTTGGGAGCTCAGTCCAGTGCTCCAATATGGGTCTCTGTCTCAATCTTCCATCCATTGCCAGATGAGGTTTTTGGCGATATGCAAGATATTCATCAGATGTGTGGCTATAATATAGGGCAAGTTCAGGTGTGCTCTCCTCAGCTGCTCAAGGGCAAGCTGGGGACTCTCCCTTGGACACCTGGGAACCCCTCTAGAGTCCAGTCTCTTGCCAATCCTCAAATGGCTCCCTTACTCACTCATTAGTGGATTCTAGCCATAAATAAAGGATATTGAGCCTATAATTCATGATTCTAGAGAAGCTACATAGGAAGATGAACCCAAAGAAAAACATGTAGTTATCCTTCTGGATATTGGAAGTAGACAAGACTGCCAGGCAAAATTGAGAGCTTGGGGGTGGGGGTAGGATGGAGTTAAGGGGAGAGGGGGAGAGAGAAGTGAGAAGTGGAGGATGGGGAGAGCTTGAGGGAATGGGACAGTTGGAATGGAGGAAGAGTGGATATGGGAGCAGGGAAGTATATATCTTAATAAAATAAAATTTTAAAAATAAAATTTTAAACATGTAGTGCTTAGGAAAAACTTGAACGATTATTTGCTAATGACCTTCTTTAGTAAGTGCCTCTAGAAACATCAGTCACTTTTACAGATTTGATATGGGAATGAACATATGACTTTATTAAAGATCCTGAAGAATGTTGCTCTTTATGAGAACAGTGTTTCAAATCTTTCATGCCCATTACAACATGATTATCAGTAACCAAAAAATGGAGTATACCTGTGACCATTGGTGGGAAAATCGATAAATAATACACGATTTATGTAATAAATACGACAGAATTTCATTCTTCCTTTAAATATGAAGGAAACCCTACTAGTTTTGATTAGGCTGGGCAACTTGGGGATTTTTGTCCTGTGATGTAACACAGGAATGGAAACACAAGAAAATACAACTTTACTTACATGTACATCACTCAAAAATTGAAGTTTAAAGAAAAGAATAAATAATAGGCACAGGAGGTAGGAATTGTAGATAATAAAAATACAGAATACAAAGAATGTAAAATTTACATTAGTTGATAGGAGTAAATTCAATCAACTTATTGTGTATCAAAGTGATTGTTCAATAATGGATTTTCTGAGATTTATTAAGAGAGTAAAGTTTTCCTTAAAAGTAATAGAGTATGAGCTCATGCTTATGCTAGCAATCTCAATTTATCCTTTTCTTGATACATACAATGACCAAACAATTTGTTGTAAATTATACAAACATAAAATTTTTACTTGTCATTGGAAAATTAAAATGAAGAAGTACTTTGTAAGAAGGAGACCCTGGTCTGTTTTCAGTTCTAAAGTTGCTGTAGGGAAACTGCATGACCAAGAGCAGCAGAGCAAGGAAAGAACTTGACCTACACTTTCAGACCTCTCATTGACTTAACCAGAGCAGGGAGCGAGGACAGGAACCCGAAGACAGGGCTTCTTGCTATTCTACACAGCATTACCTCTGACCAACAAACTTACTTCGCAGCTAAAGAGCTACAGCAAGAACCATGGAAGATATCCCTTGCTGGCTTGCTTGCTTAGGATCATGCTTTGCTAGCTTCCTGATATAACTCAGACTGTGTCGCAGAGAACGATACCACCCAGACTGGGCTGGGGAATCCTATATCCATCAGCAATCCGGATAATGCCCCCACAGATATGTTCATAGACTGATTTGACCTGTGTAACTCCTCAGCTAAGACTCCCTTCTCAGATGATTCCAGGTATTGCCAAGTGATACATAAAACCACAACTTTCTCTCTACTGATGATTTTTTTGCTTAAGGAGAGAAAATGATGACAAACTGTTGTGGACAAAATAAGAGAGCAAGAGAATAGTGCCTGGGAAATCTATTCTTGATGTGGAAAGTGCTTGTTTCTTTTCCATATTATTCAGAAAATTTATTCACATCATGATAATGCTCCAGAACTTATTGGTAGAATTTTTTTTTCTCAGAGCAAATAATTCAAGTTAGCCAATTTGACGCAGCAAATGTGGGAAGTGTAGTAGACTAAGAACTTGGAAATAGAATAGATGGTGAATAGTTAAGAAGTACCTAAAGGGAGTTTAAATTTGATTCCTGTAACAGAAAGATGAGCATTCTCAGCTTTAGTCTGAATTACAGACAAAAAGCAGAGGATCAATTACACTTTTATTTGAAATCATGAAGGCACCATACATACATCGTGGTGCTTGAGAATGGACTTGTTACTATTTCATATGTTCATAGGCTGCTTTGAAAGTTTTCATTTGAACAATTACAATTTTTAAGAGAGATGAATCAGGGCACATAAATCACATCTGTAATCTCCTTTGAAATTCAAGCAACTATGCAGTTTCAAACTGCATGCTCAAATTCTAAGGAGGACTGGCAGGGATGCCTATCCCTGTTAAAGAAAAGCCATACTGAGGAAAAATCAGATCACTTAGAGACTTCAGGGTTGAAATCACACAGCTCCTAAGAGGAGTCACTGCATCTGACATTTTCCCTTTGGGTTGTCCCATGAGTCATCTGAGAATGGTGTCAGCTTTTTCCAAGTGCTGAGTGCTGCAAACATTTGATGCTTCGGTGCCAAACCCGTTTTGACAAAGTTTTTTCACTGGTGCCAATTCTCATGAGGGTGTGCTGTCTGCATTTGCGTTTGAATCTCAAGTGGTGTTCAGACTCCAGGAGTTCCTTCTGTGTGAATGAAACCTGGCAGGGGGATGTCAGCAAAACTGTTTAGCTGTGTTTCAGCATGAATTTCCTTCCTCTGAGCTTCAATGTGGTCGAGAGCCTGCACAGGGCAAGATACAATGAAGGGCTGAGCAAAAAATGCTTACTCAGACAGAAACACTCAAGTCTACAAAACAAAGAAGCAAGTCATCCAGAAGTCATAGTCAGGTACAACCTGGTGATGCCTTCAGGCCTGGTAAACAATTATCCGACCTGTATTCTTGGAGGAGTTCATGATGTTCTAGGCAGAAGCTATACATTGGTATAAGTTAATGCAAATTACATAACACTGATAAAGAATTCTCGATATGGTGGACAGGCCTCAATAACAAAGACTGGAGTTTAGCCCACTGTCCAGATGTTATTCAAACGGACAGCTGGGAGGCTCTGTATTCCCAATAGTCAGTTCATTTAATCCCTTTCAAGCTTACATTATTTGCTCATGGCAAAACAGCAGCAGTTTAACCAGCATCACATCAGTGGAGAAGTCAAGCTGCCCAAAGTGCTGTTGGCTGGAAAACAAAGCTGCTTCCTTTTTATTGCACTGAGCGACTTGAGCTAGGCTTCCTGGGTACCTCTCTGATGCTGTCTTTTTTTAGTTGTTTGGTTGGTTATTGTTTTGTTTTGTTTCTAAATGATTTTTTTACAGTGATTTCACAAATTGGACGATAAGAAGGAACATCAAAGTTACAGTCTTTACACAATACTTTTTACGAAGGATTTGGGGATAAGCATAAATGTGCTATGATAAACTCGAGTAGATCTTCCTTCGTGTAGTGAGATTAAATGTAAACCTTGGTGCTGTATATGACATTAACACCTTTGGAAATAATCATTTGTTTCCTTTGCCCACCTTTGCCCTTGTTGGTATGTCTAGTAACACACGGTAAGTACTTGGCTGAGCAATGGGATTCCACGGTTATTTAGACTGACATGGCATCTCATTTCCTTTCCTATTCCAGTTTGGTGTAGCAGATATTAATATCTTGGATAATTTAATGGGAATACTGAAAAAGAGAGGATTCACAATTCATTAAAGGAACAATGAAACTATATGGAAGCTATCTCAGAGGGAGGGCAGGAGCATTTAACCTCTGCTGCATCTTTTAGAGATGGTGGAGGTGATGGAGTTATACTCATCTGCTCATATCAGGGGATCAATTAGAAAAACAGCCAATTTTCTATCCACAGAACTCTCTATAAAGCAGGATCAAAGGTTCAGGACAATCCACTTGCTCTGACCCACTGTAAGCACACAGTAAATACCCGATTTCATTCTGTCTCCTTAAGATAGATTTACTTGCAGCAAGTTTGCTGGCTAAATGTACAATCAGTGAACACACCTGTGTTGCCCTTTTAGCGGGCATAGAAAGAGCCATTACAAATAACCCTTCCTCAGGCCCCAGAAGTACTTATTCTCAGTTTTCCCATGGTTTTAAATGCTGATTTGGGGGCTAGAGAGATTTCTCAGTGAGTATAGTGCTTGATTAGCAAGCATGAGTACCTAAGTTTAAATCCCGAGAACCTACACAAAGCCAGACATGATAGTAGGCATGTGAAAATTCAGTGTTCCTATGGTGAGGTTGGAGACAGAGACATAAAAATCCCTAGTTCAAGGAATAACTAGTGTAATGCTTGCAGTAGCCAAAACCAAAATTATTTTTTTCCAAATGAGATGAAAGTTGAGAATGAACACCTGATATTATCCTGTAATCACAATACATACTCCACAGTATACATAATCCTGTACTCATATACACAAACATGCACACACATACACACACATACATACACACATGTGTGCATGCACACACACACACACACACACACACACACTAATATATATTATTTAGAGTCATTAATTGCTTCCTGCATTTGTTTCATGATTTGAGAATAGAATTAATCATTTAGCTAATATATCTTAGAAGACATTACACACATGATTGTCATATTTCTTATCTTTTAAAAATTGCTATATTTGTGCAGTGTTTGCAGATATTAGGTGTTTCTCTTAGCACTGTACACACTGTACACAAAACAGATAGCTACACCCTGTTTGTCTTCACAGTCCTCTGTATTTCTTAAACTTTTCTTGGAATTACAAATATGCACACATCCAGAAAACTTAATATACTTCTCTTCATTTCTTATAACAGTGTTAGAGAGGAGAGATGCTTTCCCAAGAGCCGATGAATTCTGAGGAAATAAAAACTAGTGATCCCTATGTAAAGCTTCCCTCCACTGTCAACATGGAGGGACATAGATTGACTTTTAGGTAGAACATGAGGAGGGGCAAAAGGAACATGGGGACAGGAAAAAAAGTGTGACAGGGAGGGAGAACACTAAAATAATTATAAAAAAACTTTCTTAAGCCAGATATGAGAACCCAGAGAAAAGGACAGAGGAAAACCGTAGGAAGGTGGGTGAGTAGAGGAAATGATTTGGGTTATTCTGCCACTCTTCTGATCTGCAGTTTTCCAAGGCAACTCAAGCAAGCACTTATCTTTTGTTTCCTGGTCCACAAACTTAAAAGAATTATTAGAGAGCAGGGTGGTGCCTTCTAATGCCATGAGGGACTGAAAGTTATCAGAATTAACTTATAAATAATATTGTGCCTGTTCTCATCTAGAACATGTTCTTCTCCAAAAGTGGGCAATTCTGAGCTGCCGAAGGATGGCTCTGTCAGTTAAGCTCTTGCCTCACAAAAGCATGGATCTAAGTTTAGTCTTTGGATCTTCTTGGTGAGCTAGTTTCACCATCACAGAGAGTGCCAGGTCAGGGATAGACACAGCCTCATAAAATTAAAAGTGTAGACAGTGCAGAAGGAATGGCTCTGAAACTTGACTTTTGAGCTCCTCAACCAGGCGTGCGCGTACACACACACACACCACCACCACCACCACCACCACCACCACCACCACCACCACCAGTTCTAAGCAGTTTCAGTCTGCTGTTCCTCCAGACACATAACAGTATCAGAAATTACAGGTTCCTTAGAGATCAATTCTCCCCTAATATGTCAAAGAGGAGAAGCATCATGAGGAACATAAATGTGGGCAGCATTTTTACTGCAAATTTGCATACTAAGCCTGCCTCTCCTAACACATCCCTTATAGCAGTCTTTGGCATCTGAAATGTCAGCAGCTTTGTCATGGGGAAGACCACACAATTAGTTTCACTTTGCTTTGCCTAGATGTCTTTTAAGGTAGCAAGGTGGGGGGGGGTGGACTGTACATTCAGTCTTGGAGAGGAAATTGATCCCTAATGAGGGCTTAGCATTTCACCAGGCTCCGAGCTGCCTCTGCAGACTCGTTCGTGCTTTTGATTCAGGGTCATGCTTCTCCACCTGTGGGTTCACTCTCTCTGTCTTTATCCATCTCAGCCATTGTCTGAGGGTTTGCCTCATTCATCAAGTTAAATGAGGCTAAGAAGAGAAGACAATCTCGGTTCTATTTTTCAGTCTACTTCAGTAAAGTGTAAGAGACTGAGAGTGATCTACTGTACAGTTTTTTCTAGCTGAAAGAAGCTATTATCATTGTCCATTTGGTCTATTTGATTCTTTTCATAGTTTATTGGGCTGTCACACTATGGCCTATACACTCTTAAACTGTAACAACTTAGTTTTAGGTACAATCGGATGCCATCTAAAATGCCATGTGTGCATAGTTTTTTGAAAGTTTGGGATCTACATAGCTGGAGAGTCAATAGGCACTGGGTTGTGTGATCATTGAGGACCGAGTCTGAGCTCTGCCACCCAATAAGCGTGAGATTAGCATATATGTTTGAAATACCAGTGCTGAGAGAAAGAGACAGAAGAGTCGCTGGGGTAAACTGGCCAGCCATTCTATTGGAAAGGTCAAACTCCAAGACCATAAGAGACCCTATCATAAAAAACTACGGTGAACAATGACTGAGAAAGACAGTGTTAATCTCTGCTATGCCACTTACATGTATATATTCATACAGACACCTACACTCATAGAGAAACATGCACAAAGTCTGAGAACTATATTATGTCACTGCTCAATTAGATTTCTTATTTGTGAACCAGAGACAGATGGAAAATAGGTGTATAGAAATTCTACGTGGTTGTTAATGTCGAATGACAACATAGAATTGAGCATTAGCTAGGTAAAGAAATTTGATTTGGCTAATCTATGCAGATTTTTCCATATTCACAATTTAACTAATTCTAATTTTAAATACGGAAAGGTAGAAAAGGCAGAAAAATTTCTAAGGTCCTTCGCTCTTTCATGGTTCAAAACAGATGTGTCTTCTTGACCTCATCTAGATAAAGTGCGTACTGTTTTTATGAAACTCAGAGACCTGGTTTGTGTGTCACACAGTGTTTTTTTGCAGTTGCTTCCCAGGCCCGCTCTGTTCCTTTGTGTGTTCCTTGTGTCTCTTTCCTGGATTGCTGTATTTTTATAACTCTGGGATTGGACCCAGAGATCTTAAGGCTTAGTCACCATTACTGGTGCCAGTGCTCAAGTACTGCTTGAGATTCTATCAGATATTTTTTGCAACTGCTCACTTGAGGATTGCATCTCTCTCCTCAGATAGGAAATGGAAGGAACATGCATTAAGGGTAGTAGTTACAAGTCTTCTGTTGCTTGAGAAATAGTCTTTATGATTCTGATTTAATTAAGATGATTTATTGGTTTTGCAGTAGCTTGAGTGGAAAGGATTTGGGATGAGTCATAAGTCAGAGTAGACCAACAGAAAATTTTGCTTTTCTCTGATGATAAAGAAAGATGAAAAGCAGGGGAAGGGAAGAAAGAGAAAAGGCGTTTAAAGAGAGTGGTAAAATGACTCTCATTTTTCACACTGGTATTTTCTACAAGAGGGATATACACATAACTATAGATGTCCAGATTTAAAGCAAACAGAAACCACCAGGGGTGTCCTGCCAAATACAAACTCAGGTGCCTCCTTCTAAAGGTCCTTGGCTTTGCAGTTGGCTACTGTTATCACAATTACTACTTTACTTTCCAAAGTTATTTTTGAGTGCATGTGAGTGTGTGGGGAAGGTAAGCATGTGTGGCTTTGTGCAATTGTGTGAGTTGCTTTTTTTGCTGCTGTGTTAAGACACCATGACCAAGGCAACTTATGAAAGTTCTTTATATTGTCTTACAGTTCTAGAGAAATCATAGTTCACTTAAGAACAGGGAGCATGGCAGAGTAACAGGCATGCCATCAAGACCTTTTCTGAGAGCTTACAAACAACTTGAACTGCACATCTCCAAGCAGAGAAAGCAAACAAGAAACAGGAAGGCATTCTATCTTCAAAGTCAACCACTAGTGCTTCTACTTCCTCTAGTAAAGCTGCACCAGCAAACCACCCGAAACAGCCTCACCCGCTGGGCCCCTAAGGTTCAAATTCCAGACATTCTGAGGGAAATTTGAGGGAAATTTCTCATTCAAACCATCACAACACCTGATGGTAGGCACTTCTGGGGACCAAAAGTGTTGGGCCCCTGGAGCTGTAGTTACAGGCATCTAATATGAGTGACAGGAATAGGACTCATCTTCTTTAAGGACAGAACACATTCTTAACCATGGAGTCATTTCTCTAGCCCCTATTCTTGTTGTTGTGTTGGAAGGTCTGTATGTGCATGGATGATTCTTTATATTTGATCAGCACATAAGCAGATTCCAACATATGTAGGAAATGGATTAACATAAACTTAAGGTACTCAGGCAGACACTGTATATCTGCTGGGGAAAATAAAACAGTTGAGGCTCTAAACAGAGACTGCACATTGGTTTTAGGCCACCGAGACCCAAATAATTACATAAAACTATATAAATTACAACATTGTTTGGCCAATGGTTTAGGCATATTTTTAGCTAGCTCTTCAATCTTAAATTAACCAATTTCTATTAAACTATGTATCCCCACAAAATGTGGCCTACCAGTAAATTTATGGAATCTTCCTCCTTTGGCAGCTACATGGCACCTGCCTGACTCTGCCTTCTTTCTCCCTTCATTCGATTTAGTTTTCCTGCTTAGTTCTGTTCTGCTCTGCCATAGGACAAAGCAGCTTCTTTATTAACCAATGGTAATAAAACATATTCTTAGCTTACAGAGGGAAATCTCACATCATGAGACATCCTCTGTTCACTATTGGGTTGATGATATAGCCTTGGAAAATAATGCATGAAGCACTAAACATGAAACAGAACAAGTTCCATAAGGTAAGAAATATAGGGTGTTTCATGATGGAGTAAATAATGCTTAAAATTTTGCCTTAACTTCCACTAGGAAAACCACTAACTTTGCATACTTAATAATGGATTTATGGATTTGTCTCTGCTTAAATTGTGATTGCAAAAATTAATAGAATAAGTCAAACACAATGGCAAATACCAATAACTTCAGGGGCTCGGTAGTCAAGTCAGAAGGATTGTGAATTTGAGGCCAGAATGATTTATAAAGAGAAACTAAGCCTTGAAATGCAATTTAATACTAGTAGAGTCAGAGAGCAAGAGGGACAGTGTGTTCTCAAGGGTGACTGGGCTTGTCTCTGGTGGGTCTCATAACATACCTCAGTTTGGTAATATCACTTTCTAGGTCTTAGTCCATTTGTGAAATCTGAGCAGTAGGACTTAATTATGCTCAAGTAAATAATCTAAATACTGGGTTAAAAGAGATTAATTAAATAATCCTATTCATAGTGAGAGAGAAACCAATTTTAGGAAACATCCCTGTATTGGCAACCAAAACACTTGGCCTCTTTATTCAAACTACATAGGAAACTAAATAAATGAATAAGCAACCAAAGAATTAAATGAATGAAAACTGAACGTGGTTCTCCTTTCTAGAAATCACTGTCAAATATGCCATAAATATTTGAAGTTTATTTGATTGACTTGAGAAATTGATCATTGCTCAGGTAGGGTAGAATCAGAAAGAAGGAAATTAGTTTAATTAAAATTTTATTTGCTTTGAAATAAGGGACTAAGAGGAATACATCCAAAAGCTGCATGATTCTCCATAAATATTTCCAAACAGCCTGACTGCATACCAAGTGTTTAGCTCTGACTCCTTCTCTGTTGGCCAAACCAGTCAGTATTCTTCTCTCACAACTGCAGAAAGCAGACTCCCTACCTGGTCTTTGTTGCTTCCTGAGTGTGCTCAGACAGGGTCCAATCATAACAAGACCTTTTCAGGAGTGTATCCCCTAGAAACTTGTCCATATTGAGTGAGTGGATAAGAATAACTGCCCAGGTCTGTTCCTCTTTATGTGGTAGCCTTTAGCCGACCATCTGAACCACTTTCCATGCACGTACTAAATTCCTCAGGGTTCCAGAGGACCTGGTTGATTGTTTCCAGTCTCGCCATTAAGGAGGCAGCTACTGGAAAGTTGTGTTTGAGATGGCATGTCTCAGGAGGATTCTAGGCATGACATGAAGAGACAGGCTGCACAACAACGACATTAAGAAACATCTCCATCTACAGAAGGAAGTAAACTACAGGATACAACAATGATGCTTTTTTTTGGAAAATTGATTTTTATTGAGCTCTACATTTTTCTCTGCACCCCTCCCTGCCTCTCTTCTCCCTTTCAACCCTCCCCAAGGTCCCTATGCTCCCAATTTACTCAGAAGATCTTGTCTTTTTCTACTTCCCATGTAGATTAGATCCATGTATGTCTCTCTCAGTAACCCTTTTTATACTTCAGCCATGTTATAAGAATGAATGACAGTAGACATCTGAAGACAGCACTGCTTGGAGGAGTGCACGGGATAAGGAGAAGAAGAAGGCCTAAAACATGCTGGCTAGACAGCATAAAGGAAGACTGTGGGACCTTAGGTATGACAATAGCACAACCATCTAGGACTGCCCAGGATAGGAACAAATATGAGAACCACCATAAATGGGCTGTCCACGAATGCTGAAGCTTTGCTGGGTCATAAATGATAATGATAATTCTTTAAGAAAACATTCTCAGCAGTGCAAACCATGTACCACTAACTCTAATATGCAATAATTTTCTTTTCAGCAAAAAACACTTTTATTTCTACATGTCATCTGGCAAATTTTCAGGAAGTTTAGTGTCAGTTATTAGTATCTCTGTACATTTAATACTAAAGAATATTATTAGAGATATCTTCCTCTTAACCTCCTACTATAGTCATAAACACTTGAGAAGTTGGTCACATTTTCCAGACAAGACTTCACCTGTATGGAGAGCACTTAGTAATCAACTGAACTTTATATTTTTCCTGATTGTATTTTTTTCCTACTAATTTTTAGAGGTATATGTTCGGGGCAAAGCCTTACTTTATTGAATGCAATCTTTAAGAGCTGGCTTCTCTCTGCAATGCTTCAAAGGAGTAGTTTAACTGGTTCTTTCCTAGTTGTGTTTTCAGAAGTGGGAAACTTACAGAGATAGATACAGACTCCTTTTATAGACCACAGAGATACTTACTTACCTGATTAGTGCTAGTTCCTTCATGATTTCACAGCAGAGGATACTGTGAGGTTTGGTTCAGTGGCATGTACTTTCTAAATACTGTTACCTATACCAACTAATTCTTCTCTTATAATGGTGTCTATGACATTATACAGGGATATAAAATTTGTTTACACATTTTGTCTATTTAGTTTGTGTGTGTGTGTTTGCATGTATGTTGTTTACATGCAACATGTGGACTTCAGATATCAACATGCAAGTGTTGCGGTTTTCTTTTTTTACTATGTGGGTTCCAGGGATGGAACTCAGATCAGTAGGTTTGGCTGCAAGTATCTTAACCTACTGGGCCTCTTCACCAGCTGTAGAAATCTTAGATTAAGGAAAAGCTCACCTTGTTGGTATGTGTTCTGTTAGGGATGATGAAGAAAGTATCCTAAGAACTGAAGTAAGGCTAGAAAGGTAACTCAGCAGTTAAGCGCACTGACTGCTCTGTCAGAGGACCTGGGTTTTACTCCAAGCACTTACACAGTGCCTCACAACTGCCTGTAACACTTGTTCCAGGGATCTAATACCTTCTCCAACCTCCACATGGACCAGGTACACACATAGAGAACAGATATGCATGAAAGACACAACATTTATATGTCAAAAGTAAATAAAAGATAATTTTTAAAAAAAAATTGAAATGCATGGTGACATGGTGTCCACATACAATAAAGTATCCCTGTCCATGTGTAGTCTTTTCCTGGAACTTCAACTAATCATGGAACTCCCTTCCCAACATGTGTGTCTCTCCTATCTCACACCTGTCTAATGGGAACTGAGTACCATCTGAACAATACTTTGTTGCCAATTGTATAATGCATTGGGTTATTCAGTGTTAACCTCAGAACAGCTAATAATGGACAGGCAGACAATACAATGTGCCTAAATAAGAAGAGGAAAGGATCATCCTAACCAGTCTTTCATATCTTCCAAGCATGACTACCTCTGGCAAGATTAGTTCATTGTATAGTAAGAGATACCTGCCTGTAATTCCTATAGCTGTTTTCTACTTTTTTAAACTTTATTTAACTTTTATTTCATGTGCATTGGCATAATGGTGTCAGATTCTCTTGAACTGGAGCTACAGATAGCTGTAAGCTGCCATGTGGGTGCTGGGAATTGAACTCGGGTCCTTTGGAGGAGCAGTCAGTGCTCTTAACCACTGAGCCATCTCACCAGCCCTGTTTTCTACTTTTGATATTCTGAGGTAGAGGTTATGCATAAGAAGTAAAGTTTGGCTTGAAACCTTGACCCAAGAGTTAATTGCTCAAGAAAGTTTAACCTTCTTGGCATCTTGGCAGCCCAATGCATTGCCTTCAATACCTTAGATCTTGGCTGGCATTTGCTAACCTTTGTGATGGTTCATCTTGACTGTCATCTGACAGGCTTCAATTCACCTAGGAGACACACTTCTGTGCCTTCTAATACAGAGTTCTAGAAAGGCTTCACAGAACTGAGGAGAACCTCCCTGAATGTGGACGAGTCCATCCCTGAACTGCATAAAAGAAGCAGCAGGACCAGGACCTATTATCCTTATCTGTCTGCTTCCTGACTGCAGATGCAATGTGACAAGCTACCTTACATTTTCACCACCATGCCTTTCCCACTGTGATGGACTGCACCCTCAAACTCTATGCCAAACTGATGCCTTCCATCCTGAAGCTGTTCTTGTCAGTGCACACATAACTGAAGCTACCTGCTGCCCCTCTCCTGTAAGCCATCATTGTTTTAACCACTCTGTGCCTCCTGACATTGCTGCAGTCCTGGTGTGGGGGCTTCCATTTCCCCTGCACAAGGTAAAATTTTAGTCTGTGAGCATTGGCTCATACCACAGACTTCTGGTGTTTGGAAGCAGAGTTAGCTGAACACACACTTGTCATTGTTAGTTTATGAACATGTAAAATGCAAGGTTTGGTATAAGTTTCTCTTAGATTTCAGAAACTAAGACCTCAGGACTTTTGGCATTTCTTATTACTCCTGAAAGAATTTTCTCAGCCCTTGCTTGGGAACACTGTGTAGCTACTTGTTTTCACACTGATACTGTGTATCTAGTGATTCTTGGCTTGTTTAGAAGCTTTTCAAGGTATTGGTGTAGAGTTATTAGTTACTATTTACTTATTATTATTAGATTTTATTTACTTATCTTCATTAATGCTTGATCACTAAAGCTTTGTTTGGTGTGTGTGTGTGTGTGTGTGTGTGTGTGTGTGTGTGTGTGTGTGTGAGAGAGAGAGAGAGAGAGAGAGAGAGAGAGAGAGAGAGAGAGAGAGAGAGAGAGAGAGAGAGAATCTATGTATGGATAGATGATTTGGTGTCTCCCAATGAGGCACGTTCTTAATGGGGGCTATAGGCATTTAAAAGCCTCTTCAAATGGCTGCTAGGAAATGGACTCAGCTCCTCTGTAAGTGTAGCAAGTGCTCTTGACTACTGAGCTATTTCCAACCACTGTCAATATATATTTGATGACTCATGTCTTTTCATGGATTTCCCCAAACAACTGTGTAACATGAGGGCCAGCTTGTTGGGGTTTCTGTTCTGCCCAGTACCCCACAGCTGGCAAGTTCCAAAGAAAATCACACATAGATCTCCATAAGTTATAAAACTGATTGGCCCATTAGCTCAGGCTACTTATTAGCTCTTGTAACTTATATTAACCCATTATTCTTATCTACGTTAGCCACATAGCTTGGTACCTTTCTCAGTCAGGTAGATTACATCTTGCTTCTCGGTGGTGTGGGCAGGAATGGGAGGAATGGGCTTCCTCCTTCCTAGTATTCTCCTATTCTCATTGCCCTGCCTCTACTTCCTATATGGTTGACCCACTATACTTCCTGCCTGGGCCAATCAGTGTTTATTTAAAACATGATTGACAGAATACAGACAATTCTCCTGCACCACAACTGATCCATTTCTTATTCAAACATGGCTTCTCTGCCATGTTCTTTCTTTAATTCTTCAAATTATTCTCTTAACTGAAGTCAAAGTATTAAATGTTTTTCTCATTTATTCCAACTTGTTTTGCATTCTACTTTAGCCATCTTTTTTTTTTCCTTCCAGGAGCCCATTTGAAAGTTATTTCGATGTCGGTCGCAATATTTTTGCATTCTATAATTTCTAATTGATGCTTTTCTATCCCAGTCAGTGTTGGATTTCGGGCTCTCATGTTTTACTTCCTTGTTTTCCAGAATGGATTTGTACTTGTACTTTCTTTCTTTGCAGTTGTGAATATCGAAAGGAGGTTCATTTTAAAATGAACCCTCTTAACTCTTTTTTTTTGTGCAATTTTTTTTTGCAAATTTCTCTTTGTGCCTCAATGTGTGCTATTCAGATCTAGTGTAGTATTCATGTGTGAATTGGCATGAATTTGTTTTTACTTTGGTGTTGCCCTACTTGGGCCAGTCAGTTTCTACAATGGAAATGACAATTCTAGCAATTATAAAGGAATTGCAGGGTGGCTCCCATTGTGCAGAGATGTCACAATAAAGATTTGTGAGTCTGGTTAGCTGAACTAAACCCACTTGGTTGGACCTCTCAACTCCCACACCTAAGGATCCTAAAATTATATAGAAATTCTTAGTTTTCTCACATGCTTTTGCTTCATATGACATATATTTTCTTAGTTATCATGTTGTAAGACATTGATGAAAAACCCCAAGTCTAAATCATGACTATGTTGAATAAAAATTTACAAAGTCAGGAAAAAATATGTCACATTAGACTATAGTGTCTTTTAACTATATGTACATGCATTGCCTAAAGGAATGAATAAGTGATTTTCTACACAGCCCTTTGAATTCGAATAATTGTTTTTCCATGTTTTCTGTCTCTTTTACGCATTATCGGAATCCTACCTCCACATAAGAAAATCCACAATTGGAAATTTAGCTTCTTAGGTTTTAGTTTACCCTTCAGTCCCATGCCTCATCAATTTGTACCTGCAAACTAGTCAGCTTTCATAGTCAACTCTGAGCTCCCTGCTGCAACTTTCCTTTGATTTACCCTAAATTGTCAGAAGGTGTTCTGAGCATACACTTCATTTCAGGGCTCGGGTAAGGGAAGCATTCAACCTTGATAGGCTGCCAAAACTTCATGTTTTCTTTCTTTATAAGATGCAGTTTTATAATTTTTTTCTAATAAAGCTTTGTGGCATATTTATTGTTAAGAAAATAAATTTGCATGCCCATTAACATGGTGTCATTCTTTTATGCAATGGTTTGTTGGTTTCCGCCTAGTCTAAGAGGTGTATTCAAGGAATAATGAATTAAATCTTCAGTGTTCCAATTAAAAGCTATTTTTAAAAATTCTGTGAACTTTGATATTTTTTGGGAAGTCAGTGTTTCCTGACATCTTTCTACAATTAAACCTTGTTAAGAATTTGTAGCACCTGCAATCTTGTTCTATTTACACGCTAGTGTACTAGCCTGATGTAAATTCATAATTATTAGTCAAAGCCATGGGGTTTCTGAGTAAAAGATGGAATTTCTTCCAATGCCTACCAAAGTTTACCAGGAAAATACATACACACACACATGTGTAGTAATAATAATAATTATTATTAATAACAAATGAAACTTGTTATACTCTTGGTTGACTTTATATCTTAGTGGTGAACATGTTTTAAAGGGAAAATATGTCTCTGATATTCAGAATAAAGTAGTGGATAAGTAGAGAAGAAGGTGTGCAGACTAAGCTATTAAGACTGCCCTGCAAATGAACCCTGATAAGAGGCCCTAGTGAAGAGCAACTCACCAAACTTAGCCAGATTTGAACAGCGAATTTCACTCCTTTGAAGGAAGCAATGGGGGAAAGTTATACTGCTTCCTAGATTAAAAATAAAATATGAATATTAAAAGCAAATATGAATTGTCAATAGTTATTAACTACTGTTACATACTTTTCTTGAGCTGATCTCCAGTAATAATTTGTGGCTAAAGAGATGACTCAAGGGTTCAGAAAATGGTACTTGAAATGTCCTGAATTTAGTCCACAGCACTCTTGTTGAGCAGCTAACACCACCTGTAACTCCAGATCCTAGGGACCTGAGAAGCGCTCCTGACCTCTGTGTGCACTGTCCTCACATGCACATAACCCTACACAGACATACACATGAGCACATCGGCACTCACATATATGAACATTTATAAAGATATAAGTCTTTTAAAAACCAGTCAGCAGTATCTTCAAAGTGATTTTACAACAGTCAACTTTTACATGAAAATCATAGGTTTATTTTTTTATCTCTCTTGTAAGTGGTAACCAGCCCAAATCCTGCTTAGCTTCCAAATCACATATGTAATAGAGAACAACCCTAATCTTGTTATTTAGCCTCAGTGTTTTAAAACTGATCTTTTTCCATAACACTGAAGTTTTTATTCCTGTTTTTTTTGTTTTTTTTTTTTTGAGGGAGAAAATTTAATAATGTCTGATAAGCATACAGAAATATGCTAAATATGCTTGTGGTGCTTTGAAAAATGACTTTATTCATAGGAAGTGGCATTATTAGGAAGTGTGGTCTTGGTGAAGTAGGTGTGGCCTTGTAAGAGAAAGTATGTTACTGTGGGGCAGACTTTGAGGTCTCATATATGTTTAAGCTATGCCCAGCACACAAATTCCTTTCTGTTGCCTGCCAATCAAGTTTTAGGACTCCTGGCTCCTTCCACAGCACATGTCTGCCTGCATGCTGCCATGTCCCATCATGATAATGGACTAAATCTCTGAAAATGTAAGCCAGCCCCAATTAAATGTTTTCCTTTATAAGAGTTGCCTTGCCGAGATGGTGGGACAGATCTAATGGGAGACCACCAAGTCCAGTTGGAATGGGACTGATAGAACAGGGGACCAAACCGGACTCTCTGAATGTGGCTGACGGTAGAGGAGGTCTGAGAAACCAAGGACAACAGTGATGAGCATGAACTCTACAGCATGGACGGGCTCACTGTGAGCCTTGTCAGTTTGGTTGCTCACCTTCCTGGACTTAGGGGGAGCTAGGAGGACCTTGGACTTAATATAGTGAAGGGAACCCTGATGGCTCTTTGTCTTGGAGAGGGGTGGAGTGGGGGTAAGGGTGGAAGGAAGGGGAGGAAAGGGGGAGGAGGAGGGGAGGAGATGGAAATTTTTAATAAAAAAAAATGAGAAAAAAAAAGAGTTGCCTGGGTCATGGTGTCTCTTCACAGCAATAGAAATCCTAATTATGTCAATGCTATTATTTATTTTTCTATGCATTTATTTTTAAATATTGAGATTATAATATAATTTCATCATTTCCCTCCCCTTCCCTCCCTTCAAATTGCCACATATATCTACTTCTCCAAATACATGGCCTTTATTCTCACTAATTTTTATTGCATGCATCTAACTATATGCATATACATATATGATCCTAAAATAGTCTTCTCAGTTTGTTCACTGTTACTTGTGTGAATGCTTTTGGATTCTGAGATTTAGTGAGATTTAATGCTGTGGAAGAAATAGTCACATGATCTTATACCACATTGGATCACTTGTGTTAACCCTAACAAAAGCAACATAATTATATACTTTCAGGAGTTTATGAAGGAAAGTTTTCCACACAGGACTTGATATGTGAATTTCACAGAAGATTCTCCCACAATGATATCCATAACCAGAGGCTATTGCAAGCTCATTCAAAAGAGGTCATTCAAAATTACACCCAATCAGCTGCTGTCTATTCAACTTTGTTTTGACATAGTCCCTACTACTAATCATGTAGCCAAATATTTTCATTTCAAAATACATTGTAATCATCTATATTTTTTGGTTTTTAATGCTTTCTCTTGTCTCAACCACTTTGGGTAAACCCATAGTTTAACACAGCACAGCATATTCCCACTGCAATGCTTTATAATTCCTAAATAAATGTCACTTTTTAAATGAATCAATTTTTAGTTAATAATTAATTAGCAGTATCATTTTAAGTCTGAGTAATAAACAGGAAAGAAATATCTAGAATGTTCATTCCTAAACTATTGCTAAACTACTTTGCAGAAAATTAATTGCAGCATCAAGCATCATATTAAAGTATGACTTTTCTTATAATCAAAATGAGAAATCTTTCTTATGCCATTATTACACAATGGATACCAAAATCTGGCAATAATTTCTCTAGGGTGTAGCACAAGTGAGCCTTTACTTTAAGTTATAAAGTCATTCTTTTAAAAAAAATCACTATTTGGGGGAGCTGGAGACATGACTAAGCATTTAAGAACATATACTGCTCATGCAGGCTTTGCAGAGGACCCAAGTTTTGTTCATAGCACACACTGCCCACATCTGTAGCGCTAGGGGTCCAACTCCCTCTTCTGATCTCCTTGGGAACCTGTACTCATGTGTCTAAACCCACACATAAGAACATACAAGTAATGCCGGGCGGTGGTGGCGCACGCCTTTAATCCCAGCACTTGGGAGGCAGAGGCAGACGGATCTCTGTGAGTTCGAGACCAGCCTGGTCTACAAAAGCTAGTTCCAGGACAGGCTCCAAAGCCACAGAGAAGGAGAGAGAACATGAGAAAGAAAGTCAGGACCGTGAGGGAACCTCCACCTGGCGATAGATGAAGAAAATGACTGAGCCCCACATTGGAGCACTGGACTGAGCTCCCAAGGTCCTGATGAGGAGCAGAAGGAGAGAGAACATGAGAAAGAAAGTCAGGAACGTGAGGGGTGCGTTCACTCATAGAGACGGTGGGACAGAACTAATGGGAGATCACCAACTCCAGTTGGAATGGGACTGATGGATCATGCGACCAAACCCGTCTCTCGGAATGTGGCCAAAAGTGGGGGCTGACTGAGAAGCAAAGGACAATGGCGCTGGGCTCTGATTCTTCTGCATGGACGGGCTCTGTGGGAGCCTTCTCAGCTTGGTCGATCACCTTCCTGGACCTGGGGGGAGTTGGGAGGACCTTGGTCTTAGCATAGAGTAGGGAACCCTGATGGCACCTTGACCTTGAGAGGGAGGGAGGGGAGGTATGGGTGGAGGGGAGGGGAGGGAAGGGGGAGGAGGAGGGGAGGGAAGGGGGAGGAGGAGGGGAGGAGATGGAAATTTTTAAATATAAAAAAATAAAACATGAAAAAAAAGAAAAACCAAAAAAATTAAAAAGAACATACAAGTATAAATAGTATTTGTAAGTCTAAAAAGAAAGTCTTCTCATCTTAAATTGATCACCATCATTAATACATTATACGTAAGGTTGGTGGGCTTATGTGGGTAGTATATTAAGTAAAGAAATGGGCTCCAGGCCTGGCTTTCTTCTATGCTACTTCAGTCAAGCACTGTGTCTAAAGTGACAGAAGTGAAGCAGCACAAGAACAAACAGAGGCAGCAGAATGAAGTCTAACTATTTCTGTAATTGTTTATAGAAATTAAATCCCCAAGAGTACCTATTAGAAAGGCTTTCAAATTCGTGGGGAAAAGAAAACAATTTGAAGACATTTGGAATGAGAATTCAGAAAAGACTCATTTTGCTTTCATAGCGATTGATGGTCGCTAAACTGCTTTGCACGGCACTAGTCCTCCCAGGTCATTTGTTTTGCTCAACACTGCAGAAGGATTTATTTCATCCATTTGTGGCTAATAGCCAAAATGCTCATCACCTATCCCAGTTCCCTGGAGGGAGCTGGGATTTTTCTCCTGAGAATTTTGACAGGAACTGTGAAGTTCTTGAGGAAAGGAGAAACTGGGAAGAAAGAGAGTGTACTTGCTGAGCGTAGATATCTAATGCTTCTAATCTAATGTGGACTTCAAAGATATTCACCACAATATATACTGTGCAACAGCCATACTTAAATCCTATTCAGACCACTCAGTAGATCTTGCTGAGCTTCAACAAAGTTCTGTGGCTCCCTTTGGAGCAATTTGAAGGAATGACTGATGATTTATGTGGTTCTAATAGTCTTAGACTAGAATCCACTGATGCCTGTTAATACCTGCTAGTTAACATACCCAAGACAGAGTTCCAAACTGATAAATCTGTTCACTACCAAGTCAGTCTCTAACTTGGTAATATATTGTGGTATATATTATGTTTTATTCATATTTATAATTGTGACACAGATCCTGTGTCACTCTTATAAAATAATATATTTGATGCTTCCCATTGCTCTGCATAGAACCATTCATATTTTATTAGAGAACTTATATCTAGAATCAGCTATTGGCTTTCAGGTAAAATTAGTATCAAATTATTTATACTACCTAATGCATAAAGCAATTTCTATAAAAACTATCAAAAATTTCTATTAAAAATGAAGTGATATATTTTCTATACTTAAATTATTTATAACAAAAAGATAAATCAAACTTGTTGAAGTAAAAAACTGTACTGCATTGTTTCACAATTAAGTCTACATTGTTGTTGTAGGAGAATGGCTAAGTCCAAGAGTGCTAATAAAGGTGTAGCAAAACATTGTAATCAGGGTTATTTGCCTTATATTTCTGCATCACAAGTCATCCCTGATGGAAAGCAGCGCAGGAGCTCAAACAGGAACCTGGTAGCAGGAACCAAAGACTCTCGAGGAACACTGCCTTTCACGGCTTACTTGGTCTGTTTTTTTATACGACCTCAGACTACCTTCTCAATGATAGCACCACCTACAGTGAACTGGCCCTCCTCACTTCAATCATAATGCAGAAAAAGCCCGTAGACTTATCTATAGGTCATCTGATGGATGCATTTTCTCAATGGAGAATCTCTCTTTTTAGATGACTGTAGTTTGTGTCAAGAAGACAAAAAAAACTTACCAGCAAAAGTAGGTCCTAAATTGTAAATGTGCACTCTTCAAGTCCATAATTGAAAACTCATAAATGTGTATGAACAAGAGACATCTCAAAAACAGTGTAGCATTGCTAAGACTCTGTTGAAATCAGAAATTAGCATAATTGCAAATGGAAATAAATTACCCAACCCTGTTTCTAGATATGATACATGATGCTGAATTTGAAAGTTAAAATTGTGAATGGAAAGTCCAGAATCCCATACAGAATCTGCTATGACCCAACCCAGTGAAAGACTGTGAACGGAGTGAGAGCTGTGAAGGTCAGAGGACAAGTGGTTTGTTTTCTGCTCCTGGAAAACTGTAAGCAAGAACTTGACTGGGAATGGCTGTAAGTATAGATCAGAGGCCAAAGCTCTGTATTTAACCTCTGCTCTGCAATCTAAAAGGCTCTAATGTGTGAGAGCAGCTGAAGGACAACTCCATTTGTGATTCAAACTGTCTAAACATTCTTCTTCATCACTGTCTATCACTTTTCCTCATTCATTCATTCATTCATTCATTCATTCATTTTACAGCTTTGGCACACCCTTTCTCCCTCCTCTGCTGCCACTCCATCCCTCCTCTGTATTTCTCAGAAAGAGACAGGCCTCCCATGGGCATCAGCAAAGCATGATATGTCAGGAATGCCTTAAAACCAAACACCTCCCCTTGTAGGTAGTCTGGCCAAGGCAATTCAGCATGAGAAACAGATTCATAAGAGGCAGCCAAAGCACAGAAACAGCTCCTGCTCCCATTGCCAGGAGTGCTCAAAATAGACCACACTACATAACTGTTACATATATGCAGAGGGACTAGGGTGTCTACAAAACTAATAGAACTATTGAGCCATACTGAGGACCAGCCATTAAAACAAGTCAAGCTTTGTTTAAAAAATCAAAAGAAGGGCGCAATGAGATGTCTCAGTGAGTAAAGGATGCAAAGAAAGAACTTGAGTTCAATCCCTGGGCCCTACATGGTAGCAAGAGAGAACCAATTCTTGCAAGTTGTCTTCTGACCTCCACACTCATGCCATGGTATGTGCATGCCTCCCCAACAGTCAAAATAAAGAACTAATCACAATAACCATAGTATCTGAGACCATATATTTTATCGCCTCTTTGATGTTGTACTCAGAAGCATCTAACATCCTTTCTAAGTCCCTCAAATTATGCAGCAAGACTTTTGAAAGAACAGATTTCTTGCCAACATCCTCTCACCAGTTGGTAGCCTTTGTCTCAGGAGGGGACCTTTCATTCTGCTTTGTGTTATTAAAGCTAATTAAAGATGTCCCTGTGTGCTGCACTGCCATTCAAGGCATATGAAAGCATTAGTCTAGATTTTCTGGTGTTTCCTGCCGATTCCTGTGGCCTTGGTGGAAGAAAGAAAGGAAATGCCCTCCCCAAGGGCTGGAAGATGAAATCAAATCTGTGATTTCTTTTCCTACAAAGGAAGGAACTTCTTAATTTTCTAAATGAATCATTACTTTTCCCAGTTAATTCACAGCTGAGGATTTGTTAAAATATATACAACTTTTACATATCTCCCATAAAAACATTCCCATCAAAACTTCGAGTTGACATCCAGCTCGGTGGAATACATCTTTAATCCCAGCACTTAGGAGGCATAAGCAGGTGAATCTCCGTGTTCCAGGACAGATACTGTTATACAGAGAAACTCTTTTTCAAAACAAAGCAAAATAATGCAACCAAGAATTTATTTTTAAAGGAAAATAATTTAAATTAGAATTTCAAAGAATCTTTTCTGCAATAACAATGTTTTGATAAAAGGTGAAAAATTCCCTCTGGAGAAAATGCATAAAAGGAGTCACTTAGATTTATAAGTTTTGAAGATCCAAAAAGAATTAGTGCCCTAGAACAACTTTCATTGAATGTATATGACATTCCAGGCACGATGCTGTTATCCTCTGACTCCCTCCAAAATCCAAAACATTATCTGAACTTTGTTTGGAAATATACAACTCTTTCTTTGTCAGCTCTCCCGTTAGGGGAACTTACGCAAATCTGGTTGTGCTGTGTCCATTCAACTTGATAATCAAGTTGGCTTGAGCAAGCAGAGTTGTTCAGCATGCTTTGGGCTTCGGCAAATAGAATTACCTGGGTTGAAATGAGTAGCTTGCCTTCTTAGGATGAAAAAGCTTGGCATTAGCATTTTCTTGTAGGTGTTCTGGCTCCATGGAGTCTCCAGTGTCCCCAGAGTCTGCTTCTGTTCTGCTCTAGGGACCTTGAAGTGAGGCCCATGGCCTCAGGCTGTCAGTAGTCATTTCCAACTCCAGAATCATGTTCTAGCTCAGAGCAGCAGGAACAGGGGAAGGGAAGGTGACATAAAACAAAAGAGTGCATCTTTCACAGGAACTCCATGAATCACATGTAACAAAACTGAATCTCATGGCCAGTGAAAAACAAAAACAACACTATCATGATTGTGAGATCAGCCAATCTCCCTAACATAATCACTATGTGATTTTTCTTTGTATTATGATACACAGGGAGCAGCCAGTGTGTGTGTGTGTGTGTGTGTGTGTGTGTGTGTGTGTGTGTGTGTGTGTATGTACACGCAAATGCCTTTGTGTGTATAGTCAGGTGCATGTGTGCTTCCATTCATATAAGCCAGAGCATAGAGGACTCTCCTGCGTTTTGTTTCTCAAAAACTACCCACCTTTTTGTTTAGGTAGGAGTCTCTCATTGGCCTGAAGCTCTCCAATTAAGCTAAACTGGCTGTCTAATAAGCCCCTAAGGAACTCTTATCTCCATTTCTCCAGTATTGGGTCCAGTTTTTCAATGTGGTTGTTTCGTTTTGTTTTAATTGTAGTTTCTGAATAACAAACACAGGTCCTAGGTCCTCCTACTTGCCAACTGAGCATTCTTCCTAGCCTTAGATTTTTAAAATTATTTAAACTTAAACTTTTCTTAATTTGAAAAGAGATGACAATCAATGTGTGCCAATAGCAATTTTGTTTGGTAGTCAAAAGCAATTGTTATTAATTTGCTGGTGCACTTTAGAGAAGTGGAACATGTTAACACACAAGTTTCATTAAGAACAATCAAAAACCAATGTTGTTCAGGGAGTCATACCAGTGCATGAGCTCAGAGAATGGTCTCCACACCCTCGGTTCCCAGATAGTCACTGCCAGAACAGCTTTGTTAGTTTCTTGGTTAGTATTGTTCAGTTTTGATAGCCTTAAAAAGTATGCAGAACACTGGGGTGATAACTCAGGAAGTCGGTTCTCATTCCACAGATGATGTGAGTTGAATCCCCACAACTCAGGCTTAAAACATCAGGGTGGTGTATATTTGCGATCCCAGCACCTGAGAGGTGGAGGCAGGTGAATTGCTCCTCAGGCAAGCACATTTAAAGAGCTCCAGGCCAGTGAGCTACTCTGTTTCCAACCTAAACCAATGCAAGGTGGTTTCTATCTGAGGGACGATAACACAATTGACCGCTGACCTCCATACAGGCACACATGTGGCATAGATTTATGCAGGCAACCCACACACACACACACACATGCCATATTAAAGTATACAAAGAAATAGATGCCCAGCATCTGATTGCACAAGGTTCTATTTAGCTGGAATCCTAACAATGCAGTATTGTCTCTATTCTTGATCATTATGAAAAAATGAAATTCAAAATATGTTAAGGACTCACCATTCTCTTCATCCTCAACTAGAAAATGATTGGAAATGAGATCCTCGGCCATTCCAATCTGCTGTGCAATTATGAAGCAAAGAATTAGCACAAATTACTGTTCTGTAATGTGCAGTTTGGACCCCCAGTTAGTTACATTTCTGTTGCTGTGACAAAATACCAGGGACAAGGCAACTTACAAAAGTGATTTTTATTTGGGCTAATGGTTCTAGAGAGATAGGAGTTCATCGTGGCAGAGAAGCTGGCAGGAGAAGGAAGCTAGGAACTCATGCTTTGAACTGCAAGTACAAGGCAGAGAGAGTAGTGTAGGAGGTACTTCTATATTTATGTTGCTTTTATTGGTTGAATAAAGATACTGCCTTTGCGTTTTGATAGGGCAAAATTTAGATAAGTGGAGTAGACCAAACAGGATGCTGGGAAGAAGGACAGACTTGCAGACGCCATGATTTTCCTGCCCTAAACGGTCGCTGATTAAACTCATGCCAGTAAGCCACAGTCAAGCGGTGATACGGTGATACACATTAATAGAAATGGGTTAAACAAGATGTAAGAGTTAGCCAATAAGAGGCTAGAGCTAATGGGCCAGACAGTGTTTAAATGAATACTGTTTCTGTGTTATTATTTCGGGGGTTAAGCTATCAGGTGGTGGGACACAGCCCGCACCTCCTTACTACAAGAGAGAAAAGTCAGTGTATAACACCTTTAATCCTAAGATCGTCCCCTTTATCCAAGAAAACTACACTGCCTAGGCCTACTCAAACAGTACCACTTATTCTAGGAATCTAGACCACAAAAAGGTTTTCTGCAATAGTTTACAGCTGTTGCAAAAAAAAGGTTGCTTTTATGAGGGGTGAGTGCTATATTACCTGTGGAATAAAGATGTGTTTTTAGTAAATAATTAGAAATTAAAACTGTTTAGAAAAATGGCAGTATTAGGTGCATCTATGAGGTATGTGACCTCTCCAGATATGGGTAGTTGCTTTGGTTTACAATACCAGACATGAAATTCATGCTATTTATAGAGTTTTATGTTTAACTAGACAGTTGCTGTTTAACACAAAGATAAAAGTATTATCCCATTGGGGATATTTTACTGGGAGAATCATTGTGGTTCATAGGCCTCACTGATGGGAAGGACTGTAGATTGACTTTCCAGTCTTTTAAATTTGCGTAGCATCATTTGATACTGTGATGGCCAGGGTCCACAGAGAAGGCTTCCTCGTCAATGCCAGGTCAGTCTTATCAAGCCTGGTACATGAAGTCTTCAGCATTGTCAGAAATAGGTCTTATCTTCAATTTCTGAAAAGCAACAAAGAGAAATAGCAATGACACACACTGTTTTGCAGGTATCTTGGACACCCCTGAAACAACATAAAGGGAAGTTTTCTATGCCTGGCACTGGAGATTTTGTTAGTCTCCGGCTCTTGAGGAGGGGAAGCATTATCATCCCGTGTGGCACAACTTCACTTTAACTACACACACACACACAGACACACACACACACACATAATATAATATATATTAATATATATTAATGTTTCTCTACTGCTTTCACAAACATCTCTTGTATTATTTATTTCCTTCCTCTCTTCCTCTCCTTGTCTTTCTCCCATAGTAGTTATAATCCCTTCCCATTTTCTTCCTTTCCCCATTATAATGTTTGTATCCTCTCTCTAGAGCATCTAGCATGGTCTCTTTTAATTTAATATTTTACTTGATTTCTATAGTTATTCCAAGTTATATATTCACATTTGAAGATTCAGTTCTGGGTCACAATTAAAAAAGAACATGCAATGTTTGAATTTTTGTGTCTGGATAATTTACTCAGAATAATTGTATATACACTATCTATTTACCTATGAATTCCATGTTTTCATTTTTCTTTGCACCTTGATAGAATATCAAGTTGTATATGTTCCACCATTGCACTTTCCATTTCTCAGCTAGTGAACATTTAGCTTTTTCCATCTCACAACTATTGTGAAATTATTGTTTATAGATTTTAGTACAACTTTCGTGTAAAGATGTAAGCAACATCATTCTGGAAAAAATGTGCAAAACACATATCAACAAGATTATATGGCAGAGAATTTATGTACTATGATTCATATGATACTCATATACATTATACATACACACACTACATATGTGTGTGCGCGCGTGTGTGTGACCATATTTCTGTCACTAAATTGGTATAACTAAACTCATTTTGGATTTCTAAAGCCCAGCTGACTTTACTAGGCCAGTCTAGCAGCTGGAGTAGATAACGAAGTGAATGAGCTTTCTTTCTTTTGTTCCTCGTTGCTGTCTCAAGCTTGAATTTTTGAGTGAGTGACAGTCAAGAAGTGAATTATTTCTCTGCTACCTTGGAATCTCCCATTCAGAGAACACACGATCAATTTCATTGACACACCTTCTCAGTTCCCACATGCACCAATATGTGGTGTCTAAGACAAGGTCATTCAGAACTAATAGTGAGTGAATATATATTGCAGGGGCTTTTTTATATCCATATGATAAACAGGATTCTGTTTCTTCATTGAACATAAAAATTTTAAAACATATACAGTGGAAACATGTACTTAAACTTGGGTCAAATGGCATCTAATAGACTGACTAACCATCATATTGCAATTTTACCACCAGAAAACCAAAGCTAATGTTAAAAAAATTAGGTTGATATATTTAACTGGGTAAGTGAGGACACTTAAATGGTGGTGTGTAACCATACACGACTTAATTTTCCAATTTCCATTAACCTTTCCAAAATTAAAAAGCAATGTAATCCAAGTCATTAATAGAAATAGTAATTAAATTCAGCTCCACTATTCTTAAATTGTTAATGATGTCATCTATTCCCACACTATCTTTGGCATGAGCTGTAAACACTGAGAAACTGCTCAGAGAAATCAAATATTGACTAGAACAACTTTAGGAGACCTTGCTCTAGACTTCCCACTAAGGAGTGAGATAAAACTGTTTCCTGTGTTGACTTTGTTCACTTCAGTAGGCCTTACTCTGGACTTCCAGCCTGGGTCTGAGTTAAACACTGCTTCCTGGTTCTCTAAGCTTGTCAACATGACAGGTCAGTGTTTCCCCATTTTATTCACACAAACGTAAATGCGTGTACTCAAGAAGGATGGGTCACTTTGCATTGTGAGCTGCCCTTGTTTTTCAAATCTTCCTGTGACCTATATTATCAGTTAGTACAAATATCCCATTGTGTTTTCTTTACCAATTGTTATTTAAAAATCATATATAGAGTGGCAAGATACTTCAATAGATGAATGTACTTGCTATCAAGTCTGATAAGCTGAGTTATATCCCCGGAACCTGAGAACCAATTCCTGCAAGTTTTCTTACCTTCACATACATGAGGTGTCATCATGTTTGTATCCATACACATGCACACAAACACAAACAAATGAAATATACTTTTCCAAATGTAAGATACTAAACTCAGACCTGAGGATGTAGTTATGTAGACAAGCATTTGTCTGATTTGTACAAGGCTCTAGGCTCATCTCCTCAAAATAAAAGCTCAAAGTAGAATGAACAAAAGAATGACTTGCCAAAAGGTTCATTGTTGCAGTAGGAAGCCACTTGTTGATTCCCAGCTGTCTAGCTAGTTTAAACACAGGAACTGTATACATTGAATCACTGCTTGGCCCGTTAGCTTTAGCTTCTTATTGGCTAACTCTTACATATTAATTTAACCCATTTCTATTTATCTGTGTATTACCACAAGGCTGTGGCTTACCAGGTAAAATTCCCAGCATCTGTCTCCAGCAGTTCCATGGCTTCTCCCTGACTCCACTCTCCTTTCTCCCAGCATACAGCCTAGTTTTCCCCACCTATTTCTGTTCTTCCTTGCCATAGGCTCAAAGCAGTTCTTTATTCATTAACCAATAAAAACAACACATAGATAGAAGGAATTCCCACACCATTTCCCCTTTTCTGTTTAAATGAAAAGAAAGGCTTTAACTTTAACATAGTAAAATTACATATAACAAAACAGTTATCAAGCAAGAATTAGGGTTATAATATTTATATCTACTTTATCTTTTATCATAACTAAGAAAACTATCTATTTTCAAACCACACCAGTCTGGAAGCTATCCACAGGTTCTCATCTTTTGTGGAAACAAAAGAAGA